>NC_089219.1:143805822-144116239 GCF_963924675.1 Phocoena phocoena | reverse complement strand
GAACACACACAGAGTGATTCCCTTTCCAGAGAAGAGGTCCCTACCCCAATAGGCCTTTTTCATATTTAGATTCTGGCGTGTGGATTGAGTTGACATATGCTGTGTTCAGTGGTAGCTTCAAAAGTTGTTTTCTTAAAAAGTCTAGAAAGATTGATGGGGAAGTGATTCCATGGTTTCAAACTTTCATGAGCATTCATTTCCTTTCCGGAAGAAACGGTGTGAGAATTTACCAAGTACCTATTATAAGAGACCCATGGACATCTTTGTTCGCTTGTTTGTTTCTGGTTTTGTTCTTTTGGGAGGACAACCTTGTGTGTTCATTTTGCATACGTGCAGCTTCGTGAGCTTGCTGTTCTTCATTCATACGGTCTTATACATACTTGTACGTGTCTGCAACCTGCATATTCCAGGCACATATGAAGCAGTATAGATGATTCCCAGAAAGCCGTATCTATACAACAATAAGAGATGTGTGGCTATGAGTAAGGCATTTCTTTACTGGCTGATGTGGTGCCTCAGCAAGCATTTTTCATTGAACGTGATGACTTTCCATGAGACAACACTAGCGAATCTCCCAGTACCCACAAAAGCATTTTGCTGAGCCCTGCTGACTGGGGCAATGATGGCTGGAAGTGGGAGTGTGGGAAGCGTTCTGCAGGCTGAACCTCTGATGATGAGAATGGACACGCTGTGGCTAGGTACCCCCAAATGCCCACAAAGTTCTCAGTGTCAAAGGAGAAAGGGGAGGGCTTCCCTGGTGGCGCAGTGGTTGAGAGTCCGCCTGCCGATGCAGGGGACACGGGTTCGTGCCCCGGTCCGGGAAGATGCCACATGCCGCGGAGCGGCTGGGCCCGTGAGCCATGGCCGCTGAGCCTGGGCATCCGGAGCCTGTGCTCCGCAACGGGAGAGGCCACAACAGTGAGAGGCCCACGTACCGCAAAAAAAAAAAAAAAAAAAAGGAGAAAGGGGCACCTTGGTCTGGCCTTGTCAATACCGACCTGAACCCCACTGTCCCCCGCTGCTTGCCCATCCCTCTGGGGACCCTTCTCCCAGTGGTCTTAGCAGATCAGTTTTTGTGGCTTATGAAGAACTGAATGGGGAAGTTTAGCAGCGGGAAAGTCATGGTTTTTCCTTGAAAGTTGGAGTGTTTATACTGCAAGCCACCAGTTTCTCTCTGCTATCCAATACCAATGTATTTTTCTTGCCAAATGGGTTATAAGCAAAGTTTTTCTTTGGCCAAACACATTAAAAGTGAGGATCCTTCTTGTACTTACTGCTTCAGTATTTTAAAGTCTCTGTTGGAACAGAGCACTGGTTTACTGTTTGGACAGAACACTCTAGCAGATTTCTTCTGAAACTGAAGAATGTGACAATGGCTAAACTTTTTTTTTTTTGGCCACACTTTGTGGCATGTAGGATCTTAGTTCCCTGACCGGGGATCGAACCCGTTTCCCCTGCATGATGACGACGGCTAAACATTTTAAAGAAATCTTATTAAAAGCTTCACATCTCCCCACCCCCTTTCTGATAAGTCTGTTGCTGTCAGCTTTGAGCTAAGAGAATTCAACGGTGTGCTAGTGAGCTAATTGCAGTTTATTATGATAAATATTCGTTTGGCAGCATGCGTCAAGCTTCATAAAAGAATTGCCCAAGATCCACGGATGGTTTGTGCATTTTTGCTGAGTAATGTACTCAAGAGAACAAATCCTGACAGTGCCCATTAGGATTTTTTAGGGTCGTGTAAACCTTACCTGGTTGGTTTTAATCCCCTACTCAGCGCAAGGGCCAAAATGACACAAACAGGGGATGGCTGGAATCAAGAGATACCCAACAAGCTGCTCCATTTAGCATCATCTAAATCCTCCTTTAATATGATTACCATCTGATATTCCTCTCTTTGTGAATCATATCCACTTCCAGCCAGGCCACCTCTCCTTTATCTGCAGTGTCTATTTTAAGACTGCTTCAGTGCAAAGAGTATGGGGCCCAGGGAGCAATTTTGTCACTTCTCATGTGACTTCAGACAAGTTATTGGACTATTCTGGGCCTTATTCCTCCTTCGGTAAAAACTAGGCTCTTTCCGGAAATGTGCTAAGAACAAAGCAGGAGCTGGATTCTGCCCTGCCCCCTCCACTTACCCACACATATGCACATACACACCCCTACCACCACATATGATCCTAATATCATGAAATAGTTTTTAATTTAGCCTCTCAGTTTGGGGCACTTACTAACAAAATCTTCAGATAAGATGATCCTTCTTTTCTGTGCCTTTGTGCATGGAGGTCAGTGCTTAAGTGAGATGCTTAAAAAGCCGCTGGTCCAATTGCGGTGAGCAGGGGCTACTCTTCGTTGCAGTGTGCGGGCTTCTCATAGCGGTGGTTTCTGTTGTTGCGGACCAGGGGCTGTGGGCGCGCGGACTTCAGTAGTTGTGGCCTGCGGGCTCAGTAGTTGTGGCTAAGAAAAGCCTGCACGTAGCAACGAAGACCCAACACAGCCAAAAGTAAATAAATAAATTTGTAAAAAAAGAAAAAAAAAAAAAAAAAGCCACTGGTCTTATCATTGTTGCTCTTCCAGTGTGGACCGTGGCTGTGAGCCAGAAGTAGACCCAGCACCTCTGTCTGATACCTCAGCTGCTATTGCATGCACGGCTTGACTTTTGCATCTGAGTTTCTCCCCTGACGAGCAAGTCAAGTGCATCTGCAGTCTAAAATGAGCAAGTGAAGAAGATGGCAAAGTAGAGAACTGTACACCTGGTTTGTTCTGAAATTTTTAACCAGATATGGGGCCTAGTAGAGAGACGGAAGTTATGCCTACATGATGCCCAAAGATCCAGTCAATTTAAAGGAATATATTAAACCAACCATTAGCTGGCCAAATAATAAAACATCTTCTTGATTGCATTTTAAAATTTCTCAATCAGTTAATCAGTGGTTTGTAGCAATGATAAAATAGCTCACATTTATTGACTGTTTAGTATGTTCTGGGCACTCTTCTAAGTGGTCTACCAACATTAATTAATTTAATGTGAGTACTAATGATATGGATATTAATACCAGAAATACTTCAGCTTGCCTAAAGCTTTATACTGTTTCTAAAGTAGTTCTAAATGGGTGGGAACAGGGGAGCCAGGGAGAGAGAGCGGGGGTGAGGCTAATGCTTTTCTGTCCTTTGCTACCTTCTCCTTCCTTCTTTCCCTCCTCCTCCTACCCTTGTCTTTTCTCAGCTTTCTGCTCCATCTCTGCCTCTGTCATAAGCTTGCTGGTGGCACCTCTGTCACTGCTAAGCGCCACCCCCCTCCAGCCCCTGCTGCTGATGGCTCTCAAGGCTGGAGTGGCTGCTGACCCCTGGCCTGCGGGAAAATAAAGCAGATGGGGAAGGTTTATCACTAGTGCAGAGGGAGTGGCTTGCATCTCCCTGCTCTTCTAGACCCCGCGCATTTCCTGTCTTGTATGAGTCAGAACCTTCTAAGTGACAGGAGAGCCTGTTCTGCCTTTTGTATCAGTTTACACAATTGCCAAGATTCTTGGCACGGCATTCAGACTTGGGGTGGTGAGAGCTTGAGAAGACCCAGGGGATGTGGAAGAAGACACTGAAGGGGGCGGGTAGGGGGGGATGAACCACGCTTTCAGCTTGTGCTCAAGGGAAGAAAGTTGGCTACAGGACAGGGGTCGGGCATCTCCCTCCCAACACGAGTCCGTGAAGGTGTTCAAACAGGCACGTTCAGTGACAGGCCGCATTTTTTTTTTTTTTTTTTTTTTTTTTGCGGTACGCGGGCCTCTCACTGCTGTGGCCTCTCCCGTTGCGGAGCACAGGCTCCGGACGTGCAGGCTCAGCGGCCATGGCTCACGGGCCCAACCGCTCCGCGGCATGTGGGATCTTCCCGGACCGGGGCACGAACCCGTGTCCCCTGCGTCGGCAGGCGGACTCTCAACCACTGCGCCACCAGGGAAGTCCAGGCCTCATTTTTAACTCCCGCTTCTCACGTTAAATGAGATGGGTAACGATACATTTGTCGTTCCAGGTGTTATGGTATATATTGCCATGCTTCATTCTCACTTCATTTTGAAGAGCTTCCAAAATTGATTTTTATCGGGAGGGAAATGAGGTTTGGGATTCCTTCCCAGTTTTTAAATCACACTGATACTTCTGACTTCAGGGGCATAGGAGTTGAATTTTATTACTTCTGTTTCCCTCACAACTGTGGCAGGGAAAGAAGGCAATGAGCGCTGTCAGTTTCCAAGGCAGGTTGACCCGTTTTTGCAGAGAACTCAACTAAGGCAACTGATCTGTGTAAGTCACAAAGGTTAAACGCACTGCTCAGGGAGCCGGAAGACAGCCACCCTAGGTTGACTGAGGTAGACTGGCCGCTGGGAAAGGCAGGATGACCCAGAGCTTGGGGTCTGGGATGGCCTGCGTGGAGGTTGGGAAGAGAATGTAGCAGACCCCTTCTTCCGGGCTGACCCTTCTGACCGCAGGGGCATGTGCTTTGGACTGTATTGCTTTTCTGTTTCCTTCACGACTGGGGCAGGAAAGAAGGCAAGGCTTGCGATCAATTTCCAAGACTTCCCTGAGCACTCCTTCTCCTTTTCTCCATTCCCATGAGCTAGCTCTTCCCCCGCCGTGGTCAGCCAGGCGTCCCCCGTGGGCCATTAGTGGCTAGCCAATTAACTGCGGGCAGGGTCCAAACTCGCAGTAGGAGTGACTAACTTCCCTTGCCCTCAATAAAGACCCAGGGCTTCGGATGGAAGGCTTAGAAACAAATAGAAAAGAGAACTTGATTCATTGATTAGTGGGCTTGTAAATGTCATTTCCTAAGATACTAATAATTCACGGGGCAGACGTTCCATCGTGGAGCCAGTGGTTTGACTTATTTCTAGGTGTCACATGACAGGCAAGAAGGGTACTTCTGCAGGCCTCTCTCTGTGTCTTCTCACTCTCCTCTTAGAAAGAGAAAATGAAAAGGCAGCACTCCTCACATCCCCCCACGCACACACCCACCCAAACACATGACACTTAAACACATATAGTGCTACTCCCTCCACCAGGCTCACCCCCATTCCCAGCCCCCTCCCGCTTTCCACACGACGCACGTTTAAGAAGATTTAATATATTTGGAAGTCTTTCATTCGCCCTGTCACCTCTTTACAGAAAAATGAGGACAGGTGGATTTAGGAAGCGCTTCCCTCTGCTCCAAATAGATACTTAACTATGAGTGATCATTTGGAAAACTGGCACAGGAGGGAAACCCTTTTACTGCTCTTGCAGTCTTTTGGCCTCAAAGCCGAGGTGCCATTTAAACGATCACACAACACACTCTTGGTGGGTGGCAAGGAGGAAAAGAAACCTTTACCGTTTCCTTCCCTGCCAGTCCCCCCATTGACAAGCCAAATCGATCTTTTAAGAGACTAAATGAATGTTCTCTAAATATATGTACACACATGGCTATCTGGAAACATATTCCTCGTACAGAATGATTGCCTGAAATTTGAAGGAGGGAGCAGTAAAGACGCCAGGCTGGGTGGGGAAGGGGGGGTTGGCAGGGGTAGGGGAGGGCACAGGGAGAACTGTGTGCCCGAAGCTTCATTTTTACACCGCTGTCCGTTTGGGATTCAAGGTGTTGATCAGTAATAATGAAGCAGGCCCATTGATTTATCATCTAGTTGGTAATGTCGTTGCATTTTTAGCGCCCTGTGTCCTTTTTGTCATTGGGTTACATTCAAGCACAGTAAAATCAACGTTAAAACCTCCTTACTCAACAGCTTTATTAGTTATAGCATTCCATGACCTTTCTCAACATTCTTAAAGAAAAAGATACAGTGTAATGTCGCTTTACTTCGCTTATTGTCCTTTGTTGGGGGGAACAAAGCATTTTTACAGTGGCTATAGCACATAATTATACAACTTTCAATGGCAGTGTCTTGGTATCAAAGTTCAGAGGAGCCTTTAGAAAAAAAAAAAAAAAAGATGTTTTGTGGCAGCCTAGGGAGGGTCTCATCTTTCCTTCAGAAAATAGTTCAAGGCTCTTCTGTCAAGCTTCCCTACTTAGAGCTTTTTCTCCTCCTGCTTCATAAAGTTTAAAGCAGATTCAGTGGAGTTCTATGATCTATTTCCTTTGAAAGATTGTTCCTCGGTACAGAGAGGCCCTTTGACTTCAAGAGTTCACAGATTCATGTCTTTAGGTATCATATGTCTGACCTTATCAGTTACTCCATTTAATGTCAGAGAAAAAGTCTCAACTCTTTGTGTTTGTCTGTTTTGCCTCTGTGAAATGATTTGGTGAAAAGACCATCCTTTTTAACACACCACTGAGAGGCCGTTTCTGCTGCAACCTACCCTGTGGCTTTTCTCTCTTTAAAAAAAAAAAAATTGTCCTTGTGTTTTGTGTATGGATGAGTTCACAGTGAGAATAGAATTATACAAGGGCAGGCGCACACACAAAAAAATCTTTTGCTTTCCTCCCACACCTCCCCCCCGCCCAGTGATCTATTGGCTCTCTTGGTGGCTGTACCCCAACAGGCAAAGCCATTTAGCAAACACAGAGGTGGCAGCCGCGTCCACTGCTGGGACAGCATTGGGTTTTTCCCTTGCTTCGACCTACCCCTAAGGCCTTCATAATTAATTGTCCTTCAGAGATGAGGAAAGTTCAGAGGCAGTGTGTGGCATGATGGCCATTGTCTGACGTTCCGTTCTCCTCGCCTCGCCTCTTTCTCTGTGCCCCACAAAGGGTCATCAGTAGGAGAAAGGGAGCCCGGTCTCTGCTGAGAGCCGCCGGTGGTGCTTGGAGCTTTCAGTGGGTCGGTATCATTGTGTTCGGCCCATCCTGGATTAAATGTCTGCAGGTCTAACCACCTTTTGAAAAGCAGCCTGTTTATTTCGCCTAGATTAAACAAACTCATTTAGCGAACCCCAGGCTTGTTCAAAAGTTGGCGATCCCTTTTCACGTGGCAGATAACATTTTAAATCACATTTCCTCACCCCATCCCACCCCGGCCCCGCCCCCAGGACTTTATTGCACTTCTAACTGTTGGGTTCTGTTTCAGCCATAGGGCAGAAAATGAAAGGATCGTTCACTCACGTCTCTTAACCACTTCAGCGTACACTTGCCAGAATGAATGTTTTTGCAAACATTCTTCTGATGAAGCGTAGGACTTTGGTTCTTGAAAGTAGATTATCCTCGTTTTAAAATACTGTTTCGCCTTCCACGATCGCCTCAAGCCAGTCTTCAGTGCTATTTGGTAACAGGACATAAAACAAATACAACCTGTTCCCCGCCCCCCCTCCCTACCCTTGCCCTTTTGGCTGAGACACCAAATAAAGATGCACTATGGAGACAGCTATTTGCAAAGTAAAGGGAAAAGAGAGCGATTAATGATGATTATACTACTGTTCCTGTTATACAGAGTGAAGCCAAGAAAACAAATAGAATCGCTCTTCCTAGGAGCAGTTGAACTAGCACGTTAGAGAGGTTTAAGATCGCTTCCCTGTAGTGTTCACAGAGACCTCAAGGCAGAAGGAAACCGTATTTAAAGAGCATTTCTGTGTCCCTGAGAGCAGTGTCTTCTGGAGAAAGGGGCCTACAGGATGGCCAGAATCTATTCTGTCCCTGTTGCTCTTTGAAGACACTTTCACAACAGACCCTTTGCTATTGAAAGAGAACCTGGATCTGGAAGTTGACACAACTACTAGAGTCATACCAAAAAGGGGATCATAAAAAATTTAAGTTATTCTTATGAATCTTTCATTAGAAGTAATGAAAAGGGACAGTAGTGTAGTCTAAGTCCTTTGTGTTGCCAGCCCTTCTTCCGGCCTCTGGGCTATTGTTCTTTCAGCTCCTCAAACAGACTTTTCACTTTCAAACTGACAAAAGTCACTTAAAAGCCAGACAGCTGTACTAACACACCCACCTTACGGAGCTGGAGCCAGGGCAGGTGCCGAGGCCAGCTGAGAGACCTTGTTTAAAATGGGCAGGGGCAGCTCCCTCCTGCCTTCCTGTTGTTTTCGTGCTCTGCTTTGAGGTGGACCATTTATTGCTACTGTGTGATCCTCCCTCCAGGCGCCCCCAAATATTTCTTGCATTTTCTTTGCAGCAGGAAACCTTGACACTCATGCTAATGTTTGTCCCTCGGGTTGGGTTGAATGGCTAGGGTCAGGTTCGTGGAAGTTGGAGCACAGAACTTAGCAGAATCACAGGGAGTTTTACTCAAGACTCTTTCCTTCCGTTTCTCCCCTTCCTTCTCTTTTTCCAGCCTTTTCCAACCAGTCTGAATCTCTCGTAAGCTTTTCAGATTTCTGTGGCCTCTTCAGGAGTAGCTGGGATTGGATAAAACACAGCCACCAATGGTGGGGACAAGCCTCACCTTAGGATGTGAGATACAGCTAGAGAGAGGTAGGCAGGTAGTCCTGCCCGCATCCCAGGCCTCAGGGCGCAGCCGCCATGGGCCCCGGCGAGTCCTCCCCGTGTGTGTATTACAGCCCCCCTGCTCCCCTGTCACCTTGTGTACAGTCTGGTCTGTGACACTGATGGTGATTATGTCATTATTTTGCTCTGGGGGCCCTGGCACATCTGCAGAGCCCAAGCACATCTTCTTTGTTGCGCTGGCAATCGTCCTGCACCACAAATGCTTCATTAGCCCTGCTGGCGGCCTCCTTGCCAGACGCGAGTGCCCAAATCCAGGCTTCTTTCTGCTCCGTTCTTTTGTGTAGCTGATGATCGCGTATTCATCTTCCTGGTTCTTCCCCATTTTCCTCGACTTCTGAACTCCAGATGTCCCAGTGTTCTTGCCCAGAGCCCTTGAAAGTGCACAACGCGAAACAAGGCAACTCTTTACCCCTTAACCCATCCTCACCCCTTCCCACCTTCCTACTTTCCTCCTCCCCAGACGAATAGTGATTCTGAATATCTCCCCAACATGAGGACTAACGTTTTCAAACTTGCAGTTTGAAAAGATACCACGGGATTGCTCCCAACTTACAGTGGTACTTACGGTTAGAATGAGGACTTATTAGGCATTTGCTTGGAGATGGATGCCTTTCTCCTGCAGCCCCTTCCCTCTCCTCGGCTCTTTTATTTCCTCCTGCACGTTGCCACGTTTTACCAATCTTCAGCAAGCAGTCTAAAATGTGAGTACAGAAAATATTCTTCATGCCTCGCTGAGCATGTTATAGTCATCTGAAGGTTCTTTTTCTCTGCATGGCATCTTCGTCTGCACTCTACCCCCTCCCAAAATCCCCTGCCCCCTCCTCCTGCTGTCATAACCTTTTTTTTTTTTTAATTTATTTATTTTTGGCTGCCTTTGGCTCCCCAACAATGACCTATTATTAGATATTGAAAGTGCCGAACACGTGGCTGTTTTGGAAACGAGCTAAAACATTTCTCTCAAGTTTTATTCTATATGTTCGATGGAGCCACAGCTTTTCTTAAGGTGTGCTGATTTCTACATTAACCGCAGGAAATTTTAGAGCTTAATATCTTGGGCTGTGATGGGTACTACATAATCGGTATGTTTAATTTCCCCTTAAATGTGAGTTAATTGACCTGTGTTAGCAGCTTCTCCAATAGAGAGTTTAACCAGTTCTGTCCCCCCACCACTGCAACATAAGATGTTTCCAACGTCTCTCTGTTTGAGTAAAATGTAGGTTTTAATTTTAAGGTCCACTGAAAGGAGTAAGTTCATATTTTTATAGGAAGCATGGTCAGATCACTGTCCTGAATTCTAATTCGGAATCTGAGGACAAAGACCCTGGCAAGGATTAAAGAAAACCCCCTCCGAGGAATGAGTTGCTGTTTTGTACTAGGTTTCTGAGCTTACCAGTCATTGACCCCTGTTCTGAATATTAGGAACAAGCTAGGTATCAAAGTGAGGACAGAGGTGGCCAGATCAGTAGGCCACCAGCCCTGGGCAGGGAGCATGTCGGGAGAGGCGGGTACCTGTCACTGATTGCATCATTTTCGAAAGACTCAGGATGTCCCCAGAACATTCCTAGCCTGCCATTTTTAGATCATTATGGTTTTATCACCCCTGGGTTTATTAAAACCTTTTTAAAAATGTAACTCCATGCTCAGAATACACCACTTCTCAAGGTAGTAATTCTCTAAATTTCTTACCTGCTTTGAAAATAGTATCTTCTTTGTATGGCTGTTAAAGTGATTTCCCTGGAACTCCAAAGGGATATCCCTTGTTAGAATATCCTGGGATTTGTGAACAGGACTGTGGCCATAGTCTCCATTTCCTCTCTGATTTTAGAGACTCTGATCATCACTCCCTCTTAATCTTCATTTCTCCAGATTAAGGAGCTCTAATCCTTTTTAAAAGTCTAATCTCATACAGTAAGTGGGTTGCACCTGATCATTTATAGCAGCCCTTCTGTAATGCTCTTCCGGCAGGACCATGTTTTCCTGAGGGACAGTTACAAGTACAGGACACCAGGGCAGAATTCCAGTGGGCGGCCACATCACGGTTTTATACCTCACATACACCTCCAATGCGACTTTTTTGATCGCCCCCAACGTTCATCCTCAGAGGCTGGATTTCTTGACTAGCATCTCAGTAGCACTCACTGGTTCAAATGATCCTATGAGACCAATTTATGAGACCCTTGGCAAGTATTCTTGCAAATCTGATTGTGTCTACGGAAGATATCCAGCCAAATAAAAATTGCACTGATCCACCCTGCTGTGCAGATGTTTTCAGTGTTTTAGTGGGTAACGTATTGGAGTGTTTGACGTCATGAAGACACAGCCTTAACCTTGGGCTTGAGTCTATAAAAATGACAACTAAGGCAAGAAAGCTCTGATCTCTGTATTATTCTCAAGCAGGAAACAAAATGTTCACTTACAAGTAGGTATAATTTTATATAAAAACGTCACCTTGAGATCTTAAAAGGGACTTCCTTCGGGGGAGTCTTTCCAATGTCAGTGGTCCTGGACTAATAATAGCGTAGAACTTAAGAGCATGGTTTCTGGAACCAGTCCCTGGGATCAAATCCCAGCGCTGACACTTTCTAGCAGTGAAACATTGGCAAGTGTCTTACCCTCTCCGTGCCTGCCTCAGTGTCCTCATCTGTAAAATGGGGGAGATGATAGTGCCTACCTCACAGAGTTGTTGTGAGAATTAAATGAATGTCCATGAATATGTTAGCACAAAGTCAGCGCTATGTAAGCATTTGCTTTCATTCATTTGTCAAGCCAAAGAGAAGTTCCCTTGTCGCCACTGTCAGTAACCCAACTCTTGCATCATTTCCTGCTGACCCTAAACAGGAAAACAAACAAACAGAAGAGCAAACAGGGAGTTCCCGTTAGAATTGGGACAAAGAGTCAGTGCAAAACTGGTTTCGAAAAGAGAAAGTGATTCCTCCTGCCCCAAGGTTGGCTATAAAGATGACGGCAGCCCGGAACAGCTCCGGGCTTCTGGAGTCATGGGTTCCAGATGAGAAGGGCAGCCACGAGATGACAGGGTAGCGTGGAAGGAGCCCCAGATTGGAGGGCCTGCCCCTGGCAACACCTGCCTCTGTGGGCTCCACTTTGTTCACCTGTAAAGTGATAAGATTCAAGACAGAGCTTTGTTCTAGCTCTGAAATTCTGCGATTCTAGAACAGAAGACATTATGCCTTCTCTACATAAGTCCCGTGCAAGATGCAAAGCTTTAAGCAGTGACTGTGGAGGTCCTGGGAATACAGATGGCAAACAGGTGGGGCCACTTCCACCCTTGGGGTGCTGCCGTGTCTTAATTATCTCAGTAAAAATCTCCAGGGTGCCCAGTTTAGTGTTCTTCGAAGGCCCTCTTTGCAGATCTTTTAACAGTGCCCTTGGAGATGTAGCGACTCCCTTGCTGGGATTATAGAGGCGAATTTTTCAAATTCATAGACAATTTATTGGCGTTATATTTGCTGCTCACTTTGTTGTGGTGGCTAGGGCAGCCAAACAGTGAGGTCATTCATCCGAGAAGCCCTCATGCCTGTGGGTTTTCTAGGAGACTATATGGACCTGAACAAACTAACAGAGAGCCTGTATACCTGTCCCCACACACGTTCCACCGAGGCCACAACTCAGCCCAGACGATCGGCCTGTGTAATACGTATTAACTTCTGTAGAATATACAACATCTCCCCTCTTCCAAGACAGAATTAATTGTTTTAGACGTTATAACTACCATCACTACTAGGCTTGGTGGGTCGTTTTTGTAAAACCAACATCATCCTTCCCTTTAAGCATGTCCCAAATGATAGTAATCAATCAGGAATGTCTTTTCCACTGGGATCTTGTATGTACAACTTTGTGTTCGGGAGGTATCACATCCTCACACAGGTCACTTGGATATGTTTTTTCTATCTTTCTTACGGTCATTGTACCCAACCTCTGTTTTTTTTTTTTTTTTAAGGCTACCTTAACAGTGGAAAATAAAACCTGGTACTAAAAATAACTCTTAGTAAAAGGTAATATATTCACTGAGAACAGATATGGGGGTTTGAGTAGGGGTGAAGGAAGAGGCATGATCAGAAGCAGAAGTCGGCTGTGCTCTCAAGGCCACTGTACTTCCTTTAATACAGAGAGTATTTTTCAAAGATTTATCATCTTTTTTTTTTTTGGCTGTGCTGTGCAGCTTGTGGGATCTTAGTTCCCCAACCAGGGAATGAACCCGTGCCCTCAGCAGCGAAAGCGTGGAGTCCTAACCACTGGACTGCCAGGGAATTCCCAGAGATTCGTCATCTTGAATGACCTGAAGGTGTACAAAATAATTTGTATGTAGACTTCTGACCCTGCCTTTCAGCAGGGCCAGTCCCGGGGTCTCGACAGCATCCTAAGTCTTCCCACCGCAAACATTACCTCCAGACCCATGAGGTGTCGGTAGGGTTCTAGAGGACTTCCAAAGGCTCCCGGGGCCCTTCCGGAATCTGTTTCTCTGACTTTCTGAGCTATTTACCTTTCTCGAAAAAGGAATGTCCGAGTCCTTCACAAAACTCTTAGGTTGCTTTTGAAATACGGCTCATGCTTAGTTTTGCAAAGGGTAAGCCTGGAGGAGAAACCCATAGAGTTCCCTAGAACACAAAGCAGACTTTTTCTGACTTTTTTGCCTTTCATCCCAGTCCCTTCCCAAAACAACCCAGGTATTATTGGGGCTGCATCAGCTGTTGTCAGCAGAGAGGCGGTGTCTCCCGTGACCCGGCGTTCTCCGAAGCTCTGTTCATCTAGCATCCGTATCTCCCAGTGCCTTCTTTGGTGCTTACTCTGAGCAATGCTATTCTCATTGTCCTGCCTCAACCCCACTTCCCAGCAATTTCTCCCTAGGCTTCTCTCTCACATTGCTCCATCCACATGAATAAAGGGCACACGCTAGTTCTGATGTTAGCCCGGGCAAAGCTGAATTATGAAGGTAAACCTCTGCAGAAAACAATCACGGAATGCATTCTCCAACGAGACAGGAGTTAACTGCGGATTATCTGTGCCCCAGCTTCCTTTGTGCAGTATTGGAGAGTCGATGCCATGTTGTTTCCGAATAATCTCCCATCCAAGAAGGGCAGCAAGCTTGGCCCTGTTTATCCTACTGCCTCACCCAGTAATGGCAGCAAAAGTTAAACTTCAAGCGCTATGAGCCTGTCTTGAACTCAGACGCGGTTGGCACGTAATTCATGGGGTTGACTTGAAGGGAAGTTAGTTAAGCCTGCAGAGCGACTGGTATACTGCTTATTGTCCCCTCGAAGCTGATTCATTACCTGTGTCACGAAGGAGGGATAGATTCCTCCATGTAGTTCGTTTGAATATTTGCTGGCAGGAAAGCTCCTAACGAAAAGCTCCCTGTCAAAGCAGGGCAAGACTGAGGTCCACCCGGTTCTTCGCATCTCTCTGTGTGGTCCATTAATTATTCCTGTAGACACGGCCAGCCTTACACGCATCTGAGGAGTGGCGTGACAATGTAGGTTGAATTCGGGTATGTTGATCCCAGCTACCCTTGCAAGAACTACTAGTGTGCTGACACAGGGTTAGAGAAGAATGAAAGAGCACTAGGCCTTCAGAAAAGTGGTTAGCTCTTAAGTTTGGCTGAGAGCAGGGTTTGGCACGCTCTGGCCTACAGGCCGGCTCTGGCACTGAATCTGTCTTTTATGACCCTTGTTAAGAAGGGTTTTTCTCTTTGTAAAGCAATGTGGAAAAGATGAATATGCAGTAGAGACCAAATGTAGTCCACAAAGCCTATGTATTTACTGTCCAGCCCTTTATAGAAAAAGTTTGCCGACCCCTGGCTGAGGCTTTTTCTCTCTTTGGTAGAACATGAACTCTCCGAGATCCTTTCTAGTTCTGAAGTTCCAAAACGACGCTTCTTTGATGCAGTAGTCTCGGTCCGATCTTATCCGAACAGCCTACCAGATGTGTCATTCCAGCAGAGAGCTCACCCTTGTTTTTAAGATGGGAGAGTATCTTTATAGTCTCTTGGGGGTGGAGGGATGGGAGAAAATATGAGATTTTAGTTTTTGATGCCTTTTCTATGACTCTGTGTTTGTTTTATTTTGACTGATGCTCGTTTAAACGTGGAGTCACGTGTTGAGACGTGTTTGGGAGAGAAGGAAAATTTAACTCATTACAACGAATAACATGACAACTATTGGATTTCCTAATACATACAACACCAAGACCTGCAAGCAAACTAGCCACTTTAGGCATATTTGGTGAACCAGATTTCAGCGGCACAAAATAATTTTGACAGCCTCATAGAGTTTATTATAAAGGCATTCATCATTCCATTCCCAGCAAGCTAGGACTTCCTTTTCTGGGGCTGTGGGAGACATGGTTATTTATCTTGGTATCTATAGGCAAAGTTGCCAGTGGGATGTTTACACAGTTTAAAATGTATACACAAATTATTAACAGGTAGCATCGATGTGAAGGCAGTCTTCTTTATTACCTAAAGTCACAGTTTTTCCAAATGCTCAATCCCAGCACATTTTATCAATGTGTATGTTATCAACACCTGAAACGTATAGGAATTTTATTGTGAATTCTGTATTTTGTGAATACCCACTCTTAAAAGGTAAAAGATTCAAATTCAGGTGAGGAAACAAAGAAACTCCTCAGGGCAGCCTTGGCCCTTCCTTCGCGCTGTTGAGAGAAGTCCACGTGAGGGGTGATGGCCAAGCCCATACGGCCACACCGCAGACCAGAGTCCACTGCCTGGCATCCTTTGCCATGGCGCTCCACTGTCCAGTCAAGGTAGATCCTTAACCTCCCTCCTTGCAGTTCCCATGTGACCCTTCGTTCTTTTTATTACATTCCCTCCAACGGACTGTTTGCACCATGTCCTAGCCAGGCGCCACTTTGCCGGCATTTATAAGAGCTGGTGTGGCATCGGGGGATGGCGGGCAATTTCACTCGGAAGTGTATTCCCACAAGCCCAGTGCAGGTCCCTGCTGTAGCCACAAGACAAGAGACAGGCTTTCCTTTTGCCACTTTTCCTAATTATCCCTGCAGTTCTTGCAGGCTGGCTGAGAGAAACCTTGAGGCTGTTGCGTGGACCTCGCCCACTCAGGGTCCTTCCCCGGCCCTTCCCCAGGTTGGCCTCCCCGCCCCCAGCTCCTCCCTTGCATATTAATATGACACTGCATGGTGCTCACAGAATGGAGCAGCTTCCACCAGCTGAAACCTCTGATCCCAAACCCACTAGAGAGTTTGGCTTTTGGAGTTTGGCAAGAAAGCCTGTTGCCCATCAGGTCAGCATGAATAAAGATTTCTTTCTTCCTTTCTTTTTTTAAAATCAAGCATCAACCGACACTGCCCCCAGAGCTCTTTTTCTCAAGACAATTTAACCCCTTCTCCCAAGTACATTTATTTTCTATTCTGAATCTGCGCGTTATTTTGTGTTTCCTCTTTTCCTGTGAGACAACCAAGAAATCTACCCTATGTAAAATTTGAAAGCCAGATCAATTCTAAACCATCTTACCACTTTTAAAGTATGTTTACCCAGCTTTGTAGGAAGAATGAGACTGTTTGAAGGTCACATACTTTTCAAACCTTGGTTGCAACACGTTTGCCCCGTTTTGAAACTGTCTTTATCAGGCCGAGAAAACGAAAATCTATTTGACAAAGTGGCACTCTGGCCAGTTTATCTTGCAATATGGCTTTAGTTCACTGAGTCTATTGATTTCCTTAAATTAATGTTTACAGAATGCTACTGAATTTCGCTCAACAGAACGTTGTTCTTTTGAAGGTTTACAAAAAATTGATACAGACTGTTACTGCCATGTGTTCCTTTGCTTAGACGGAGGAAACATGGCGGGGGGGGGGTGGTTCTTTTTTCGTTGTTTTGTTTTAAGGATAGCCTTGAACTCTCGCCACTTCCTATAAGCATTTAGCCTTCACATATTTAAGTAGCAAAACATGTAAGTAGGAGGTGAGCCCACTCATAGGCCTAAAATTGTGTGGGCATCACACTGACCTAATCCTGTAAGGTCCCTGAAAGCTGAAGCCACCTGGAGCATCAGAGTCAGAGAGACTTGAGTCTGAAGCCCGGTTGTGGCTGCAGAATCTTCCTCGGCCTCATTCGGTGTAGCGTCTGCAAGCAGTTTTGTAGCCAGCGCTCCCTGAATAATTCCAGTCCTTTGAAACAGAGGTGCGAGCATCCTATCAAATTTTAAACGCCATATAGCCATTTGGTAGGAACTCTTAAATATAACACCTTGCTCTTTGACTGTGGTACTCGGTGCCTAATGCACAAAACCTAGTCTTTAGAGTTGATTTTAAAATTGGCCTTTCCAGGGAAGCTTCTGTGGCCATTCAGCCCCTGACGGGATTCTAGTCACAATCATGAAATGACTGAAATAAAACTTGGGAAACACAAAGCAACTTTTCTCAGTGTGTTGACTCGGCCAATAAAATCAGCCACGTGAACCTCCTCAAAGCATCTCTCAAGACACTGCTTCGCATACACTTAATAATCACAGTGAACTGGCTCCTAGGAAGTGGATGGACTCCTCCTTAAGGTTCTAACCACCACCTTACATTTGGATACTATTTGGATACATTTGGATACAAAGCCCATTCGTGCCTGTTTTCCCATCCAATCCTTCCCCATAATGAGAGGGCATTGGAACACAATCTCACCATCCCCTGCACCCTTTCTGCCCTTCTGAAGGGCCAGCTGGTCCCCGGCTGTACACGCAGAATAAATGCGTGTGTGACTGCTAAGGGAGACCCCCCTAGTCGCAGCATCTTGTCACCATCTTTCATAGCTCCGCGACTCCCCTCTTCCACCTCTGGCAGGAGAATTCAGTGAGAGTGAGACAGTGGAGGGGAACAGCAATAACGCATCTGTCCTTCCCTTTTTGTCTGATAATCTCAATGAGGAGTTACTAAAGCATCTGAGTTTATCCATTGAAGTCCGCTCTGTCTGCAGTCTAAGTCCCCAGTTTGTGCCACTGCCGTCAGGAGATATGTCTCTCCTTGATCAATATTTACTTAACAAACATCAGGGATGGGAGAGTTTGTTTAGAGGAATCACGTTGCACAGTAGGGTGAATGAATGCTCGGGAAAGTACTTCAACTTTGTCCCCTTTCCTACGATCTTGATGTTTGTGTGTGTGCCGCGCACAGATGCCCTTTTTCTTTTTAACTTCTCCAAAGACACTTAGAAGTTGTCTAGAAAAATGCCTCACTGTATATGGTTACGGTTAGTACATTCTTTATCCCTTAAGAGAACTCACGACGTCAATTCAGTTGCAAAAATCCTGGCCCAAAGTTTGCTTTTCCTTTTGTGCTCCAGTACAGGTTAAACATTTTGGAAAGGCTCTTAGGATGAATTAGATGCGCAAGCAGCTTCCTTTGGCCCCTTTCAGATGAGTGGAAGGGAAGAAAATGCAGATGGAAACAATAAGAGCGATTTGACAGGGCGACCCTAACTATATACTACTGATGGCATGACATCTTTTTTTAGAAAGCCCAAGGAGAAAAGTAGCTCTCGAGATTTTCAAAGCCTCTTACCCAGTTTTCGGAATCAGACGCGTTTAACTCTAATAATATATACAAACACCACAGTGTTGAAGTTTAGAGATCGCCGTTCTTTCAACTTCACTCAAACAATCGCTTGAAGGCTCAAGTCAGTGCCTTCAATGCAGTTGACTTGGAGGCATCTGGGTCTAGTTTGAGGGGTTTTGTTTCTGTGTGGGTAGAGGCCGGGGCGGGGGACTGTGGGAGTTATTTATTTATTTGATTTTGTGAATCGGAGTTGTAAAAGCCATCTGAAATATTCATGCAGAATTGTCTGAGAAGCCCGTTTCTGTTTTATTTACTGCACGGTAGACCAGCCACGGCGGATTAGTTCTACAATACCCGTAACAAAAGCCCAACAGCTGATGCATGTGATGTTAGGAGGTGACAAAACAGTTAAAGTATGCTGCTGGCTACAGGCAAGCGGTCAGCAGATGCAGACAAAAGGGTTTGTGACAAGAATAACTCTCTCTCCAAGGCGAGCAGTGAAGAGTATCCAAAATACCAGTACCCTTTTCTCCTTGACATGGTCTTCTTACAGTCAGCATTTTATTGCCCTTTTATAGTATTTTTTTTTTTTTAAATGGAGGAGGATGAAGAAAGAAAACCCACACGCAAACTAATTCACCAAAATACTAGCCAGGATTTTACTTTCCCATCAGTTAGCCACTTCTGCCCATATATGTGTTTCCTTTTCCATTTCCCCACTGAAGTCTGAAAAAGAAAAACAGTTTAAAAGGTGAACCTGAAAGATGATCTCTCTTGATAAGATCGTAATCTACTGATTGATTCGCTTGATAAGCCATTTGAGCCATTGGTTATCGGGGAGGGGCCAGGGAGAGAGGTCAATGCCTGGTTTGTTTTCTGTCCATTTCAGCAAAGATCATTCCACTGATGAAATTTGGCCAGTGGGCCAGTCTTTAAAGGGGATGGAGGTTGGAAAGGTATCCACGGGGAGCTGTGAAAGGGGCAGGGTTTAGGTCCCCTGCAAGAGGCTGATGGATGAGCCTATGGATGTTTCCGAGGTGTGAAAAATCGGCTTCTCTATCTCCAGAAAATAGGAGAGGCTGTCTTCTTTTTAACCTTTGTAATTCCCCTTCTATTCTCTGTGACATTCATTCAGCTGCCAAGAGCGTTTGGCAAGGTTTGGGCCAGTGAGCACACTTCCAGTGACCGCTAACCTTGGTATGTCCTGACACTTATGATGAGTGTCTGCAGGACACAGAAAGCAGGCAGCCTGCTATGTCAGGCTTTTATTATGTACTGCAGAGGCTAGGGACAGTCAGTTTAATAAAACAAATCATCCTTGAAGGTAAAGCAACTGGGAAGAGGAGGAGGAAGACGGGGGGAAAACGTGTCTTTGCCACTCATTCTGATTAAAAAAAAAAAAAAAGAAGAACAGCAAAACAAGCACTCACCCGACACACCGTGCGTGCGCGCGCCTTGCACGCACATATGGGCAACTCGGGCACGGGCTGACAGACTGGAAAACATCCTCCCATTTCTCCCGTTTCATCTAAGCCCACGGGGCCCTCATGGGCTCTGAGGAGACTCAAGTGCAAACAATTGTGGTGAAATGGGAGGATGCTGATAGCCAACCCCCTTGAAATATACGAGTGCATTCAAGTACCTCCCCGCAGTCATATTCTCCTCCAAATATCAGAGCAAGGAGAGGCAAGACCATTTGGGGTGAGGTTCCTATATTGGGATGCCTTTTATCAAAGCAAAGTTTCCACTCTCCTCTCCTGAAGAACACTCAGCACTCCCACAATAGCCTCAGAGTCCCAGCCAGAGACTTTGGAAGCCTTTTGTTTTTCCCCTGTGGCATGTCCAAAGGCACGGCCTTCCCTCCCCCTCCCCGCGGCCTGCATTGTCTTGCATTCCAGGGACTTGATTGACTGTTGCCACCTGATGCTGAGGAGATAACTCTAGGGTTCATTCTGCAGATTGCTGGGTTCTATTAAAAGAAAGCTAGATAAGGGATTACTTGTCACTAAGGGATTTTCTGCAGATGTTTATTAGTGATTGGAAATCCATTAGGTGTGAAGAGGTACTGAAAAAATATGGGCAACACCATTCTCATTACCCTGAATTCGAAGATACCCCCCAAAAAACATCAGAAAGGACTCCCCCGCCCCTTACTCTGTTAAATGGAGTTGGGGAAACTTTTCTGGCAGAGAGGTACGGGTCTCTTTTTCGTGGGTGATAGTTCTACCTGTGGATGGGATTCCTTGGCACTCAGCTCGGTTGTCATTATAACTTTCTTTTACCTAGCCCAATCCATTGCATGAGTATTGCCTCAAAGTAAGCAAGAAATTAGCAAACTATTTGCAAAGAATTCATCCCTTCCCAAACATAAACCAATAACCGTAGTCTCCTCTTGGGAATCTTTTGTGTCATGTGCACTTATTTTGAAGTTACTAGCTCTTCCGTGGTTTTTCTAAACCACAGATCCACAGCTTGTCAAGGTTTTGATGCCTCTTCTAAGTAGGACATTGCATTAAAAAGGAGCCAGCATGGTTTAATGGAAAGACACCTGGATAAGTTGTTTCACCTGAGTCTCTTCATCTCGTAATTTCTTCATCTCATAGAATCTGTTTCTTCACCTATGAAATGAGTTCTGAGATCTATTTCAAGTCTTTAAATTCTGTTTTCTATCCTTACTTTAAAATTCCTTTTTTTTTTTCAGTATTTAGGGAGAAGGTAAGTGTGACTCTAGCACAGTGTAGAACAAAGCAGAAGGCAGGGTCTCGTTATGAACCGTTTATCAAAGATGATGCGAAAGAGCTCTGTGAAGCATTGTGAGGGATACGCAGAATAGAAGCCAGGACTTCCTCTCTAAAGACCTCTTACGATAAATTCATTACATCTAGAAATAAGTAGGTGAAAAGGCAAATAACATCAAGACACAAATATAAAAGATGTTAAAGGACAGCCCAAGGTTACTGCCAAAAGAAATGAATGTTTAAAACAGGATAAGACCCACTAAAATCCAGTAACCAGCATGGCGAGTGATAAGGAATAACAGGGTGGAGGCTGCACGTGCCCCCAAAGAAATTACTTTGAGTTGCTCTCAGGCAAACCCTAGAACTACGTTTCTTCCCTCCTCCAGGGCTGATGCCGTTCTGGACGCACCTCCCTCCTCTGACTGTCTTAAACATCAGCCCTGCTACCTTGGTCCCTGGCTCCCCAGATCTCTTGGAGGGTCCTTGGAGTGGGTGGGACTTCATCTGGAGCCGCTGCCATACCCTCTGTCCCTGCAGCTCTCCGCCAGGCCAGGCCACATCCCCGAGTGTTCAAGGAACATAGATCTTCATCGTGGATCTGTTGCTTATGGGCAGGAAAACCACTCTGATAATGTTTCTGTAGCATTTGGCTAACAGCTCCCAAACCTAGTAGTTAGAGTGGGTAGTTGCACTGCATAACTGTTCTCCAGCCAGAATCCCTCTCTCAGTAATGCCCGTTTGATAAAATGTGAAGGATCATCTTTGGGGAAGAGGGAGGAGTACTCAAAAAGGCTGCTTAATGACTTTTTTTTTTTTTTTTTTGCGGTACGCGGGCCTCTCACTGTTGTGGCCTCTCCCGTTGCGGAGCACAGGCTCCGGACGCGCAGACTCAGCGGTCATGGCTCATGGGCCCAGCCGCTCCGCGGCATGTGGGATCCTCCCGGACCGGGGCACGAACCCGTGTCCCCTACATTGGCAGGTGGACTCTCAACCACTGCGCCACCAGGGAAGGCCCTCTTTTTAAATTTCTTTTTATTTTTTTTTTTTACTTTTTATTTAGTATAAGGTGACTAGGAGGGGTGATTGCTCTTCCAGGCCCTTCCCATCCCACAAATACTCATGTATGTGCAGGAGGTTGGGGAGAAAATCATCAAAGTTCAGTTGAAAATACAGATGAATTTTCAGCAGGGAATGGCCTTTGGGGTATATGGGTTTGCACATCCATGGGGGACAAGGTGATGTTTCCATGATTTTCCAGGCAGTGGTGGGGACTGTGTCCTAAGAAACTAGCCAATATCTTTGGGAGGGGCTTCTCAAACTTTTCACTTGTTCTAGATTCTGATCAGCCCCAGATGGGGGTCCTTTTTTTCTGGGGTGTTATTAGGTTTCCTTCAAAGGACAAGTGACTTGCCATGGGATGCACTGAACTTCTTTGTCCAACTCCAAATATGTAAGACAGGGATGTCTGGTATCTTTTTCATTCTCTTTAACAGTTACTATCATTATAGAAAGGTCCACTGCACAAATTGAGAAAAGGCGTGGAGAAAGGGGTCAAATGTGTTCAAAATGACAATCCCTCCCTTTTACTTTGGCAAGGGGCAAGTGTGAACAAAGATGAAAATATATACCTCTTGTATATGCGTAGACAGATCTGTCTACACATATAACTGCAGTGCATTTTACTTCCTCGTATGTCTGCACTTACTGTAAAAATAAAACATTATTAATGTATAAGTACCCCACTAAAAGAAATCTACGGAGTGTCAGTGTGTATTTGGAAAATTATGAGTACATGGAATGATTCTGTGAATCCATTTCCTTGTTGTGGGGAAAGATAGGCCATGCTTTACCATGTAACTTACAAAGAATACTGAATAAGTACATGAATAGCTATTCCTTTCCCTAGACAAGAGGTTAGACTATTAAACAAACAACTATTATAAATAATTAATAAACATACACAAAAAACACCCACATATATACTCACTGCTCTGGGAGAAAAGGATTAACAGATAGGGATTCTGAAAAGAATATTTGAAGCATGTTTATCTTAGAGTACAATGACTTTGAACGATTCCCTTAATCTCTCTGAGCCTCCATTTTCTCACTGTAAAATGGGGTTAATAATCACAGAGATGTTGGGGGAACTGAATGACATAATTCACATTCAGTACATAACACAGTGCCTGACACATAATAAGCAGTCCAAAAATGCGGGGTTTTATGATTGCTATCAGCTGCATAAATCATCTCTCATGGAGCAATTCTAATCTCGAGGTAAAGTATTTTCCAATGTAGGATTTTAAGATTCAGTACAAATTTTGTATTTTGGGATTCAGTGTTAGTATCATTATCTTACTCTTTTCTTGTACATAGAGGACAGGCATACCTCAGAGATATTGCAGGTTCCGTTCCAGACTACCGCAATACAGCAAATGTCGCAATAAAGCGAGTCACATAAATCTTTTGATTTTCCAGTGCATATAAAAGTTATGTTTATGCTATATTGTAGTCTATCAAGTGTGCAATAGCATTCTGTCTTAAAAAGTACATACCTTAATTAAAAATACTTAATTGCTAAAAATGCTAACCGTTATCTGAGCCTTGAGTTGCATCTTTTCGCAATAGTAACATCAAAGAGCACCGATCACAGATGACCATGACAAATATAATATTAATGAAAAAGCTTGAAATATTTCGAGAATTACCAAAACGTGACACAGAGACATGAAGTGAGCAGATACTGTTAGAAAAATGGCGCCGATAGACTTGCTCCACACGGGGCTGCCACAAACCGGCAATTTGTAAAAAAACGCACTATGTATGAAGCACAATGAAGTGACGCAAAGCGCAGTAAAGCAAGGTATGCCTGTACTTTATAGTGCAGATTATTTTAATATACAGTTTAACATCTGGGTCAACAATCCTCTGATACAAGCAGGAAACTAAGATTTTTGCTATCTTCACCTATAGTGTGGGTTTAGTTTAGTTTATATCAAAGGCCAATTATTATTCTACTCTTGAGAACACATTTTGTTTTCACAATGGAAATATGATTCAAATTCTGAACGATTAGGTGGCGACTTGCTTCTGGAATACACCTGTTTAATGAAGTGAGGAATCCCAACAGTATGTCGCCTTTTTTCTACTCAGATATTCACAATGGAATCGCAGTTTTTCAGTAGTTCTGCATGTATCCTTTGCACAAGTCTTTTTCTAAAACTCTATAAAGCTGTCAACCCCACATTACAATGCTACTATATATAACGACTTTACATAAGAGAATAGAGGCCGGCCATTTTTAGAAAATGCAGGTGCCATGTAAGCCCCTTTCTGAAAGAAAGAACTTAGCTCAATTTCCTTTGAAGAACTGGAGGCTTGAAACTGAAAACTTTATTAATGCCATTGTCTCCTTGTATCAGCAGGTTCCAGAGAGATTCCTGGAAGTTGCGCAGATCACATTACGGGAGTTTTTCAATGCCATTATCGCAGGCAAAGATGTTGATCCTTCCTGGAAGAAGGCTATATACAAGGTCATCTGCAAGCTGGATAGTGAAGTCCCTGAGATTTTCAAATCCCCAAACTGCCTACAAGAGCTGCTTCATGAGTAGAAATTTCAACAACTCTTTTCGAATGTATGAATAGTAGCAGTCCCCTTTGGATGTCCAAGTTATCCGTGTCTAGATTTTGATTTCATATATATGTGTATGGGAGGCATGGATGTGTTACAAAATCAGCTGGTAATCCCTCCTCATCATCTTTCTCTCATTTTCTTCTGTTTTCCATTGCAAGGGGATGGTTCTTTTCCTTCCGCCTTTAGTTTACTTTTGCCCAAGGCCCTTAACATTTGGAGACTTAAAATAGGGTTAATTTTCAGGGAAAAAGAATGTTGACGTGTGTAAAGTCTATATTAGCAAGGAAGGGCATTTTTAAAAGATGCTTCTGCTGGGTTGATGGCTTATTGCGCACGGCGGTTGGCAGAGGGAGACCCGTGACACAGCACTACTCTGTAGTCAGTGATGTGTCTCTTGTTTTTACTGCTGAGAAGGTCAGAAAACTCAATGAAACCACTTGATAAACTTAAATATTTTGTTTGGTTTGAACTCAGTAAGTCGCTTTTTATCACACATTTAAAAATAATGCCAGTGGTAGATGAACAACTCACTTTTCACAAGTACCCCAAAAGGTCAAATTTTAAAAAGAAACATAATCACTAACCGTCAAGTCTTTCCTAAGAGAAATGGCAAACGCCACAAGCTAGTACCATTTTCTTTGGAGGCAAAGCAGTTTTGTACAAAACTGACTCTTTCAAAATGAGACTGGAAATTCATGTGATTTCTAGTCACCTCTCGAAATTTTGCAATAGGTTCTTCTTGGTAATAAGTATCTATCGTTTTTCATACAGAAAAACCCCTATAACGTGTTATCATTTTCTATTTATCTTGCTTCAGATACTAAAAGGCACATAAGTTTCAAATTTATTCTTTGCTCAACTTTGTTTATGTGGTCTAAAAGAATTATCATTTCTGTTTAATATTTAACACTTCTTTTTTCAAAAAACACTATTTTCTGAATTCCTTTCTATGGTAAGGAATAAAGGACATCCCAACTTGACCATAAGATTCCTGCCTACACTAGAAGTTTGTTAACAGCTGCTAGCTGACGCGATCTTCCCCTCCTGAGAGGAGTACATATGAGAATGACCTATTTTCCTATACATTTCCACTCTACCCTGATGGATATTCAAAGTGGTGACGGTCTAATTTTTAAGTGTTTCTTCATTTTAGGTACAGTGTTTTAAAGAAATGGATACAGTCTCTTCTAATTCAGAAGCTAGTAATCGACCAAAACGTGAAGAGTGTATAGAATAGGAGAGTTTGGGAGTTAACCCAAAAGACACAATTTCAGCACACATAAGAAAGCTAGCTGCTATTTCATGCTTTCTTCAATGGTTCTCCTCTTTTTTCTTTTTCTTTTTTTTTTTCTTCCAGTTTTTCAAAGGTGTCCAAAGTCCCGTACTTGCTTTTAAAAAGCCGTATGGCATTCACACTTGTTTTCTCAGATGGGTTTTGTGTGCAGATGCAGTAAGAATTCCTTTTTTATTCTAATAGTGTTTTCCAGAACCCTCCCTCCCCTTTAGTAACTTGATCTACATCTCCTAAAGTGACAAAGTAAAAAAAAAAAAAAAAAAAAAAAACCTGGTATTTAGATCGTATACAACATAAATATCGTTTTTTCCTTGATTTTTATAAAAATTACATTTGACTTTGGAGACTGCAGGTTGACCCATGTAACTAGGTGACCCAATCGCTGTCATTTAACATCATTTATAAATTCTGCTGATGGACAGGAATGTACGAAGGCAATTATTGTCAGCACAAAGCCTTAAAACCTGCTGACTTTAAGTTAAACGGCGCGGTCCTATGATGCCTGCGTCATTCAGGAGACGTGGCCTCTTGCGGTGTGGACAGAGTGCAGTGGCCCAGGCTGGAACACCCTGGGCCTCACTCTGCACCCACAGCCAAACACATCGCCCAGCTCGCAGGCTCCTACACAGAGCCATGAGAGCCAATTTGTTCTTGTTCCGGCTTGTTTGGAAAAAAAAAGTGTTTGGATAATCATCACATTGGAATAAAATGAAAACCCCCCCAAAAAGGAAAAATCCAATCAGCACAAAGTAGGGAAGCAATCTCAACTTGTGGTCACACTCTTTCGCCTTGCTTCACGCCCAAGAGTATGACATTCATTGTTCACATCAGCACAGAACTGGGTCTTTGCTGTTCCCGTGTAATTCACATCACCATTGTGTTGCCATTCGCAAGGGTAAAAGGCAAAAACCGTAATGTCTTCACCTATAAAGATAGATTGCTAGTATCTTCCTGATCTGGGGCAAATTCAGTATTGATTCCTGACGTATTAGAATTTTTAGTATTATTCTCCCCTGCCTTTCTAATTGAAATAGACAAATTAAGCAAAAACGTGTGTTCACAACCAAATGTTGATGCACTTGTCTACAATAATATCCTCTCAATGTTCACTGAGGCATAGAAATTGTTTCAGAGTAGAAATTGCAGCATGAGGAGAAACTCACCTCATTGTCCTGGAAACAGAACTCAATCATTTTGCTTTTAGGTGATTCTTTTCTCTTTCACCATCATAAAATCTTGTGCCTCCCAGTGCATTGGAAAATGACAAAAGCCTATCTCTCAAAACTCCTATTTAACAAGTTTTCTTTAAAACACCATCTTTCCAATCTTAGCTCAACTCTCACCAAGTAAAAATTGGCGACTTGGGAGAAAGTTCACTTTCTCTGGTGGGAGGGTGAAGGACTAGGGACAGTTTACACAGGGAAACAAAGTCTAAAGTCCATGCTGAAATACCACATTTCCACTTATTTTCTGCTAACCCTAAATTATTTTTGCATCTACACTTGAGGTTATAGTCTGTGCCTAGACCTAAACGCACCAGCGGGGGGATTTTAAAAAATCCTTCAAAATTCCAGTTTTTTCCCACAAGTACAGTTGTTCTCGTGCCTTCTGTGGCTTTCGATTTCATCTTTTTGACTTTATTTCCAATTACTACAGCTGCAATAAACACTAGATTTTTTTTCTGGCTGTTTGACATAACGTTGATAGCTATGCATATTTTGTGTCTTTTTAAAACAAAGCAGGAGAATACGTTTTTGAAGAAGAGAATTTTTAGAACAGTTTGATACCGCAAATTATTTTTTCCTCAATCGTTTGAGCAGCATTCGAGTTTTGAAAATTCTTGTAGAAGCCAATTTTTTGTAACTGTGGTGCAAATCTTGTGTTTTCTTAGCCTAATGAAAAGTAGTATAGAAGCAATATTTCATACCATGTGCTATATATGTGTGTGCAGATGTGTGAACATAAAAACACATACACACATATACACACATGTAAAAATATACATATATATATGCGTGTGAAGTGGAAAGCTTACCTTTTCCTATCTAGATTTAAGGACCTATTTTAGGCATTCGTTATGTTTTGTGAAAAGAATGTTCTATTTGCAACAACAAAACATTTAATTCTTACTGTATCTCTGGCTGTTTAATGAGGACATTTCACTTTAAATGGTAAAACAACGTGGAAGATGGTAGAATGTAGTAATTATTTAAGGAAATGTTCACCCACATATTCCTGAAGTTTGCTTTGTGCCTCCAAGTATTATTTCATTAAAGTGTTTTATGTTTGCAGAATCTTTGTTGCTGTGCTAGGGATGTGGGTGAATATCATTTAAAAAAATTTTAAAAACAACAAAAAAAAGCAAAACAAAAACACTAAAGCAAGAGGGGAACTTTTATAAAGCAATGTAAATATTTAACCTCATGGCTGTTGTTACGTAAGACATGAGATTTTAATAAATAACTACATTCTCACAACATCTGTTGAATTTATTAGGAACACTTCAGTGACTGTATAGACAGTTGAAAGCATTCTTGAAAATCCTGCTCTCTACTTTTAAAAGATAACAGTCTCTTTCATCAGATGTCAAGGGCAAGGGTAATGCAGTTTCTGTAAATTTATGAACTTTCTTTTCTATGTACACGAAGACATTTAGTACGTAACCTCCCTCCCCCCCCCCCACACACACATACATGCATACACATACAGGTTAATATTAAGTCATAAAGCGAAAGATCTGGGGGCTTTAAAAATAAGATGTCCCCCAGAAGCAATCATAAATTCATCAAAGAAAAAGTGGTTTACAGACTCCCCTGAAAGAAGCAGTGTACATGTGAGGACAGAGCAGAATCTCTTTGCCATGTATATTATAGAATCTTCATTGGTGTGAATAGTACAAATGTTTCGTTCTGGTACAAACTCTGTGTTTGCAAATTACAAGAAGCATTGTTTTCAAAAAGCTCCCCTTAAAAGAACGTAACTGGTTTCTGTGAGTAAAGCAGTTACTGTATTGCACTTACATGTGATGTTGAAGGAAATGCAGTTTTGTTTTCTGTAGATCTGTTGGTTGTAAACCATCCGTAAGACTAAAGCTAAAATGCTCATATTCAGAGCTGGGATCAAAACTGGTATTTAACCTTTGCATCTTCTTATAATCATCCTTCTAAGAATATAATGGAATCTGGAAGCATCTGGACTTTGAGTCTTTTCAACTGAGCCCTCTCTCAAACCTGACACCCTGAAAATGCACAGACATGAACAGAAAAGGCAAACAGACTGGCCCGCTTTTGTGAAAATGGCTTCATTCTTTATTTTTAAAATATTCAAATATTCTCCATAGGTGGGAAAAGCAGTTTAAAATTGTATATTACCACTTCAAAATTAGAATTAGAAAAGCAAATGTATTTGGGGTTGGTCTCAGCAATACCCAGAAAAATCAAAGGTCCTGGCTTCCCCCAATATTGTCCCAGCCATTTCTCATATGTATATAGTATAAACCGTGACAAAACACTGCCTTTATATTATTTAGCAATATGTTGTAAATAGCATTATTAAGCTCTTTTTTTTGTAATAAAGACCCTTTGATCTGAATATAGTACAATAACTGAACTGATAAAGTCAATTTTTGATTTTTTTTTTTAGCTAGAGGCAATTTCAATTGTGGATTTTTGTTGTTGTCTATTGTTCTGAAGACTTTGCATAATTTATTGGTTTAATTTATCCTAATTTATTTGATGAAGGTGTACAATTTTGTATTACCAAGGATGTACTGTAATATTAATTGATATGAGAAAAAAACAATGAGACTCCCTGTGTCCATATTAAAAAGTAAATAAAAAGGTGCAGTAGACAATTGATTTTAAAGTAAAAGTAAAAAGTTTAGTTTGGCAGCTACTAAATTTTAAAACAGGAAAAAAAAATAGTTGTGGGGGGAAGGGTGGGAAGGGGGTTTTACTTTGTGTGTTTAAGCTTTTGTATACTCTCCAAACTTTTACCTTTTGCTTTGTACCACTTAAAGGATACAGTAGTCCAATTGCCTTGTGTGCCTTCCATCTTCTCTTAAACTGAATGTATGTGCAGTATATATGCAAGCTTGTGCAAAATAAAATATACATTACAAGCTCAGTGCCGTTTGATTTTTTTTTAAACATATGACATTTAATTTTTGGACCTGTGTCCAGTTGTAGGACAGCAGGCTCGTTGTGACTATAATATCGGTGATGGGAGTTTTCCTTTCTCTCCCCACACTTGGCGCTTTATTTTATTTATTTATTTACTTTTGGCCACGCAGCTTGCAGGATCTTAGTTCCCCAACCAGGGATTGAACCCGTGCCCTGGGCAGTGAAAGCACAGAGTCCTAACCACTGAACCGCCAGGGAATTCTGGAGTTTTCTTTTTATTGCAATTCTTAATTATGTTGATACAAACCTAGGATCGATGCATGCAACTCCTAGAAATGATCTTTTTTATTTCAGACGTTTGTAGTAAATGGCTAGATTTCTGTCTGAAAGCTCTTCTCACAGATTTAACTTTAGCCCTCAAAATTTAAAAACAACAAACATTTTGGTTCAAAACAATGTTGTGAGCTAAATTCAGTTCAACGATTGCTAATGTCTCACGATTTGAAGAACAAGGAAAGATGTTCCCCAAAATCACAGAATGGTAAATATATTATTTGAAATATGGGGAGTGAGAGCCTGTATTGTTTCTACTTGGTTGAACTCAGAACTAAGTCCTAATGTAAATTCAAAACCTTTCTAAAGTGTTCCTTTAGACATGACTGGCAGCGTGTTTCATACTAAGAACATTGGTTGTGTGGCTTTCGAAATTTTTCTTTATCTCTTTTGCTTTGGTCTAAAATCATGTCTCCTTTATCTTCCAATCAGGAGCATGAAGAATCAGCAGAAATCATTGACCCTATTAAGTGTCATTCACAGCTGCACCTCCCTTTCTGTCTGCCATATTACTGTTCAGTGAGTCTTCATCTCTCAGATGGCTTCATTTGCTTTTCCCCTCAATGATGAAAACTTGGTATTTTGACCCTGTTGTCATGAGGGCGCTTAGAACCAATGCAATCTCGAAACTATTAAGTGCTAACAGTACTTTTCCACTTTCAGCTCTTTTTCTATCAATGGCACAAACTTAAATTCCAGTCTTCCTAACTAGATTGTGCAAAAGAGCATGCCTGTGTCCCTCTAGGCCAAAATATTTATTCCCTGATGGGAGAAAAAAGGGAATTCCCCCCAACTCCCTTCTACCTGCTCTTGAAAGGGAGAAGGCATTTGTGGTAATGTAATGACTCCCATCTTCTGATACTTATTTAACACCAATCTGCTTTCAATCAGATTGGATAATCCAGGGAGAGACTAAATCACTGAGAAGTTACAGCAGGCGGTAACGTTTTCTGAGAGGAGGTTTATTTAAAATGTTAGCTTCAAATCATTGCTTTTGTGACGAATTATTTTGTGCTAGTCCAGAATAATATATACCATCCTTCTTAACATTGATCTGAACTCTGATCACAAAACTTTTTCCACATATGTCTGTCTTGATGCCTGGCATTACCCTTGCTATACTTGAAGGGGTAAGTTTCACCAACTAATAATAAAGAAAAGGTTAATTTTATTCATCGGTACCTCCATTTATCATCATAAATGATTTACACGTTTTTCTTCAAGACTAACAGCTAAAGATCATCACATTTTTACAATTAATTTACTCACACATGCTAAGGTGAGGGATAGACGTCCCTGAATACAAGTCATAGGAAAACATCAAATATTTACTGTGTGTTACCAACTTCTGGGGTCTATGAACACTCCCGAAGGCATAAAACACAAGGGAGGTATTTATAAAGGAAAAGAGCTCATACAATTTTAGAAAACAGCTGATATGATATCTAAGCAAAATGGTGAAAGATTACTAAAGAGATAAATTGTGCCACACATGTCCCCCACGCCCCACAAGCAATATAACCCTTTGGAGGGAGGGTCAATACTGCGGAGGAAAAAACCTAAGGGGTAACCTTTCTGACTAAAGGAAAATAAAGAGAGCACTGCCTTGGGTGTCAGAAGACCTTCCTCCAATCAATTCATTTCTAAAAACCTTTCTGTGGCCTCCCTGGGACCCCAGGGCACGACACTTAACCCTTGAGTGTCCAGGAGACTCAAAAGAATTATAAAAGGCTAAAGGATTCTTAGAATCAGTGCAGCCACCATATTGACTTTCTCTGAAGGATTTGTACATGCCAAAAGAAAAAAAAAAGTTTGTCAAAATGTTTTCGCTTCTCATAAGAAAGGGAATTTAAGTTGCAGGGCAAGACAAGGGCAAAATTCTGAAGTTGGCCAAGTGTGACTTTGGATCTTTTTCTCTCTGTTCGTGATCTGTTCTCCCTTCAGTAAGTGCCTCTGCCCCCTGCCAAGCATTTAATGCTCTCGTGTGGCCCCAGCCCTTCCTCTGTTCATGGGGACTGAGGCATCTACTAAAGGTAACATGAAGAAATCACTGACTTGGTGTGTTCCTCTTCCAGTGGTATAGGCATTAAAAAATACATGGTGCATTTTACGTTTTCATACTAGGGCCAAGGGCGCCTGAGTGATTAGGGGCTGGAGGCCTTCCCCACCAAACACAAGGCCAGGCCCTTTGAGCCGTATAACTCATGGCTACACCTTGCCTGAATGCAGTGTCATCTGTCTGGGCACCCTTCCTCTCTCTCTGCAGGATTTGTTTCCCGCCCGTTTTCATAGAGTCCTTCCGAATGACTCCAAAATCATTCAGAAGGAGGGACCCTTCTCCACCACTGGACGTTGGTTTATTTTTCTGGTTAGACAGGAAAATAACTAGTGCTGAAGAAATTTTAAAGAGAATATAACTCAGTGACTTTTGTTCCCGAGATCTCTAGGGTAATGTGTATTATCTCAAGGGCCACCAAATTGGGACCTCTTTTAACCAAAGGAGCTTTACTTTTATATTGGGGTGCAATAAAATGTTCATTTTTTTAAAAAGGGTGTTCCCTGTTTAAAATAACAATGATCTCACCAGGTATAATAGAACAAATCTCTAAGTATGAATTTGAGTATTAAATTCAATAAGTAAGTTCTGTCAAACTTTCATTTAAAGAAAGGAGTTCCACGAACTTATGGTTACCAGAGGGGAAGGGTGGGGAGGAGGGATAGATTGGGAATTTGGGATTGACATGTACACACTGCTGTATTTAAAATAGATAACCAACAAGGACCTACTGTATAGCACAGGGAACACTGCTCAGTATTCTGTAGTAACCTAAATGGGAAAAGAATTTGAAAAAGAATAGATACATGTATATGTATAACTGAATCACTTCGCTGTACACGTGAAACTAACACAACATTGTTAATCAACTATACTCCAATATAAAATAAAGATTTAAAAAATATATGCTTATTGATAAAGTCAATCAATGAAAAAACAAACAAAAAACCAAAATAATAAACGTGGGATCAACCCAATTTTCCACTTACAGATGAATTGATTAAAAAAATGTGGTATATACATACAATGGAATATTATTCAGCCTTAAAAAGGAAGAAAATTCTGACAGAAGTCGTAACATGGAAGCATCTTGAGGACATCATGCTAAGTGCAATAGGCCAGTCACAGAAAGACAAATGCTGTGTGATTCCACTTATATGAGGTTCTAAAAGCAGTCAAATTCAAAGAGTCAGAAAATAGCATGGTGGTTGCCAGGGGATAAGAGAAGGGAATGGGGAGCTATTGTTTAAGGGGTATGGGGCTTCAAATGGGGAAGATGAAAAAGTTCCAGAGATGGATAATGGTGATGGTTGCAGAACCATGTGAATGTACTTATTGCCACTGAATTGTACACTTAAGAATGACTAAAAACATAACTTTTATTTTATGTATATTTTACAATAAACATTTTTTTAAAAAGGTAAAACAAAATAAAGAAAGGAGTGCTCTGCTAGACAACAACCCAATACTCATGGGGTAGAGTAAGAGATCTTTAAGGATGAATGTGAAAATTAAAATAGTACCTTCCGTGAGTTCTAGCAAACCTTCAAAAGGAAGGGATTATTTTTATACTACAGAAACAGCACAGAGCCTGCCTGACACATGGGTTTTTTTGCCGAATCACCATTAGTTCCCTTTCTTCTCCCCCAGCCGGTGGCTTTTGTCATCTTGCCGTATTGGTTCCAATTGTGATCTAAGAACTACACCCAGACCCATGGCAGCTTCCCAGGACATTCAAATTTTGAAGAACACAGACGTTCTCCAGGAACTGAAAGTTTCTTCCCATGCCTCCTGTTTCCTGGGGCCCTTGCCCTCAGCCTCAGGCCTATAGATGCTGTATGTAGCCCCACCTCCAGCCAGCCATGCTTGGGTAGGCCCCAGAATAGGAGTGGAGCAGCTTAGAAAGATTAAGGTGCCGCAACAAGCTGAAACAATCACAAGGGCTGCCTCTACCCTGGCAAAGGGGAGGGTATTATTTGCAAAGCCCCCTGATGGGTGGCCCAGGTGCTAGCTAGACAGGCTCAGGAGATAGTTTGGCAGCCACCCTGGAAAAAATGCCTGTGTCTCTGCAAATAAATCTGCCAGTGGAGAAAGCACTGGGTTTTCCCCAGTGCTTGTGCAAACAGTACTCTGTGCTTTGCTGGTATTGGAAATTCCTTGGTGTGAGCAGCTCTAGACCATGAAAATCGGAGCTATGGATTTCTTGTCATTGTTGTTACCCTTGACCTGTTGGGAAATAATTTCAAAAATCAATAGTCCTATTTCCAATTATTCACAACATGAAAATTGTTGGTAACCAGAAGAAACATTTTCTCTAAATCCCTGTTCACTGCTCAGCAACTGACAGTGAGCAAGAGAGTCTTGAAGTCTGACACAGAGGAAGGTTAATGATCACGCACCCAAGCGTGGTGTGGGCATGTGCCTCTGAGTATGGGTATCTGCATTCCAGAAGAAATTATGAATAATATATAGATTACCAACTGAGTATTCTTTATATCTTTTCCCCACTCAATATCCAAGAATTTGTAGAACCAACATTATGGTTAGATATGTGAAAAATCTCAGTGAAATGGATGCATCTCTAAGCAAAATGAAGGTGTCAAAATTTACACTAGAAGTAAAAAGTTTTAATAGAACCGAGATCCTAAAAGAAATTGAAAAGGCTGTCCAAAAAACAATACAAAAACAAATATAATCTCCTCTCCTCCAAAGGCACCCGGCCTCATAGGTTTATGGGTGAATTTGATTCAATATTTAAAAATATTGGATAAACAGTTCAGACACCTACATCTATACATATATATATATATATCCCAATTTTTTTATGAAGTTCACACTTATTAATACAATTGCAAAACTCCTAAGTAAATTCCAATCCACCAGTAGAGTAAAAATAAAATACTATACCATACTATAAACAAGCAGGGCTTGTAATGAAACTGAGATGAAGGAAGACCCAGATTTACTGATTTTCTGGGTGAAAAGCAGGAAAAAGTTTATTGATATGCTGATTTGTTTTTTCTACCTTCTAATGACAATGGAGACAAATATATCTTATTGGGGCTGTCAGCTAATTTTTTCTTTTACTAGGGCCAAGTAGCCTTTGCTCTTTCAGCCACTTCAGTTTGCCAGGTTGCCTAATTCAGAGGCCGTGTCTCATTTTAATATGTCTTTTTGGAACTCCGAGTCTTTAAAAGAGTCAGATTCATCTAGTAGAGCTTTAAGGATTTCCCTCAATAATTTTTTTAAAAAAGAATAAAAAAAGGAAAAGAAATCCAGAAAAGTAATGCTAATTAAAGATAGGCTATTTCTTCTACATAAAAGGAATCATGACTTTTTCATTTTTGGAATATTGACCTAAAATTAGAGCCTATTTGTTTATAGTATGAGAGGAAAGGATAAGATACCAGGCTCTAAAGAAGTATTGACTTGGCCAGCACTGACACCAGGCCATCTGGTGAAGCTTATGAATTTCCATTGCTTAGAACTTTGGAGAGGGACGTGGCAATATACTTAATTTTTTAAAATGTGCATGTTTTGGCCTCATCAGCCCCACATCTAGCAATCAACCTTATGGAAATAACAATGCATAAGCAGACAGGAATCACAAAAGCACATATTCAGTTAGGTTAAAAAGTGTGCTTTTTTTTTTTTTCTATAACTCAACTTAATCTCTTCCTCAAGCTCCTTTTTTGTCTGATGGTAGAAAATAATCTAGTCACTTTCAGATGTGCTCAACCTTTTCAGACGAAGTTCCATCCCTTTCTGCTGCTTTCCCTTAGGATGGCATCTAAACTCTTGGGTATTAGCAAGGAGAAGGAGGCTTCTGGTTCTTGGCTGGTGTTTAATAGTGCCAGGTCCTCTGATCCTTGAGCAAGGAGCCCTGAGACTTCTGATTCCAAGGTGTCATCAGGCCACCAGCCTTTGTTTGCTAACATGGCTATTACTGCATTGAGCTTCCGGCCTGCAGGGTTCATGCCACTTTCCACGAAGGCATCTTCAGGCCTTCACTGGCTCACTTTCTTCCCCATTATATTTCCGTCAGGGCTCTGGACACAGGGATGTTGGACACTTTTCTCAAGTCACTCTGAGGTCTATGCTCTCTGCCCCTGGCACTCATAAAGTCTGTATGTACCCTATGGAGCCACACTATGTTGGCCCATGGCATTTCTGCGTGGCTACTATATTCTAGGTGCCAGGCAGCACATAGATACAAATCCCTTCTTCTTTACTCCAAACGTACTTGGCTGCTCTGTCACCTCCACCCAAACCCCAGGCTCAGCCCAGGACAGAAGGTGCAGGGCCCCTTTGTAGGGAAAGGGTCTGATTAAGTGCCTCTTGTCTTAGCCATTTTGTCCCCTAGACTAGGAAAACTTCTTCCAACCAGTGAAGGTGGGCCAGGCTGGCTCCTCATCTGTTACCAGTCTGTTCTTTGTTGAGGACGAGGCTTTACGCCTTGATTCCTTTGACTTAATTTTTGAGACTAAAAACACTCTTTTCTATCACAAAAAAGTTAGGCTCTGGCAAATTAAAAGCCTTAACTTTCAAGACTATTGTCTCAACACTGAGTTTTAAGACTCTATTTTAAAATTCAAAAGTCAAAACCTTGATTCTTTGTTCTCTGCATTTGCTCCATGAGTCCCTTCTAGAAGCAGTGCTTGCCCATGACTGAATGAGGACAAGTCACAGATACTGGTTTGCAGCTGGGAGGACCTCAGTTAATATGTCTAAATTTTATGTGACATGTTCAGAAATACACATTGCAGGATTGTATGTAATAATAGAAAATGGTAGACAAACTAAATATCCATCACAAGCTGAATTGTTAAAGTGAATTGTATTACTTTATGCCTCTTTCAGCTGAACTTAACTTGGGTAGAACTGACCCCAAGAATAACCATTTCCCTAGTATGTCATCACAGCCACACAAAAATTGTATCTGGCTTCTCCAAAGCTTTATTTGTACTTTCAGTGGTAAGATTTGTATTTTGATTCCATGGCCTATGGAATATTATGCAGCCACGAAAAATCTGAGGATGAGCAATAGCTATGTAGTGAAATGGAAAGTTTCCACAATACGTTCTTGAGTTTTATAAGTAAATGTAAGAATATGTCATATAACATGACTCCACTTTGGTGTTGTTTTTCAGCTGATATATCTATCTATAGCTACAAAGCTCACACACGCTTGTGTACAGGCACACACACACACGTGTGTGCACACACACACCACCACCATAGTAAATGCTACTTTTGAGGAGTAGAAATGGGCAAGGAAGTGTTTAGGTGAGGGGGTAATTGTCACATTTACTTTATAGATCTCTGTCATGTTGGAGTTTCTTTTTAGCGAGCAAGCACAACTTTTGTTTGTAAGGGGCCTACATACCAAGACAAAAGCAAAGAGGGAAAGTGCGCCCTTCACTTCAGAGGGGAATCAAGGTCCTGCCCTGGATGGATGCATCCCCAGACTTGCTCTCCAGTGGGCAGTCTGCACTACCCAGCTGGCCTCAGGTGTCACAGACTCCTGAAGAAAGTAGGAGGCACAGAGCCTGATGGACCTGCCTCGGCAGCTTAATCCATGACTTGTTAGGCTTTTAGTCTTTTTGAATCACCATTCTTTCTTTCATAAAATAACACCTACCTCTCAAACTGAGGAGTAAATGAGATGCGTTGTGTGAAGTGCCTGGTATGGAATGTGGTCCTAAACAGTAGGAGGAGGAGAAATTCAGGTAGGAAGATGTACTGATAACCCTGGGAGCCATGATTGTCCCCGCAGGGCGGTTATTGACACGGTAATGCACCATTGGTGGCCTATTCCTTTCTTTTTTTCCCTCAACTTAGCAGCCCAGATCCACCGTAATTGAGCATCTGGAAAAGGAAACAAGCAGGGTACACACACAGGAGTGAGCTCTGTACTGTCCTCAAAACTAGCTCTCTCCAGGTGGTATGTAGGTGTGGGTGTTATAGATGGGAGGGAGGCGTCAAATACACCCAAAGCATATGCTGTGTTTTGCTTGGGTCGGTGTGATAATGGGTTTGCAGTTCCCTACCACGTAAGAGGAAGAAGTAAGGAAAGAGACAGGGGAACTTTATTTAGGAAGACCAGAGTTTAGGGTGAGTGATCAGAAAAGATATTAACTGGGGCTTCCCTGGTGGCGCAGTGGTTGAGAGTCCGCCTGCCGATGCAGGGGACACGGGTTCGTGCCCCGGTCCGGGAAGATCCCACATGCCGCGGAGCGGCTGGGCCCGTGAGCCATGGCCGCTGAGCCTGAGCGTCCGGAGCCTGTGCTCCGCGACGGGAGAGGCCACGACAGTGAGAGGCCCGCGTACCACAAAAAAAAGAAAAGATATTAACTTATGAAACAGACGGCACAAAATCATACTATAAGTCTGGGTACAGGGTAAGATAGGGCAACAGAGAGGATGGTAAACAATGCCCATTCAGACGTCAAAACTTGCTCTGGACTTAGTGAGATGTGATGCTTACACTTCCAGGAAATGGAGACTAGGGCAGAGCGTGTACGGAGGCAGAGCTGGAAGGCAGAGGAAATACAGGCCACCCACATCCCCACCTGCCCTGACCTCTCACCCTAAAGCCTCAGGAAAGGGAAAATCAATAGGCTCCCGAAGTGCAGGAGCCCGGGGTCTAGGGCTGGAATCTGACCCATGCAGAGTGTTTACTGATCTAAAGACGGATACGTTCAAATGAGCTCATCTTTATCTTGAGAGGAAATTAGGGAGCCCAGACCCAGACAAAGCCACATTTTATTCAATGAAAATTTAACACCACCAGCACCACTGCCGCCACCACATCTTACCCCACAGTGTACACAATATCACACAAGACATCTACCCCAGTAACCTCATTGCTGAAGTTCAGTTCTGGAAGATCAACAAATAGGGAACTACGAGCTTACAGAAAACCAAAAAAGTGATTCCAGAATATTTTACTTTCACCCTTCTTGCTGATCTGTATCCTCTTTTTCCCCCCACAGTTTGCAAATATTGACTAAGTTCAAGGGCAGTGGAGGAAGGTCTAACTTCAGAGTTAGCATGAGGTGAAATACTTAAGATGGTGCAATCCTGTCCTAATGAAGGGCATATCAGATCCCAAGTTTGGTTATGGACAGTTCTTGTCCCCTGCCCCAGTTGATATTTGTTTTATCAAGTCAGAGACTATTTTTGTCATCATTGTTAATCTCCCTCTTGCCAGATCTGTTTTGGCCGAGGGCACGCACTTGAGGTATGTTAGAAGAATGGAGTGCAGTATTGTGGGAAAGAATTATCACTAATTCTGTCTGCCTACAGCTTCCTCAGCCCTGTTCATCTGATCTTAACACACTAAGCAAACTTGTAGATGGAAAGTCCTACAAGTCCATGACCTGGTTCCAAGAAGTAGACTTTTTTTTTTTTTTTTTTTTTTTTTTGCGGTACGCGGGCCTCTCACTGTTGTGGACTCTCCTGTTGCGGAGCACAGGCTCAGACGCGCAGGCTCAGTGGCCATGGCTCACGGGCCCAGCCGCTCCACGGCATGTGGGATCTTCCCGGACCAGGGCACGAACCCATGTCCCCTGCATCGGCAGGCAGACTCTCAACCACTGCGCCACCAGGGAAGCCCTAAGAAGTAGATTTTGAAGCTGAAAGAGCAAGAGAGCAGCATTCCCATGATGACTTTAGGTCCTCATTCTGTTGGAAATTTTTTGATTTGCCCATGGGGAGAGCTTGATAGAATATTTTGCCAATAAAGAAACACACTGCTAAACGGAAAGCTCCAACTCATTTCAACTCCTCTTTGGCTTCAATATTACACAAATCTTGTCTTAAGAATTCCTGGAGACGTGGCCTAAGTCTAGTAGTTCTAACTGGAACTGAGAATGAACTGGCACTTCTGACCCATGGGTTTTGGAGTTAGATAGACCCTGGCTCAAATCTTAATTTCTCTGAGCCTCAGTTTCTTCCTATGTGAAAATAATCGTAACAGTGCTCTCCCTGCAAGATAGCCGTGAGGATTAAATGTGGTATCATATCTGAAAGCATTTAACACAGTGCCTGTTGCTTAAAATGGGATTAATACATTTTGGTCTCCTTCCTTCCGCTCAGCTCCTCCAGCTGCTGGTGTATCCCCTTTCTCTACTGCATACATTTGACATAGTGGAATCAGGCCAATGACACTTGAGGGGATACCATCCTGATAAGAATGAATAGAGAAAAGGAAAGGTTAAACAATGTTCAGAACAGCAATGTTCACTTTTAAATGATCTGAGTGTAAACTGAGTGAGTTCCACTGACATTTTGAAAGAATGCAAATATATAAGTAAACTTGTAGCTGTGCTTTCTAGACCTGGACACTGCCAACAAAAAAATCTCCGTGTGGAGACCTTTGGGGAGATTTTTAATCTACACACCATAGAGGCCATTGTATTCTGTTGATATTATTAATGATGTAACTTGGTTACCGAGTAAATGAAATGATAAATCTCCTGGATAGTTTGTTCCAAGGAGAGGTAATATTCTTTCAGACTCATACAGCCTCAGCTGCTATGTTCTACCTAGAGTTCCAACGCTATCTCTTGTTTGAAGTTATCACATGTAAAAACTGTAGTAGATTATGTAACCCTTAGCCACTTCCTCTCCTAGCATTCTTGGAATGGCTGGAATCCACCAAACTATATCCTCTTTTTGGGCCTCCCGAGTTCCCCCAGGTGTCTCAAAGCAAACTTGCCTCCTACCCTCTAGATAAATAGCTATATGCAAAGTAGACGGTCAAATGTGTATTTTGTATAAGCCAGTCTTCAAAGGTTCTGACAGCAATAATGACTTCCATATGCAATACAATCAATTCTCCAATGTACACAATCTGGCCAGAGGGAAGATTGATACGAACAATTGAGCATTGAAAACGTATTTATGTTTGATTTTGGAGTGATAACCCATCAGCCTCGAGAGGAAGTCACACAGTAACCCCTGAATCTGGCCTCTGTTTCTCCACTTTTGGTAATTCCCAATATCACCAGGGCTAGACTGGAGGAAGGAATGGAAAGAGACCATAGAGGACACTCAATAAATATGTGTCCAATTAGCATATATTTCAATTTATTTTTCTATATGTTAAACAATGAACAACTGAACAAAAAAATGGAAATAAAGTAACACTAAACCTATAAAATATTAGGAATAAGGCTAAAAATGGTACTGTAAAGACATAAAGAAGACCTAAAAAAGTTCAGTCAGACAATAATGATAGCAATAATAATGATGATAACAGTAACTAACATTTATTATGTTCTTATAATGTGGCAGGAATTATCTACATGATTTCTTTAATCTCAGAAATTTTATGAGGTATTTATACTATTACCCTCATTTATAAAAAAAGGAAACTGGGGCACATAAAGGTAAGGTAACTTTTTGAATAGAAAGATCCAAATTCATAAATTTTTATTTTGTCTAATTTGCTCAATAACTTTATAAATTAATGCAATCAATTTACTCTATAAGCTAATGCAGTCCCAATTAAATTTAGAGGACTGTTAATGGAACTTGATAAACAATTTTAAAGTTCACCTAAAAAAGGAAATGCTAACAAAACAGAAAGCCGAGAAAGTGTTGAAAAATAATTTTTAAAAATCAATTTTAAAAACTATTAAAATTATATTAAGGTTTAGTACGGTTGTTAGATACACTCAAGGACTTACCACAGAGCCAAGGACATAGAGGACAGTCAAAAATATTTCGAAAAGTAATGCATATTTCTACCTATCTTTTCTATGGCTCACCCCAATAGATAAAGAAACAAAATTTAAAGTTACTGTAATTAAATACTATGCTATTAACACAAGGATTGAAAACAATGGTTTAAGAAAGCAGATTAGAAAATCCTGAAACAGATATATAGGAAACATAGGAATTTGGTCTCTAGTAAAGATTACTTTCAATCAGGAGGAAAAAATAAACTATTCAACAAATAGCATTGGGATAATTTGCTAATGATATGGATAAAACAAAGTTAGAAAGTTAGTTATCTCACAACATATGTAAAAATAAATTATTGATAGACAAAAGTTTGAAAATATATATTCACACACATAGGCATGTGCATAAACACACACGCACACACACACATAACACATGCATGAACATTCTGGAAAACTAATTTTACCATCTTACAGTTTGGAAGATATTTTAAGCAACACAAAACCCAGAAGCCATAAAGAAGTAAAATAAAAGATATGGCTACATAAAAGGCACATATATATACACATACATATATATGTATGTATGTATATATATATATATATATATCACTCAGCCGTAAAAATGAATAAAATTTTGCCATTTGCAGCAACATGGAAGGATTTGGAGGGTATTATGTGAAGTGAAATAAGTCAGACAGAGAAAGACAAATACTGTATGATATCATATGTAGAATCTAAAACATACAACAAACTAGTGAATATAACAAAAAAAGAAGAAGATTCACAGATACAGAGAACAAACTAGTGGTTACCAGTGGTGAGAGAGAAGGGGGAGGGGCAATAAAGGGATAGGGGATTTAAAAAAGGGGTTATTATGGGTTTATATGAAATCATGTATGTGAAACTTGTAGAATTTAAAGACTTTTTCATTCAATAAAAAAAATTTAAAAATTACATCTCAGGAATAATAACCAAAATATCATGGAAAAAGAGAAAGTAAATATGGAGAAAATACACAGTAGATACATATAAACTATTAGCCTTACTATAAAAGCATCTATAAATCAATTAAAAAATTGTGCCACTCAATGGTAAAATGGTCAAAGGACACGAATTGTCAGAATACCAGAGAAGAAATGAAAGAGGTTAATGAATATCTGAAAATATGATTAACTTCTCCAGCAATCAGAGAAATACAAATTAGAAAATAATACCATTTTTGTCAATTTGATTAGAAAAAATGAAAAATATTGATATCATCCAGTTTGGACAAGTGCATGGGGAAATGGGCACTCTCAGACATTATTGCAGCATTATAAATAGCCTTTTTAAGGGACAAATTGACAGTAATTGTCAAATTTTAATATGATCTAGTAATTCTACATCTAAGAATTGGAAATGTTCATAAAATACATTGAAAGTACAAGAATCTTCATTAAAGCATTGTTTTCAACTGCAAAAAATAAAATCTCTTGGTAGATGAATGATTGAATAAATTATTTTAATTTTTTAAAATAAATTATTTTATTTTTTTTTTTTTGCGGTACGCCGTGGCCTCTCCCGCCGCGGAGCACAGGCTCTGGACGCACAGGCCCAGCGGCCATGGCCCACGGGCCCAGCCGCTCCGCAGCATGCGGGATCCTCCCGGACCGGGGCACAAACCCGCGTCCCCTGCATCGGCAGGCAGACTCCCAACCACTGCGCCACCAGGGAAGCCCCTATTTTATATCTTTATATGGGATACTATAGAGTGATTTTTTTTAATGATGTAGATCTTTATATATCAACACAGAAAAATATCCAAGACAAATTACTAACTAAAAATGTCTAGGAGCAGAATAATGTAGTACTATATTCTGTTGATTCTAAATATCATTTCATTCACATTTCAACACTTCTGACATTATGAGGCATCATGCAATCAACAGTGTCTAATAATTGTAATAGGTGGCATTTTTCTCTTCTTAGTAAAACATAAAATTATGGCACGCTTCACAATTGATGCAGCTTAGACTTGATGAAATACAGTAAATCATATGATTCCACTTATATTTAAAATTATATTTATTTATGTATTTAATAGAATGAGTAATTGAGAACTTAATTGATGCCTTTCTTGTGTACCCGGCTTTAACGGAAATGAAGAGGTGGGAGGAGGAGAAGAGGGAGGAATAGAATTTTCTTCCATTCCCTTTAAGCGTCATCTGGTCTTTCCGTTCTTGAATTTGGCTCACTCATTCCAGGGGACTTTACGTGCCTTTAACCATCAGATCTATGGGTTGATAGCACTATCTTTGAGAAGAAAAGGATGGAGGCGTTTGTGCCTCGAGGGGAAAGAGAGGGATGTAGACCAACTCCATGCCCTGGTGACGTGGAGGAGATGGGAAATTAGGGTTTGGGTGAAGAGGTGAGAAAGTCACTTCCCTGAAGTGAAAGGATGGGTGGAATTGCTACAGAGGTGCCTGTGGAAACAGTGCTAAACATAGAGTGCCGATGGCAGAAGCAAAGGTGTCTGCAACCAAGCTGTCACAGTGGCAGGGATGCCCCATCAGACCCACTTGCCTTAGCAGCCTTTAGCGTTATAAGCACGAAGCGCCGGGTACAGAAACATAATTGATTGAAGACCCAAGGCCCATCCTCAATCTTACTGGATAAGCCTGATCAACCTCAAGGGACAGAGTTCCCTCAGGTAATCAAGTTTAGATGCCCAGCCAGCTCTGCTGCATGGGCGCTGGGGCACATTATAAAAGAAAATGTCTTACTTACTGCTTCATTCTGAATGTTCTGGACCAATCTGCACCAGAGAAAGACAGATTAGATAGATAGATAGATAGACAGACAGATAGATATAGATGATAGATAGATAGATAGATGATAGATAGATACATAGATAGATACATAGATGATTAGATAGATAGATACAATAGATATAGATAAATGACAGATAAAAGAGAGATACTTGGGATTAGAGAGAAAAATTGAGTATCTTTAATTTTTCATTAAATAATCTTTTTATTATTTGAATGTTTACATGCTTAGTTGCCTTTATATTTTAAAACAATTTTTAAAAGAAGAAATTTTACTTTAAAAAAATGTGATAAGATGCAGATAAGTAGCTCTGTCTCAATGTATACATTTGCTTATTTAACACATACATATTGAGCGCATCTTATGTGCCCAGCACTCAGCATGGTCCAGGGGAGGTCTTGGACAAGACGAGGCTACCCCCAGGGAGCTCATGGTCTACAAGATGGCAAACATCCCCTAAGTAAAGCACTTAAGTTGTGTGTGCCCCCTCATCTTGTAGTAAAATCGTAAGCCTCCTGCTGGTTGCTGCCCAGAGTGATCCGGCAGCAAGTGTGGCTTCCCCAACTCAGAACTTGAATTGGTGCATCCTGAAGGTCTTGAGGCTATAGTTTTGCCTGAACTCTGTGCAGTGGCCCCCCACATGGCCTGCGGTGAGCTGCTGTCTGGGAATTAGTCCCGTAACTTCTCAAACAACTGCTGAGCGTTGTCGGAGAAGAGTCATTTCACTCCGGGGGCAGAGCACCTCTGAGGTCACAACCACGCTAAGCTTCAGGGCATCCTTCTTTTTCATCCTTTCCATAAACATTTGTCCTAGGCTTCGCTGAAACAGCGATGAGTAAAGCAGACGTGGTTCTTATCCTGACAGAGGCTATACTCTAGTGGGGGAGAGAAGTAGGTCCTGAGTTTGGAGAAAATAGGGAGCATTTGAAAGCCTGAGGGAAGACTGTAGCTCTGGAGCCAGGGAGCCAAAGAGAGGATGTTTCCAGGAGAGGATGTTGGGATGGCGAGGATGCTCTATTACACTGGAGGAGGAAAAACACTCAGCTGTTTTTATTTTATTTTTGCTTCGCCCGACAGATAAAAGTGATTTATATTTAAGGAGAGAGAAAAAAAGAGCCACACTTGATTGATCTGCTCCATCCCAGATTATGACATCCTTCCCGCAAAATCGTCTTCTCCTAAGTAAGTGGTGTCATCATCCACCCATCTGCTGGCCCAAACCGAGAACCCGGAAGTCATTCCGTCTTTCTTCTCTCAACTCCCACATGTAATCAACCATTATTTGGCTGTCAATTCACATTCCTCGTGTCACTCAAATCCATTCTCTTCTCTCTACACACAGGTCTCAACTCTGATCTCTGCTTCTACAATGGCAAGAAGTAAACAATATCAGGATTAGCATGTTTACCTCCAGTATTTCCACCCCAACATGAATTCATTCTCTTGTACTCTATCCAGAGTGATTTTTCTAAAGTATTAACCTGTCCCCCTATTCAAACTCTGGAGTTTTACCATTGCTCCAGAATAAAGTTCAAACTCCTTAGTGTGGCTCTGAACACCCCTTAGGATCTGTCCCTGGTTACTTCCTTACCATTCTCCACTCCTGCTATCATGAATGCTTCTTTTGTGCTGGTCCTTTTTCTTCCAATCTCATGGCCATCCTCCACACTACTGTTATAAGTAATCAATCTTTCTATATCACATCTCTGGTATTTTCCAGATTAAGACTAATCTGAGGCTCCCTTTCACTTCAGGATTATAGCCAATCCCCTTAGCATGGCAGATAAGACCCCTTAGGATATTACCCCTACCTCTTCCTTCTGCTGTATTTCCCACTACTTTCTCCCTTCCCTCTAATTCTTGCCCTTTATGCCCCTATAATATTGACTTGCTTGTACTGTATTGTAGTTCCCAAAACATCCCCTGTCATTTAATGTCTCAGTACATTTGCACAGATGTTCCCACTGCCTAAATGTTTTTCTTTTCTTATTTGTTGCTTGAACTCTTTGTTACTTTCTAAAACACTATTCAGATGTTGAATATGAAAACCTAGAATACAATATTAATCCAAACTATCAACAAGCATAAGAATAAAGACTCCAATGTGCACTGATTCAAAAGCTTATTTTCCATATAGTCTTTCTGAAAAATTCACCTGAGCTATATTCCAACAGAATGAAGCTAAAAGCCAAAAAAGAGGAAGATGTGGAATAAAGAAAAGTAGAACAAACTGAGTTATATAGAAGACAGGTTGACAGCCATGCAACAAGCTTAGAGTACAATTAGTTCAAATTAGAGCAGGAACTCCATAGTTGCAAGAAAGATGTCTTTAGAAAAGTTAAAAAGATTCTGCACAGTGGGCAGAATGAGTAAGTAGCTTGAAAATATTTGTGAAATGATAATGAAATTCTGTTTTGTCTCATAACAAGGAAAAAAGAAAACAACCGAGGGAAACTCCAAGACAATCAAAAAATAAATGAAACAAAAATACAAGAAAGTGAAATTAAAAGAAAATAAAACAGTATGATCTTAAGCAATTGATAAATTATGTGAAGATAATGCATTTTGGAAAAATATATACCATGCCCACACTAACTCAAAGAAAGCTGGTATAGTGACACTAAAATCAGACCAAAAGAGGCTGATAAAAGGGACAAAAGAGAGGGCTTCCCTGGTGGCGCAGTGGTTGGGAGTCCGCCTGCCGATGCAGGGGACGCAGGTTCGTGCCCCGGTCCAGGAAGATCCCACATGCCGCGGAGCCGTTGGGCCCGTGAGTCATGGCCAATGAGCCTGCGCTTCCGGAGCCTGCGCTTCCGGAGCCTGTGCTCCGCAACGGGAGAGGCCACAACAGTGAGAGGCCCGCATACCACAAAAAAAAAAAAAAAAAAAAGGGACAAAAGAGGATTTTTAAGAAGAGAATACTTTTGAATGTACTCTAGACGCACTCTCTCTCGAGTGATAGAGTCCATGCCAGAAGGTAAGCGTGATGAGGGCAGGCAATTTGATTTGTATAATGCTAACAACTAAAACAGTGCCTGTGATGTGGCAGAGAGTCAATAACTATTTAGTAAATGAATGATTTGAACCCATAAAGAAGGAAATGTACTCTTGGCACTCAGCGTGGCTTAGCAATGCCCAACACTTATACGCTTTCATAGTATAAACGCTCTTTACTGTTTGTTACCACTGAGGGTCAGCATACGGACTTAACAGAGAGAACTAAAAGGTGGTTGCAGAGAAGAACGTAAAGGTTATCAAAGTTGGCCAAGTGAAAGCAAAGGCATGATTGGCCAAAGTTAGGAGGTGGAGAGAAGGAGGAAGTGGGGATATTAATACCCTCAACTAGGGAGTCAAAAAACACAGTCTAAAGATGATAGAACTAGAATTAGAGATTTAAAGATGATATTTAAGGTTACAAAGGTAAACAATAGTAGGACAGGGGCACCCAAGAACTGTTATCAGACTTCTCTCCAGTTACGTACAGCACCTAAGTGATCTTATCCAGCCTTGTGGCTTGAAAGACCATCTATACACTGCCAGCTCCCAAACGTGTGGCTCCAGCTGGATAATCCAAGTGGATATCAAACATTTCCTCTTAGAAGTCCACTAAAGATTTCAAGTTTAACATGCCCAGTCTAAAGCCCAATAGTGTATTTAAAGAAATTCTCTCTTGAAACAATAAAGTAATTAAAAGCACTTCAAATCTTTACAGTCTCTGGATGAAATGCTACAAGACAAAATGAAATGTTAAAGCTCAACGAACATGTAAAAATTTCTCTTTCTCCATCTCTGCTCCTTCTAAAACCTCCCACATGTCAGCATCAGCTCCCTGACACTCAATCACTCTCAACTCCTGCTTTTCACTCCCAACCTCCCCAGATTCTTGTGTAAACATTTTTCCACCCTCCCCAGTCTTACAGTGCTTTACTCTGTGAATGGTAATAATAACAAATGCTTAGATAGAATTACAACATCCCAGGCACTGTTCCAGCTACTTTACATATATCAACTCATTAAATCTTCACAATCACAAAAGACAGATACTACTATTATACCCCATACATGAAGATATAGATATTGAAAAAAATGATTTGCCCAAGGTCACCCAGCTAGGAAGTGGAAAACTTGAGATTTAAACCTCGTCTGTGTGGCTCCAGAGCCTGCGCTCTTAACTGCTACGTTATCTAGTCTATGAAACACTCATGTTTCTTTCTTTCATATTCTCTATCATATGCCCATTACTTCGATTTTCCACAACAAAGGAGAGCCTGAGAGCTGCCTCTACAAGCAATAATTATTCCACATTAGAAACCAGAAGAAAGTAGGAAAATTGCAAACACTGAAAATAAAAATTTCCCCCCCAAAATAGTAATAATTTTTGCCCCAATAGAAATAGGAAGAATAAAATGCATGGATGAAAATGTGTTACTGAAAACTGTGGGAATGTGCAAACTGGAAGTCCTGAATTTCTCTGGACTAAAGGACCCCAAGATGCATTGCCTGGGAGGACCACAACATGCAACTGCCATCATCCACTTGCAAGTTCCCTCAAGCACAACTACACATGCTGGAAATGTAAACTGGTACAGCCACTAGGGAAAACAGCATGGAAGTTCCTCAAAAAACTAAAAAAATGGAATTACTATATGATCCAGCAATCCCACTCCTGGGCATATATCCAGCACTATTCACAATAGCCAAGACATGGAAACAACCTAAATGTCCATCAACAGATAAATGGATAAAGAAGATGTGGTACATACAGACAATGGAATATTACTCAGCCATAAAAAAAGAATGAAATAATACCATTTGAAGCAACATGGATGGACCTAGAGATTATCATACTAGATGAAGTAAGTCAGACAGAGAGAGACAAATACCATATGATATCACTTATATGTAGAATCTAAAATATGACACAAATGAACATATCTATGAAACAGAAACAGACTCACAGATGTAGAGAACAAACTTGTGGTTGCCAAGGGGGAGGAAATGTGGGGGAGGGAAGGATTAGGAGTTTGGGTTTAGCAGACGCAAACAATTATATACAGAATGGATAAACAACAAGGTCCTACTGTATAGCACAGGGAACTATATTCAATATTCTGTAATAAACCATAATAGAAAAGAATATGAAAAAGTATATATATATATACACACACACATACATATAACTGAATCCCTTTACTGTACAGCAGAAATTAACACAACATTGTAAATCAACTAAACTTCAATAAAATAAATTTTAAAAAGAAAGGAATTATACCTGCTACATCCTAACCCCTCCAGGTCCTTTAGTCTCCAGACATGGCTGCACTCTCTTTATATTCTATGGGGTTGGCAATATTTGGGCAGTCCCTTAGATCCCCATCCCTTGTGTACATGTCTTGAACAGTCCCCTTACTTTGTGTGTGGGCAGAACCTATGAATATGATGAGCTATCACTCCCATGATTAAGCTCCATTATATGGCAAAGATGAAGGTACTTTGCAGATGTAATTATGGTCCTTAAGCAGTTGACTTTGAGTTAATCAAAAGAGAGTTATCCTGGATATGCCTGGACTAATTAGGTGAGCTCTTAAAAGAGATTTCCCTGCTGGCCTTGAAATGCCATGTTTTGAACTATCTATATAGGGGCCCACATGGCAAGGACCTGATGGCAGCTTCCAAGAGCTGAAAATGGTCCCTAGTCACCAGCCAACAAGAGAGTAATGCCTTTAGTACTGTGACCACAGGGACCTGAATTCTGCCAACAACTGGAGAGCTTGAATGAGACTCTAAAGCCTTGCACAAGATCACAGTCCTACCCCACACTTTGATTTCAGCCTGAGACCCTGAGCAGAGGACCCAGCTAACCCATACCAAGACTCCTGCCTTATGAAAACTCTGAGATAATACATTTGTCTTAGTAAACTTTTTCTAATCATTGAAAATGATTTTTTTCAATGTGTAACTAAATGTGATTTTTATCTATCACTTTACAAGGCTTTATAAATAAATCAGTTCCCAAACCATAAAACAATTTCAATCATAAAATATGTAAATCACCAGACATGCATTTCACCAAGGCTGCCAAATGCAGTTGACTTTTCGTAACTCTCAAATAATAAGAAACATCCAACTCTGACAATGCTTCTCTGACTTTCTCTTTCTCCACTATGGCAAGTTATGGTGGTTTTCTCTGGGCAGCCGAATTTGCAGAGTGTCTTCCAAAGACACAAGTGAATACAGAGGATCGTTCTGCTGCCTCTCTCTATTACACAGTCTCCAAGTCTCTAACACTTCTGATTTCCAGAGGATGAAGCTGTTTCAATGCACTGTTCTCAGCTTTTGGTTCCAGGGGTACTATGAATTCTTAAGTGGTTTCTGGAGTTCTTTTAAAGGCTTTTGGACTGTGTAATATTGCTAAGTCGGTGTTTTTGTGGAAGAACAAAGCCTGAGGCTTCCTCTTCCACCATCCTGATGACATCATCATCATCATGATTATTTTTTAACTTCATTTATTTGTTCCACAGACTTTAATAAGTGCCTTCTACATGCTAGTTCTAGACTAAGTGCTGGTAAGTAGGAGACTCAAGAAATCCAAAACTTGAATCCAAATATATCTAACTGAAAAGCCCTCCTTGTTGTCTGCACTATGCCATGTTGTGGCCCACTGTACCACTAAATTTGGGGTGGTTTGTTACCCAGCCATAGAAAATGAATTCACACTGCAGTGTCAATGATGGTGTCCAGTAGGTGGTGTGGGCACCAGATCAGTTTCTCTTGTGAAAGACTCCTGGAGCCTAAGGTATTATAGCTCCAGGGACATCGGCCCAGGAGGCAGCAAAGGTGACTGTTAGGAAAATCCTGTCTGGACATGCTCAGGGTACTATGTTTCTCTGAAGGAGGGCTTGGCACCCAGGGACATAGGCAGGGGATGGGTTAGGTTTCTCAAGCACTTTGCAGAAATGACAGTGAAGAGGGAGAAATTCAAGCATGTAGTAGGATCTTCATATGTTACCAAACCAAAAAGGCAATGGATTGGATGGAAGCTGGGAAAAAAAGGAATAAATCACAGTTTTTAAAAATTGCCCCTTCACTCCATAACCATGAAGGTGGATGTTATTACTCCTTATAACAGATAAGTTAACTGAGCATCAGAAGGGTTAAGAAATCTACCTATATTCTCCCAGGTGTTTGGGTTTGGGGGAGCATAGTTTGCTCTGAATACAAGGCCTATCTGTTCTTGAAGATTTTCTGGATACGTGATAGAAGTATCCTGCTCTAATAATGTTTATGTCCTTGTGCCACTTTTACTATTGATACAATAGAATATTACTTTCAGTTTAAAAAAATTGCCTTATACATGATTGGTCTGAACTCTAGATAGAACAGACCTGGGTTCAAATCCTTCAAACCACTCTTATTCTGTGCTCTTGACAAGTTACCTGAACGTCAGGGTCACTGGCTCTTTCAGGTACTTCCATCACCAGGTTGTTGTGAGAATCAAGAGAACATGTGTATATACCCTAGTTCAAAGTAAAGTGCACAGCTGACACCCAATAAGGGGTAGCTATTACTATATGATAATAAAATATTGCAACACATATTGGTTTTCTACGTCTGCAAAACAAATTACCGCACGTTTTGTGGCCTAAAGCAACATAGATTGATCATCTCATAGTTTCTATGGGCAGGAATTCAGGCATGGACTAGCTGGGTGCTGTCACCTTAATGGGTACAGTTTACCCCAAAAGCAGGACACACGAATCAGGCCCATTTGGGAAAAGTATTTATATCTCCTTTCTTCAGAGATAGTCCAGCCAAGGTGATTGAAATATGTGCCTTGGAGATTCTGACCCTCAGTGTAGGAGTGATGATGGTTTGCTGGGGAGAAAGGACCAAGAACAGGGAACAGAGCCTGAGCCAGGGCCAAACATCCCTCCTGCCTCTCTGCTCTGGATTTGGAGCTGTGTCTTGCTATTTAAAGGAACTCTTTAATCGAATAGCATTGATTCGTCGCAGAGAGATACTATTTCTGCTCATCAAGTTCACTGTTATTTGAATTTCTCACGGGTTAACATAGCCTCTTCCAGAGCTGGTTTCCCTGCCTATGTGAACATTCACAAGTGGTCTCTGTACCTCCTACAGACTTGCATAGTTTTACTTAAAGTTTCTTCTTGTAAGGTCTGGGGAATGGGTAACACTCCGTGGCATATTCAGAGAGAAGATCCATCAGCCTGGTTTTGAATCAGCAATGTCCCCTCCATTATGACTGCAGTAACTATGGCAGCCACCACAAAGATAACTCACCAATCCTGATTGGCTGGTTAGTCGGTCACCTCCCCTCCCACTACCCTGCAGTGCACATGGCCTGAACCGACAGCTCCAACTTGCCAGCCTCTGTACTTTACCCTCTCATATTCACATCGTCAACCCCGGAGCTCACAACCCTGAGACTCCGGGAGAAGGAAGACCTGATTATTCCTCTCTCATGGGTAATTTCATTAGTCTGATGAATGATAGGATTTGAGAGCAAACCCAGGACTTGTGAATCCTTACCTAGCCCGCCTTCTGTAACCACTGCCTTCCATTTTCCTCCTCACTCTGGGTACTCTGTTAATGTCTCACAGTTCAATAAACTGAAATCTCCCATGCACTGCAGAGATTCTAGATGGAGGTGATTGGAGAAGGTCTCCTTTCCATCCTTCCTCTGCAATTAGGGCCAGCTTCATAGGCATGAGACCTGTGCGGTCACTCGGGGTCCCACACTTAGGGAGAGTCCCACATTTGCTTTACTGCCCTGCTGGCACCCTCTTGATGTTCTTAATAATTTTTGAACAAAGGGCCACACATCTGGACTGAGCTCTGCAAATTATGTCACCAGTCCTGTGTGCAATCAAGATACAGAGGGCTTTAACATACATTTGCAACTTGGAGAGATAATCTAAATCCCTTGTTTTAATTCACTAATCTAACTCCAGGCATTTATGATAACTCAACGTCCTATCAGCTGTTTTTTAAATTTTTATTTTTTATTGGAGTATAGTTGATTAACAACGTTGCGTTAGTTTCAGGTATAGAGCAAAGTGATTCAGTTACACATATACGTGATCAGCTTTACCCTCACTAAAACCAGGTTGATTTCTTTAACCAGTTAACCAATAAAGATAAGCAAAAAGAAGAGGTTTTCGTAGGAGCAGCGTGTGAAACATCACAGGATGACCCACCCCCCGCTAGGTGGGTACCTGAAAATTCCCCCCTGTGCCCCCCTCCACCTCCATCCTAGTCCCATCCAGAGTGGCTCTCTATCCACCCCATCCCCACTGGAGTCCCTCGATATCTCCTCCTGTTCGTCTTGGCACGATGGTTCTTTCCCTCATCTCCTATGGCACATCTGCGTTTGTTAAACACTATTTGGCCCACGGTAAGCTCTTCAAAACAAGAGACTTGGATTGCAGGGGCTGGGCAGTGGGCTTGCAAGCCAGGCAGGGATGAGGTTGTGCTGCCCTTACCTTCCTCTCCCTGCCGCCACACCGACACAGTAACACAGAACTGGGCACCAGTAATAGATCCAGATACAGCTTTGGAAACGGAGCCTGGTAACTTACCTAGACTTAAAAGCTTGGATTCTGAAGGAGTCTGGAATGGAAGCTGTTGAATCCACATTCTTCTTTTCCAAGTGTGTCTGTTTCCCGGCACTACACTCAGGACCTCCACTGAAAAGGTTCTATCATTGACCAGGATCTGATGGCACCACAATCTCTAAATCACTGATCCCCATAAGTCCCTAATTTGAAAAAGCGAAACAACCATTTGGAGGGCATACCTCTCTAGCCAGGGCTTCTGCTGGTCTCACATCATTTAATAAGCCCGACTTCTGATACCACAACACTTTTCTAGGACCTACATGGAAGGAGAGTGGACTTCTGATTGAGAATTCCCAAGGTACAGGGAGATTTCTCTTTTCAGTGCAAGACACCACACTCTCCCATTCTCAGACCTTTCTAATCCAGCATTCTATGTGATCTTCTCTGCACTTCTGAGACATCAGAGAGGCCGACGTTATCCCCATTTTACAGAAGAGACAGCTGAGTCTCACCGATGCTCAGACTGTGCTAGCGGCAACCTCAGCATGTGTTTGAAGCTGTAACCTGGCTTCTGTTTAAAGGTCGAGTTCTCATTGCAAAGCATGAACGATGAAGTCTTTTTCCTTAGACGATGGGAACTTTGGCAGCCGCTTCCTATTTTCCCCTAACTTTGGGCACGAGCCTGCCTTGGATGAGGCTATGCATTCTCTGATCGACACCATGGTTGTGAAAGACGTGATGGTGAGGTGAGACAATTTGCCGAAGGGAGAGAGGAGTTTTTAAGGCTGGAGTAAAAGAGGCTGGAAAGGGAGGCGGGGCGTGGAAGAGCAGAGAGAGGCCCTGATTGCAAGAAAAGGGGGAAATTATCCCAATTCTAGCACTGCTGGAAAATGGGAAAGTTATTGCTGCACAAAGACCCTCTCGAAGCGCCTGCCTTCCAAAATTTCTACTGCGCTCTCTGCAGTTACTTGTGTATGGCAGAAGCAGCATCTTTGTATTATATGAACAGTCTGCTTCATAATCAAATACCATCTGTCGCTACATCTGAACTTGTTTTCAACATCTGTGCGTTCTGGTCTTAACAAAGCTTTAAAAACTAATTCAAAAACTTTCACAGATCACTGACTAAATATGTACATTGACCATCTTTCCACGTTGGTGTGTGATGTTTCTTCCATAGGTGCCTCCCTCTGCCTGGGAAGAGTGAAGACATATACACTTGGAGACTTCATTAAGCTATTTCCTAATGGCCTTGGGTAGCCAAGTGCAAGAGGGGGACACTTGTTTCTGCACCGAGAGGACCCATCATATTCTTTCTTGGTGCCAATATGGTCCCTTTCTGCCAATGAGAAACCTGTAAGTTGATCAGCTACCATACCCCAATTACTCAAAATGACACTACAGATAAAACGGCAACCAAGGGGAGAATCAACTGTATAGCTTCTACGCAGCTAAAGTGTGTTTGAACAAATGGTGAAGTAAAAGCATGAGAGCTCCCAGGAGGATAAGGACGCTGTTACTTTGCACATGCTTCAGAAATGTGAAGTACATCTTTACAGAACTTTTGGCCAGCCCCCTGGCAGATGTTGACCAGTTTTGCTTATGTATACATCAGTTGCAGAACACTAAAACAGAGATTGGAAATTTTAATTTAGTCAAGGCAGTTGGGCTAAAATGATGGCTTTTGTTGAAACCATTAAATAGAGCTGCCTAATGAAGTACAGTACCGGGCTGGCAAACAGAGCCCTTATGAGAGTCAGCTACTTTCGAGCAGGAGAGAGGGAAGGCAGTGGCTGCTCGGGTCTCAGAGGGCAGGCAGCATGGCATCCTCGGACAGAGAGGAAGGCTTGGGGTGTAGGGGCAGAGAGGAAGGGAAGGCTAGGAGCCATGAGCAGAGGGCATCTGTGCGCAACACTGACCCTGGTGGAATTTTAACAGCGCACGCGTGTGTGTGCCTGTGCGTGTGTGTAGCTTGTGTGTGTGTGTGTGTGTGCGTAATGGGGCAAGTGGAGGTTTTATTTTGGAAACATTCTTTTAAGTTTCAGCTGCCAATTTGCAAGGGGCCAGGAGGGAAGTGTGGTGCAGTGAGCAGGTGCACAGCCCCTTGAAGGTGATTTGGGTGAGTTTGGATCAGAGAGATGGGAGAGTGGAGGCAAAGTTGTAAGGCTGGGGAACTCGTGGGAGGGGTGGAAGGCTGCCAGATTAATGAATCCGGTGATTGATTCCGCTGCTTCAGTACGCTTGCCCTTCCCACGGCTGCCTGACGGCAAGTAGCCATTAGGTGTGCCCGAGCTATTCTTCCTTTCCCACTCAGGGTCAAGAGAGGCAGAACAAAGATAACCTCAGTATTGATAGAAACCCACTTTAGCGTGATGGGGCTGACTGATCACTATTTAGAGGACTGGACATTGACTTCTTACACAGTGATGAATATATTAAAAGCACCAGACTGTGCGTAGTTTTCAATTGTTTTCCCGTTTTAGTGGGAATTTTTACCATGTGACCACTTAATACTCTAGTAGTCATGAATGTTTTAAAAGAACCAACAATACTATATTTTAGTGAAGATGACTATTATTATTATAGTTATACCTCACACAGTGAGGTATAATTATTTGCAGCATATAAATGAGTGAAATTGTCTTCAGTAAACACCGATTACTGGCCAGGTTTTACAGGAAATAGAAGGAGAATCAGTCCTTGATCATCTTGTAGAGAATAGCATGAAACAGCAGTGTATTTTCATCAAACATTTTACTTTGAAAACCACCAAAGGAATCAGTTGATAGTTGCTGGAAATGATTGTCCGAGATTAAGAAGTGTATTTGTTTTTTCAAGCTGGCTCAGATGTATAGACATAGCCTAAGTACAAAACCAACCAACAAGCAAAAACACATACACACAAAAACATGTTACTGCTCTTTAGTCTTTTGGATGTGTATATATCGTGTCGTCGTTGGATTTTTGTCAGGGAGAGGATCAGACTCCTAATTCTTCAAGCGAAACCAGCAAAAGCTCAGGATTAAACCCTGAAAGTTCTGTGTTCCAGAACATCTTCCCAACCTCCCAGGGATGAGGACACTTTAGGACCCCCAGCACCCTGTAACATAAATTCTTTACACAGGTGACACAATGGACACAGTGAGCATTCTAACATGCACTTTGAGCTCCAATTAACTCTAGATCTTTCATAATTATAGAGATATATTAATCCCACCCAGTGAAATATGCAAAAGTCCGTTCTGTCGGGTTAAGGAATATTCATGTTCCACTCAGGTAATTACTGAAATAAGTTTGGCTTTTTAAAAAACAGATTTACTGACAGCCTGCGGGGGGGGACAACCAAGAGAGTTCTGAGTGGGACAGGGAAACCAGCATGGAATTAAATAGTTCCTAAAATATTTCTATTCTAGCTCTCAAAAATGGATTCTTCCCTCCCTACCCCGCGAGTGATTGTGATTTGTCTGTAATGTTTTCCCCACTGCTTCAGTTAAATATCCAGATTTATCTCCAAATGAACAAATTTCCAGGAGATTGGGAGAAGGGGAAGAAGGAGAATTCCAATTAGATACTGCATATTTTATGTATCCACTAAAGAGAAAACAGCAGATGCAATTTTGAAAGCCAAATTATTTGCAGGGGGGTGAGAAGAAAAATCAGAACTCAGGTGACACTGATGATCACCCTGATGTACAGTTTTCAGTTCATTTCTTTTTCCTAGGATGTAGTGTCAGTAAATGGCACTGCTCTTAAAGGTTTGCCAATGTGACTGTGAGAACTCTCCATCCTTTCTACTCGGGCTTTGCTATAACTTGGCAATTTGTAAGCACATTGGGCTGAAGCATGGTATACACATTGTCGGCCCAGATGCAATTTTCTGTTGCAATTACCAAAAATGAAATCAAAGAAGCTTCTTGGGATTTTAGTTGACAGGGAAACTTAGTGAAAGAGGAATATTTGTATTGCTGTTTTCTTGCTCCACATTTTTTAATCCTTGATTTTGTTCAGCTTTATTTTGGGTTATCCTTATCTTAGAAAAACTAAAGTTTAAACACATATTTAAAAATCAAGGCAGCTTCCGTTATAGAATACATCTTTGTGATGGCACAAATGTGGTTTAAATATGGTTTTGCTGCTAGAAGTTGAGGGTAGCACATGTACGCTTTTCTCAGCTGCTGCAAAACTCTTTTCGTTGCTGTGCTGATTTCTTCCAAGTTTCATGGGATTCTCTGAGCACCCTACATTTTAGTCTGTGTTGGTTCACGGGGGGACAGGGACCACATCTAAGCAAACCATTGTGTATGAGGCCTCATGCCATGTCACCCCTTTGGCCACATCAATGTGTAGCTCTTGACTGAAGAGTCACATTTCTTTAACTGTTGACTTAAATTTTTTCAGCTGAATCCTATGATTCTTATGACCTTGTAAATTTGAAGACACATATTTAAGTCATGCCTAAAAAGTATGACTGAAATACGAAGGGAGGGATCGCTAGAACCATCGATAGCTGTGTGAAAACTCTTGGATTCAGAGAAGGAAAAATGTTCATTGACTTCAACGGAGTAGACCGTGTCATAGAAATGGAGTTGGTCCTCAAAGACAAAACTCTAGTTTGATCGCTAAGTTGGTTGTTCTCAAACTAAAGATGAAAAACTCCAGGAAATGGATAGAAGCTGACTTCTGAGGAAGCAGCACACAGTGAGTATTGGCTGGATGAACAAGGGGCCCCAAGAAATGGACTGTGAAATGAGGTCAGGCTCACTACCACCAGCGCTTCTCCCAAGAGGAGAGCTGTCATTTTCACAGATGTGTCATCTGCTTAAGAGAAAGAATCAGGGTCCTGCTTGAATCCCAGGAAAACTTTAGAGTCACAAGGATGCTTCCATCAGGGACTTACCAATTTTTCATAGTCTCACCATCTTCTCCTTTCTCCATTTTATTCTTCCAAAATGGAAAAGAAAAGAAGAAAGGAAAAGGAAAACAGAGGATTGAAGGAAGAAAGAAAGGGAGAGACGGAAGAAGGGAAGGAGGGAAGGAAAAGAAAGAAAACCCAGCAACTCCTATGCATATTCAGGAACTTCCATTTGATTTCCCACTTCAAAGATGGCTCCTCCCATCACCTTGTTCTCTGACGTGCTGAGCTATGAGGCATTTGAGGAGTAACAGCAAGAGAAAAACCTTGGCATTGCTGACAAGGCACACTGTAGCATCTGGGGTGCTCCTTGGAGACCTGTGGCCAGGCTAACCTGGCCTCACTCTGCTGAGCTTGCAGAACCTAGAGGATGAGGTCACATTTGGCCATGACTATAAACAGACATCAGTGACAACTAAAACCAAAGGGGAGCTTTGCCTCTGATTCACAGGCTAACATCTCTGAACAAAAGAATTGGGCATCCATCGTTATCTAGAAATCTCGAGAAGAGCAAAACACTCTGGAAGGTAATATTTGTCCCCTTCCTTTTTTGCTTCCCTTGAAATCCTTTGATCTGAGAAAGATAGCCCTTGGATTCCAATATCAAGAAGAGGAAGGATTCTGAGGAATTCCCTATTGCCTGGGATTCCCTAAGAAAAAGTATCCAACCATTGCCTTACGGCAAATGGAATCATGACACATCTTGAAGCTGCATAATGACTTTCTCACAGGAGCAACCTTATAGAATACATCACCTATTCACAGTGAGACCTAACATGGCAGCCTACATCCCCCTTCCTGCTCTCGGTGTTACTTATATTACACATAACTCATTACCTCCCCAGAGCCCACCCTTAGCCAACGACTTAGTAGATCTGAACAAGAGTAAAATAGCCCTCGTTTCCAGCACAGCCTGTAAGAACCAGGGTCCAGCCATCTGCAGCACCTGTTCATAGACAACTCAGTGGAGGTATCTGTCTTCCAAATCACAGAGAGAATTCACACGGGGAGCCAAGGTTCTTCCATTTTATGGAGTGGTGGGATCGGCTGTCTGGGAGTCAGCCGTGCACTTCCCCAGAAGCATAAGCTGCTGCTGCTCTCTGAGACTCTGAACTCCCCTGCAGCTGAACAGCAGGGTCAACTTGCGTTGGCCAGAAAACAGGAGCCCGAGCCCCGAGTTCTAACATGAATAACAGTATCCGGGCAAAGTCTATTCCATCAGAAAACGCAAGTCAGACTCTAAAAAACTGCCATCTGGACAAGGGAAACGTGTCGTCTCTCAGACTCTGCACAGCATCAGTGTTTTTCTTTTCACAAATTTAGCACTCTGCCCCCTCCTCCCTGCCGCCTTGCCCCTCTTCCCTCACTACCCTCTCCACAGCTCTGTCATTTGAGAAGCCCTGTCTTCACTTTTCTTTGTATTTAATTTTTCATATCATTCGCGGGACGTATCACATACTTGTTGTGATTTATTCAATACCCATCCCTCCTCTGACTTTGGAGAAGGCTATCACATTCCCCTCCTGCTCTGGGGGAAACTGCCAAGCCCACAGGGTGTGATTTTTGTCATAATCCATGTGCTTAAACAGCCAGGAGAGACTGTCTCAAGATTCTGCCTGTCCCCAAAGCCACCTTCCACCCATTATCTGCCCACTGGGATTTAATTCTAAGGAGAAGGCAGGGTATGCCTGGGCTGAGCACCATGTGATGTGACTTGGTGGAGAATAAGAAACTCACTTTTGTCTTCTCGTTTATTCCCTAGGAATGAAGATACTTGGATTTGCTAAAATGTGTAAAACCGTATTTAAAATTTGCCCTAACATGCTGGGGACACAAGTGTTAGAAAATGAAACTCTGCCATTTGCTTTTTAAAAAAAAATGTATAACCTTTTTTTTTATTGAAGTAGAGTTAATTTAAAAGGTTGTGGTAGCTTCACGTGTACAGCAAACTGATTCAGTTTATATATCTATACCTATCTATCTATCTATCGATGCTTTTTCAGATTCTTTTCCATTACAGGTTATTACAAGACATTGAATATAGTTCCCTGTGCTATGCAGTAGGTCCTTGTTGTTTATCTGTTTTATACATAGTAGTGTGTATATGTTAACCCCCTACTCCTAATTTATCCCTCCCCCACCCCGCTAGCCCCTCTGATAGCCATAAGTTTGTTTTCTGTGTCTGAGTTTATTTCTGTTTTGTACATAAGTTCATTTATATCATTTTTCTTTAGATTTCGCATGTAAGTGATAGCATATGATGTTTGTCTTTCTCTGTCTGACTTCACTTAATATGATAATCTCTAGGTCCATCCATGTTGCTGCAAATTCTGCCATTTGCTTTTAATCATGATGGGTATTGGCACCATCTCCCAAATGGCAAAATATTCATATTTAGAGTGAGTAAGGGAGAGAGAGAGACAAAGACAGGGACAAAGAGAGGGCGCGATGGAGAGACAGAGAAATGAAAATGAAAAACAAACAAACTACTGAGGTAGGTCAGTTGCTTATTGAGATGGTTCTCAGTAAGAGATCTTAAGGAACCAAAAGGGTTTAAAAGAAAACCATCATCTGCATGTTGGCAAATTTTGATGAGCATCAGCCATGTGCAAAGTTCTACTGGGGAAACCAAAAAGAGTAAGGCTCAGTCTGTCCCCTATAAAAGACCTAGATGATGCCCTTACAAGCTAGCCTAGAAACTAGGGATCACAAGCCTTTTTTGTTACAGGTATCACTTTCCTCCTTGCTCTTTATTATATAGGCACACATTTTAGCCCTCTTACTGGAAGGTAAACTGCTTGAAGGCAAAACCGATCATCACCTTAACCTCAATGGTAGGGACCAACAGGAAGTCGATTCCCCATGAATTTAAATGAATGAATGGTCACCTGGAATGGACAATCTCATCAGGCAGGTCAGGCAACTCTGATCCTGTGGAGGAGAGGCCAGAGGGAGAACACTCAGGAATTCCATCCACTACTGTTCCTGCACCCGCTCTGTGGGCAGCTATAAAATGAATGGCATGCCACCACAGTCCCCTGATGGCTGCATACATAAAATAGTACTTTTGGCTAAGGCAACACCATGATGTAAAAACTAAAGGCTTTTGCATCTAGTTGGCATTCCATAACTGCGGGTTCCGCATCTTCGGATTCAACCAGCTGGGGATTAAAAATATTCAGAAAACAAATCCAGAAATTTCCAAAAAGCAAAACTTGAATTTCCCACACTGGCAACTATTTACATATCATTTACATTGTGTTTAAAATGATTTACACAGTATTTACATTGTATAAGATACTCAAAGTAATCTAGATAGGAGTTAAAGCATGTGCATAGGCTGAGTGTAAATACTATCCCATTTTATATAAGGGACTTGAGCATCCATAGATTTTGGTATCCTCAGGGGTCCTGGAAATAATCCCTCAGGATAGCATTTGACCTAGATGAATCCCCAGCCCTCCTGTTACTGTTCCCCAGTTTGGCTTCTCTGGGGCTTGTATTCCTCAGCCATGCTCCTTTCTGCCGAGTCATCAGAAACGGAATCTCAGTATCTCAAGGTTTCCTTCTGCCCTTCCTGCTTAGAGTCACACCACTTCATTTCTCCAGAAACGTTGTCAATCCACATGGGGTATCCAAAAATCAACCCCACTACTGACTCTGATTTTGGGCAAGTCACTCAACGAGTCAAGGTCTCCATCTTCCCCTTCTCCAAAATGAGAATAATACTGGCCACCCCTCCTACTTCCACCTCAGGATTTTGTGCCACTCAAGTGAGGCAAAATTATATGAACGTGGAGCAAAACTGTAGAATGTTTTCCAGATGCAAGGTGTGACTCTTATCCTGGGCTGTCCAAGGATCTATTCTGGGAAATTGGGATTTTCCCTTGACATTTCGTGCGTCTTTGTTTTGCCCACCTATCAAGGCAGAAATTTGCTTTGAGATCTTGAGCAAAAGATACTGTCGTACTACAAATTACCATGATCTAATTAGGCCTCCCTCCATAAATCTGTCATTTGCAAGCCATTCAGGCCTGTTCAGCCCAGCCCTTGATTTAAACTGCTCCAGGAGTCTAGCCGAAGATATGTCCAGGACAGAATCCAACACAATATTCTGGTCTCCTCCCACTGCTCCCTCGAGAATGGGTTGCTCACCAGTTTTGGCCACAATAACAGTTATGTAGAAGAGAGATTCATTATAGTTTGGGCATAGATCTTAACCAGTGCCCATGCAACCTCGTGACAACATTATTTAGCATTCAGATTGGATGTGAGCTCTTACTGGGAAAAGAATATTGCTGAAGATTAGCATTGCTGGGCCCTTGAAGCAAAGAGAGACAGATAGGAAAGATGCATATTTTCTCAGCTGAATTGACAGATGTATGCAGCGTATCCTAAGTATGATGGATACTTTGCAATGACATATAAAACAGAACTATGGTTTTTTTTTAAATTGCTGGTGCTGGCCAAATCAAATAATGTCCATTCCTGGTTGTTCTGGCTGAAGGAGATAAAAAACGGGGTATGGAAAATTCAAAGCAAGGGGCAATCCAAAACTCATTTATACTGGGCTTTAGAATGTGTGTTTATACTTATCTGATGATGGGTGTCTCTGCGGTTCTGGGAATTCATACGTACCAATGTAGCAACACCACTGTGTCCTCCCCTGGAAAATCTAGGAAGCAGAAAAACTCCCCATCTTTCCTCTTCTTACCTCCTTCCCCACTACTGATATTTCTGCTTTGCTAACCTTGCCCCACCATCCACAAACACACCCCTACACTTCCACTTTAACATCCTCCCGCACCTCATTCCAGGCTATTTGGGTTTCAAGGTAATGCTCTATGTGCAAAGCAAACAGAAAACGGTGGAATATCAACAAAGCTTTATTAAACAGCTAATGGACTTACATTCCCCGGAGGAGCCGATGCTGGGCTGCTGGACTGGGAGAGCCCGACACCACGCACGCACACAGTGGGATGTGTCTCTTACAGCTTTCTTTTCCAACTTGGAACCGGGAAGGACACAGAATAATCATGTATAACAGATGAAGACGGCATTTGGGGATGACAAGGGTGAGGTAGGAAGCGGTAGAGTCAGAGTCCCAGGAGACAATCAGGAGATTCAGTCAGGGGCTGGGAGAGGAATTAGCATTTCGTACAGCTGTAAAGGGGCAGGGGGATAAGACGTCAGAGACCCTGGAAATACTGAGGGGCCACACTGGGCTTTGCCTCCACACCCCTACAGGGTTTTCTAGGCAAGTCCTTTGTTCTAATGAGCAAAGGCCAACATGAAGATCCCAGTGTTTATCTAAGGGCTGAGGGATGAGGTGATTAGGGAGGAGGAGGGCAGGAGAAACGAAGCAGAAGGATCAGAGGAAAGAAGAGGGAGAGGAATCAACCAGTAAAGGACCGTTTTAGCGTCCCCTTTCACGGGGGCTCAGATTAATGGGGGAGGCGAGCACCCACACACATCAAGGAGAACGCAGAACCAAGGTTTTTAAGCAGAGCTTCGCAGGAAGGAAAGTCTGAGGAAACGTGAGCAGGGGCTCGAAACCTTACTAAGGAAAGGGGTCAATGAATGTTTTCAAAATAAAAAAGGCTGAGAAGAGAACAGTGAACGGGGTGGCACCAGAGGTCAACCGGCACATTCAAGTGTTTTATTGTTGCTATCAAAAAGATGCCTGGAAAGGAAAAGGAGGAAGGGAAAATGCTTTTAAGTTTTAAATTCCTTTTTTCTTCCCTCAAAAAGAGGCATGTGAGCAATGGAGCTGAGTGTTATTTTTGTCTATTTTGGGAGACGATGCTGGTGTCATTGGACTCTAACCAGCCAGGGAGAGGAGAGGCAAGCAGCCGAGTCCAAGCCTGGATTTCTGAGGCTGAAAGTGGCGGTGATCTGTGTGCACGGAAGCTGGGCACAACTGCAACCAGGATGTGTGCAAGGGAGAGCTCGTGGGCCGCAACCCCTGGGGGATATGATCAAGACGCAGGCAGAGCTGCCATTTTTATGGCTGTGCCCTTTAGCCCTCTCCAGTCTCCAAGGGGGAAAAAAATTCTGGGGGAAAAAAAAAAAACCCTTCCTGAAGGACCGCTCTGGACTCAATGCCAACCTGAGACAGCTGCTGATGGGGAACAACAACATCAAGGACCTACTGTCCCTTCCTGCCCCGCCTCCTCCACCCCTGAAAGAACTGTGAAAAGACCAAGAGTTGGTGAGCAGCCAACAAGAACGAAAGAACTTGCAGCTGGTAAAACCACCTGGGCCTTGTCAAATTCCAGCCAAAACAATCCCTTCCCCCGAGTCTCCCGTTCAGGAGAAGGGGAGAAAATCTGATAATAAGATGAGAATCAAGGGGGTGGAAAGTGAGTCGAGTGGCTCCAGACCAAGCGCTAAGCCGGTCGGGGAAGCGAATAAGGGAGGTCATGCCAATGGAAGTAAAAGCTTTGGTGCTGGTCCTTGAGGAAGAGAGCAACAACTGTGTGCGACCAAGCCAGACGGGCCACGCTGAGGATAAAGCTCCCCTGATGAGCAGAGCTTTGCAGCACCGAGGCTGATGTCTGGATCCGTGTGGCAAATGGTGCAAGAAGGGTGGCACCTTCAGATGCAGGGTGCCCATGGGAATATCCCAGAAAGGGCCCCCTCACCCTTTCCAATTTCAAAATCAAAAGCTGTCTAGAGGTTTAATGCTCCCCAGTCGGCACTGCTTATCTACCATGCTTGATCTAGCTGGGATATTTTTGTTCAGCAGGCCAAGGTCCCATGGCCAGGCTTCATAAAAGGTGTGTGAATGACAGTAATAAAGAAGGCATTTGAGGATCATGGAGACACAACACATCTTTGAAGGAGATGTATTCTCAGATTCAGTCTCCAATGGGAGTTCCTCCTCTTTCAACCCCATTTCTTTTCTTTCTTCCGCTTGCTGAGAACGCTTTCTTTCTTCCAATGCCGTCATAAGTTATCATTCCTCTAGCAGGGGTGTTTTAAAGTAATCACCCATTCATTTGAAGTGCTAATAAGCGCTGGTGCTAAAATTAGAAAGTTCTCCTTGTCCTTTGAAGATTAGCTGAATCTCTAACTAATGTTATCATTGGCCAGGTAATGTTGGCCCTGAACCTGAACTGAATTTTTGCTGGCATCTCCAGCTGAAATCCACATCACAGCTATAGCCATTAAAGATTAGTAGGTCGTTCCCTGTGTTAAGACTTCATTTTCAAAGTATTTACTCATTTCACTGATGAGTGCCACCCTGTCTGGCTTTTTCATTAGAGCATCCAAGAGAATGCTATGACCAGAAGAAGGGTGGTGAGAATAAATAAACCCATGGTCAGCGTCCATTGTAAACACCCAAAGCAATGTCCTATCATTTATCATGGGAAGTAGTGGTGCAATTGGTGAAAATAGAGAAAGAGGGTTTCTTTTTTTCTGGTATTGATATTAGTATCTTCCATTTTCTATACAAAAGTAAATCTTCATCATAACAAATTGAAATAATAATTATTCAATAATAATAATTGAAATAGAACGAATTTTTAAAAAAAATTTTATTGGGGTATAATTGCTTTGCAATGGTGTGTTAGTTTCTGCTGTATAACAAAGTGCATCAGCTATACGTATACATATGTTCCCATATCTCCTCCCTCTTGCGTCTCCCTCCCACCCACCCTCCCTATCCCACCCCTCTAGGTGGTCACAAAGCACCGAGGTGATCTCCCTGTGCTATGTGGCTGCTTCTCACTAGCTCTCTATTTTACATTTGGTAGTGTATATATGTCCATGCCACTCTCTCACTTCATCCCAGCTTACCCTCCCCCCTCCCCGTGTCCTCAAGTCCATTCTCTACGTCTGCGTCTTTATTCCTGTCCTGCCCCTAGGTTCTTCAGAACAATTTTTTTTTTTAGATTCCATATATATGTGTTAGCATACAGTATTTGTTTTTCTCTTTCTGACTTACTTCACTCTGTATGACAGACTCTAGGTCCATCCACCTCACTACAAATAACTCAATTGAAATAGAACAAATTTTAATAATATGTTTATTAAAAGCACAATGCTTTTAATGGTAACAGTGCATTTGTGGTATTCCTGCAGAAGGCATGCAACTTAAATCTCATTATGAGCAAACGAATCCAAACTAAGGGATTTTCTACAAAATAATTGGCCCGTACTCTTCAAAAAACGTCAAGGTCAAGAAAGACACAGAAAGCCTGAGGACCTGCTCCAGATTAAATGAAACTAAAGAGTCATGATCACTAAATGAAATGCATGATCCCAGGTTGGATCCTGGACCAAGAAGAAAAAGATAGCTATGAAGAAATTCCTGAGAAACTTAATGAAATTCGAATATGGATTCTGTAATAGTATAGTATTAATGTTTAATTTTCTGATTCATTTTAATATTTTACTATGGTTATATAAGAAATGTCTTTGTTCTTAGAAAATAACACTGAGATAAAAAGAGGAAAAGGGACACTATATTTCCAACTTAACTCTCCAGTGGTTCAGAAAGAAAAGATAATATGCATACATAGATGAACATACAGAGAGAATGATAAAGTAAGGGGGCAAAATGGAAACAATTGGTTAATCTGGGTAAACATGCATATAGGAGGTCTTTGGACTATTCTTACAACTTTTCTTTAAGTTTGGAATAATATTTTAAAAAGCAAAATTGTATCCAGTTTCCTGCCTTGGAGATAACTATTTACATATTTACAGTTCAATGCATATTCTGTGGTAAGCAGATTCTAAAATGGTTCCAAATGCACTCAACCTCCTGGTATTCAAGCCCTTGTGTCATCCCCTCCCGCTGTGGGTGGGCTGAAGCTAGTGACTTGTGTCTAAAGAACAGAATACTGCAAAAGTGATGGATGTCACTTTTGAAATTTGGCTGCAAAGGTCCTTGACATCCATCTTGCTCACACTCTCTCTGGCTCTTCTCACTTGTTCAGTCTAAGGAAAGTCAGCCACCATGTTTCAAGTTGCCTTAAGGAGAGGCCCACCTGACAAGGAACTAAGGGTGGTCTCCAGCCAACAGCCATCAGAGATCTGAGGCCCTCGGTGCAACAGCAGACAAGGAACTAAATCCTGCCAACAATCCCAAGCATGAACTTGAAAGCTGATCCCTCCTTGGTTGAGCCTTGAGACAACTGCAGCCCTGGCCAACACCTTGATATCAGCCTTTAGAAAGGCCCTGAGCCAGAGGACCCAGTTAAGCTATAGCAGGATTCCTCACCCAGGAATATGGGTTAGTGTTAATATTATAAAGTAATATGATATTACTTGAATGCAGTAAGATTTGGGGAAATTTATTATGCAGAAATAAGTAATACTTTCACCAACTTTCTTCTCTTCTTATATGTGTTTTTTTTTTTCTTTCTTTCTTTTCTTGTAGGGGAGGAGGTTACAGCATCATGGAGAGCTTTCCATGTCATTATGGAAAACATTATTTCATTATTTTTAACAGCCAGTGTTGTTAAGTATCGTCCAGATCCTGCATTGCAAGGGAGCACTTGGCAGGGTGGGGGTAGTGGGAGTTAAAATCTAGCCTGTGCTCCATTCACCAAATTGTGCTTCCCAGCCTTTGGCTCTGTTTATCCAGAGGAGGGGGTATCCTTTTCTAATTTACATAAAGGTGCCCTCTGGGCTAGTAGCGTCCTGATAACAGCTGCATAATATTCCATGGTATGGACATACTATAATTTACTTAACTAACCTCATCTTGCTGGCCATTTAGATTGCTTCCCGTGTTGTTATTGCAATAACCATAATAATATAATAAAACGCAGTGAACATCCTTGTATATAGATCCTTGTATTCCTGTACAAACATTTCTGTAGAAAAGATTCCAAAATGGGGTTCCTGGACCATAGATTGTGTTCCTCATTAATTCTGATAGATCCTGACAAATTAACTTTACGAAAGGTTTTCACCTTGTTTATACTCCTAGCAAGTATAAAGAAGTGGCTTATTTCCTTATCCTCTCACCAACACTGGATGAGATCAATCTTTTAAATATTTGCCAATCTGATAAGTAAAAAATTTTATCTCAGTTTTATAGATCATTTGTAGGAAACCAAATATTCCTAACTTTATGACTCTGAGTCAGGACAATTTCCTAGTAATACTGAGTCAATTTTTTCCCTCAAATATGCAGGCAATGTTGAATAAATCTGTTAGAGATCAGAGAAGAGACCTTACCCAACCAACGTCTGTTCACTCAATCCTATCTCTTGTGTGAAATGTGAGTAGAAGAGAGAAATACAATGCCAAGTGAGGGTAGTGAAGTGTAGAATTTCAGCAAATGTCTTCCAGCATTTGACTTTCTGATCATGTCTCTATAAAAATTTTATTGACTCTTCACCAGATTTGCTTGTTTAGCCACCACCAGCCCCTTTGCAAATAAGATCACTTTCATTCAACTATTTTGATGTAGGTTATGTGAGCAGAACCAAATGCTAGTGAGAATATCAGGGTTTAGGACACATGTGACTGTAAGCCTTGCTCTTCCATTAGGGGAGTATTTTAGTCCAAGTGCTCTGGGAAGCAGACATGCATAAGAATTTTATTAGAGGAAAGTTCTGTGATAGAAAATGACGAAGGAACCAGGGAAAGCAGGAAGATCTGCCAGGCAGTGATGCAAGTCTTAGCCCAAGGGAAGGGAAAAAAGAGGGTAAATTGGGTAGACGCATCCTAGACTCCCATGTAGTCTATGGAAGGTTCAGCAAGACTTCGGGAAATCCTCAAACCAAAGCCAGCCATCAGAGGAGTCCGGTGTCTCCCAGAGTGCAATCTGCCTTAGTATTCTTGCCACACCCAGTCATTGGCCGGGAGAAGCTCCAGGGAAGCACAGCCCTGGTGTGAATGGGGCGGTAGATTTCAGAGTACAGAAGCTAGAGGCCTTGGTCAATTGCACTTCCTAGAATTGGAGACCTCTTAACTCACTGTCAAGGCCACCACCACACATTCTCAATGAGCTCACCTGCGGTCAGAGCCTCAGTAGAATTATAATGATAGAAAATAAAGAGGGAATTTGTGCTTCCGTTTTGGTTTCTTGCTTCCATGAGTCCTATGCAACTGCTTGCCTTACTTCCAAATAAATGAAAGAAAGCCTTTCTCTCTGGTTAATGATTGTACAACTTTCCTAAGTCTCACAGGTAAAAGATGAAGACTTGTAAAACAGAGAAGTAGCTGGAACTCTGTGAGCAAGAAACAAAGAAATGAACAGCAATTGGGGGATACAGAAGAGCAAAGAAGAAAGAAGAGGGGAAGTCAGAGGAAACCTAGAAATCCCCAGAGGTAGGTGGCCTGAGAGAAATTCCCAGCAAAAGGCTGGGAGAAGGGTATTGAAGAGTAAGAATGTCCAGTCATCAAAATAATGATTATTTTATGCAAAGCACCAGCATCAGATATACAAATTGCCAGGTTTTGTTTTTTTTTTAGGTTTATAAGTGCTAGGTTTTGGGGAGAGAAGGTTAAATACCAGCTCCTCTCTAAAATATATGTCTTAGATATTATGTTTGAGTTCATTTCGCCTCATCTCCAGGGGGACATTTTGTTATGCTGAACTCTAAGGAACAGTCCAATTTCTTTTGTTAAATTCGAATTTATCAAATACTCTTTTAGAATGTTTATACAACAGAACTTGGAAATATCTTGTGCTGTGCAAATAGTGTCAGAATTGTTCAATCTGTATATATGTTTGGACCGGTCAAATCTCACCTTTCAGATTGTAATATCTTTAGGAGTATCTCTAAAATATAAATATTTCTGTAGCCCCTGCATTTGTCACACCAGAATTATTATTTGATTATGATCACGATGTTTGAATCCTGAAGTGTAAGTACAAAAGTAAAATATTTTATACACACGTTAATACAAATCCAGTGGGCTCCCCCTTATCTATTTCCGTTGTTGTATCTCTGCTGCATTTGATACTGTTAATCAATCACTTATTGAATGAGGCTTCTTCCTGGGCTCCCATTATATTAACTTCTTGGCTCTCCTCCTAGCTCCCTGCTTCCTCTTTCTCCCCAGCTATATTTGGCCTTCTATCACCTCTTAATTTTGAATATCACACATCAATCTTTCTGAAGCTGTCCTTTCCGTTGCTCCTATTCCCACCTCTAACCTAATGCTCCTGTTTTACGTTCCCAAATCTTACTTTGCTTTGATCCTGTAGCTTCTACGTCCTCCAGGACGTTTCCTCTCAAACATTCTGCCATCACTGCTCATTCACTTTGGTCCAAAGCCTTCTCTTGCTATCACTTATCAAGGTCACTACCATTGTCTTTCACTCCTGCAAAGCAAACTTTGATGATACTACTCACATTTATTCACATCTGACTGCTTTACCAAGTGGTGTTTCTCTTTTCTTTATGAGACAATATTTCAGCCACCTGTCTTATCCCAAGCCCTCAGCTTAAGGAGTTTGTGTGGTCCTTTAAGCTCGGCTCAAATCCCCTTACTCCATTTAAGAGAAATCTCAGGGTCTCTCCCAATGTTTCCAGAGTTGTCTGGAGATCTTCCATTTCAGCTCGTCATTCCTGGCTCCTATTTCCTGCTCTCTGGTGAACCTTCAATCTCCCTCACAACTCACCTTTGAAGCTGTTCACACTCTGTACCCCAAAGGGACCCCAATAGGATGTGACTGCTTTGCTTAATTTTACCCCAAACACCTCACATCCAACAAAGCCCTTTGAGTAAACGTAACTGAAGATCTCAATAGTAATGACAAGGGGCCCAGGCAAATGCCCTCAGAGCAGACAACAAAACTAAATATTCAACTTCTCTGCTTTCGAGAGTTATGTATTCATTTGTGTCACCAGGGAATATACACTAACCATTCCTTATACTAGGGCTCCAACCCCCAACATCTTTATGAGTTCTAGCTCTCATTTAATCTCCTGCCTTATTCTCAACTTACCCACTCTCAACCCCCAAAGTTCCTTCTCATCTAAGTGGGTAAAGCAGATAAAGTGGAACCAACTGTTAAAGACTCTTGAAACAGTTTAGTTATCACTTTGTCTCATAATATTGAGAGCTTGTTACAAGTGGGTTTCACATCTGAGTCATTTTTGTAATCCCTATGGAGTCTGGCCTGATGCCTGCCACATAGTAGGCTCTTGATAAATGGCTAATAAATTTAATTTGGATTAAATTTAATTCTCTTTGGAAATGGGAATCGTTCTTTTCACCCTGTAATTTACCTTTCAAGGACAATGACTGTACTCACTCCAACAGGTAGTTCCCTTAGTAACGTTCAAAAACATGATACCGTATGCTAACACATATATATGGAATTTAAGAAAAAGAAATGTCATGAAGAACCTAGGGGTAAGACAGGAATAAAGACACAGACCTACTAGAGAATGGACTTGAGGATATGGGGAGGGGGAAGGGTAAGCTGTGACAAAGCGAGAGAGAGGCATGGACATATACACACTACCAAACGTAAGGTAGATAGCTAGTGGGAAGCAGCCGCATAGCACAGGGAGATCAGCTCAGTGCTTTGTGACCGCCTGGAGGGGTGGGATAGGGAGGGTGGGAGGGAGGGAGACGCAAGAGGGAAGAGATATGGGAACATATGTGTATATATAACTGATTCATTTTGTTGTAAAGCAGAAACTAACACACCATTGTAAAGCAATTATACTCCAATAAGGATGCTAAAAAAAAAACATATGATATACTATATGATACCAAATAACCTTCTGATTTGATTTTTTTGACCTTGAAATAATCAATTCCTTGGAGCTATGTAGTAGAAAGTTTTGATGAATTAACTCAGTTAATATTCACTAGGCGCCATCTGTGTGGAAAGGCCTATGCTAGGAGCTTTGTGGGATCCAAAGCTAATTCACACATGATCCTGACTCAGGATGCCTCTGATCTATAGAGGTGACAAGGATATGGATTCAAATCGTTATAAGGCAAATGTATAGTGTGCAGAGGGTGCTGACTCTCGGTTGGTGTAGTTAAAGTGTGGCTCGAAGCTTCAGGGACATAGGTGTCTGGGTGTGCTAGTAGTGGTGCTGACCACCCCTTCTACTTGAGCTTGTGCTGACATTAACATGTTGTTATCAGAGGGCTTACATCAATTCCATTTGCTTTCTTTTTATACTTTATCTTGAAAAGCTCACAGTTTTTAATATCTTTATAGAGCAAATAGATCTTGACCTAGATTTCACATTTCCATGGCTTCTCTGAACAACAAAAAAATTATTTTTCAGTCAACACAACTAACACTGTACTCTTGCCCACGGAGGGGATCAGCAATGGTCCTTCTGATCTCAACTAATCAAACCTGACCACCTCCAGCTGAGAAAGGGCCACTTGGTTGGACTCCACTGAAACCCTGAAACTGCCTCTGTAACGCCCTTGCCAAGCAACTGTGCACCTATGATTGGATATCTCAATGAAAAAGGCCTCACTGCCTCTTGAGGCTGCCCATTCTAATGTCACAGTCTCCCTTAGAAACGTCCTCCTTTATACTGTGTGAACATCTATCTCCCAGCATCTTCATCCACCGTGGAGTCATCCAGAAAACAACCAGAAAAAAATTCTCATCACTTTTCCAAGGATGAGTGCTGTCTTTGACAGTAACTATGTTGCTCCCCTAATGAGTTTTCTCTTCTCCAGACTAAAACTTCCCGTGCCTTCAACCACACTTCATTAGACTGGGTTTTCAGTCTTTTTCTAGCCTGCACACCTTCTCTGGAACATTCTATACTTTCCTTTTTAAAGTATAGCATCTGGGGACTTCTCTGGTGGCGCAGTGGTCAAGAATCTGCCTGCCCAATGCAGGGGACACGGGTTCGAGCCCTGGTCCGGGAAGATCCCACATGCCACAGAGCAACTAATCCTGTGCACCACAACTACTGAGCCCACGTGCCACAGCTACTGAAGCCCGCACACCTAAAGCCCGTGCTCCGCAATAAGAGAAGCCACTGCAAGGAAAAGCCTGCTCACCGCAATGGAGAGTAGCTCCCGCTCGCCACAACTAGAGAAAGCCCGCGTGCAGCAATGAAGACCCAACGCAGCCGAAAATAACTAACTAAATAAACAAATTTACATATAAAAAAAGTATAGCATCTGGATGACATATTTCATGCATGTTCTAAATACTACAGACTAAGACAAGACAATCACCTCCCTAATTTTATAAACATGAGCTACTATAATGCCTACTAAAAACACTTTTTTTTTTGTGGGGTGGAATGTCATTCACAGAATTTTTTTGTGTTGAGCTTTATGTTAGTTAAACTCTCTAACTCTTCTTCACATGTGCTATGGCTAAGCTGTAAGTATTTGGTATATGGTAAGAGCTTGATAAATGTTAGCTCTCATTATTAGCAGTTATTCTTTTTTGTGAAAGTTAATTTGATAATTTCAAGTTAGGATAAAACTTGCTCAAATGTGGTATTTTGTACCTCACATTCCCGTCAGTTCCTCAAAGATCTCAGACAGAGCTACAGTGACCAAATTTACAGGTCCTTTCGTGACCCGGAACCTAATTTTTCTTGGCAAAAAATTATTTCTCTACTTATATACCTTAAGAGAATCTGTAATCTCTACTTTCCAGTTAGTGAAATCAGATGCTTATTGGTTACTGATGCTACATGTAATGCTAGGTGAAGGAGGTACAGGAACCAGACATTGCAATCCTTGATCTCAAGGATCCACAATCTAAGGCAAGAAGCAGACGCATAATATGTAGTAGTAGTCAGTGTTATTGAGGAGAAATAAAATCAGTGGGCACTTGTCCATCTGGGCAATAGTCAGAGCATTTGACAGCTAAATAGCTCCACTCTGTCATCATCTTGAAGCCAAAGTGGGCGAGTCAGAGGTAAACTGATAGATGGTATGGTGCTAATTTCCCAGAGAGAACATGAGGGAGGTGGGCGGGGCTCAGTCCAAGAAGGCAGAGCACAGGGAGGACCAGCCCCGGGCTTTAGCGCCAAGAGAAGGGTCTGGAATCTAAAATATGGCACAAATGAACCTATCTACAAAACAGAAACAGATTCACAGGCATAGAGACTTGCGGTTGCCAAGGGGGAGGCGGGGAGGGAGAAGGATGGACTGGGAGTTAGGGGTAAAAAAATTTTTTAAATCGGCAGGCGTAGAAGAAGATTCAAATGTTCATTGTAGCCATTGTCAGAGGAAGTCACTTATGGCTAAAGTCTGTTATGCTGGATCCAAAAGGATAACTAGAAATTTGCCAGATAAAAATTTAAATGGAAAAAGACACAGAAGGAACAGCAGTTATTACAGTTATTAGAGCAAATTATTTTCCTCAGATACCACCGTCAATCAATTCTTCACTCAGGATCTTCCATGGATTCTCTCCTCCTGTCATATTTATTCTAGACTACTCAGCCTAACCTTTAAGACCTCTACTAGTGCCTTCAATGATTCTTTCAACAAATATCTATTGAGTGCCCCTATGAGCTATATGAGCCAGGGCCAAGACATGAGTTTAGTTCTAGGCATTAAAAATGAAGCAGAAGGGACTTCCCTTGTGGCACAGTGGTTAAGAATCCACCTGCCAACGTAGGGGACATGGGTTCGAGCCCTGGTCCGGGAAGATCCCACATGCCACAGAGCAACTAATCGCGTGCGCTACAACTACTGAGCCTGTGCTCTAGAGCCTGCGAACCACAACTACTGAGCCCACATGCCACAACTACTGAAGCCCGTGAGCCTAGAGCCCATGCTCAGTGTCAAAGAGAAGCCACTGCAATGAGAAGCCCGCGCACCATAACGAAGAGTAGCCCCCGCTCGCCACAACTAGAGAAAGCCCTCGCACAGCAACAAAGACCCAAAGCAGCTAAAAATAAAAAGATTTTTTAAAAATGGAACAGAAAACAAAATTAAAAGCTTTAACCTCAAACTTGCTCTCAACCTGTGCCTCCCTGGAGCTTACCTGCTGGTAAAAAGAAACAAGGAAAAAATAAATGAGTTAAATATATAGATGTGTCAAGAAATGCCTGACAGGGGTGGAGGGGTGATCAAGGAAGACCTATCTGAGAAGCAGGCACTGAAGCAAAGAACTGAAGGAGGTAAAGGGGGAAGCACACTCCAGGCCAAGGAGGTAGTGAGAGCAAAAGCTCTGAGGCAGGAGTGTTGGAATGTGGCTGAAGAAAATTTGGAGGCAATTTGGATTGGAGCCAAGTGGGTAAGAGGGAAAAGAGTGGGAAATGAGGTCAGAGAGGTGAGGCATTGTAAGGACTTTGGTTTTATTCTGAGTAAGAGATGGGAACTATGAAGGGTTTTGAGCAGAAGAGTGATGTGACCCAATGTGTTTTCATAGGATCATTCTGGCTACAGAGTTAGGAGGAGGTGAGGGCAGAAAGACAAAGAATGGATCAGAGGCTACTGGACCATCCCAGGTGCCAGATGATGGGGTTTGGACCAAGATGGTGGCATGATGGTAGCATAAAATAATGTAGTTTGGGTTTAATTTGAAGGTTGAGCTGAAAATATATGCTTATGAATTCAATATTGAACATGAAAGGGAAAAGACATACAGAGAGAGAGTGAGAACAGTCAGAGGTTGACTCCAAGGATTTGGGCTTAAGCAAAAAGTTTGTACTTATCATTCACTAAGATGGGAAAGACTGTTGAAGAGATAGGTTTGCAGAGAAATTTATGTTAAGCCTGAGATGCCTATTAGATACCCAAGTGGAGATATCAAGTAGGCAGTTGGATACAGTTGTTCCAGGGAGAGTACACGGCTAGAGATAGGAATGTGGGAGTGTGACAGGTCCTCGGCTGCCATAACAAAATGCCACAGATTGGGTGGCTAAAACAACAGAAATTTGCTTTCCTACAGTTCTGCAGCCTGGATGTCCAAGATCAAGGTGTCCCCTGAGGTCTCCCTCCTTGGCTGGCGGATGAACCCCTCCTTGCTGTGTCCTCACGTGGTCATTTCTCTACGCATGCTCACCCCTGGTGTCTCTTTGTGTTTCAGAATCTCCGCTTCTTATAAGGATACCAGTCAGACTGGATTAGAGCCTGCCCTAACAACCTTATTTTAACTTAATCATTGCTTTAAATGCTCTATCTCCAAATACAGTCACATTCTGAGGTACTGGCAGTTAGCGTTTCAACATATGAATCTTGAGAAGGCACAATTCAGCCCGTAACAGGGAGCCATCAGCTTATTGAAAGGGATTCGATGAGATCATTAAGGCTCTGAACATAGAGAAAGGAGAGAAGAGGCGTGAAGATGAGCTCTGGTGCTCTTCGATGTTTAGAGGTAAGGGCGATAAACAGGAACCAGCAAAGGAGAATGGGAAAGGGTGGCCAGCAAGTTAGAGGAAATCCAGAAACATATGGTAACCTAAGAGCCTAGTAAGGAGATGCTCAAGGAAAGTCATCCACATCGTTAAGTGCTTCTGAGAGACAAGATGGGGACTGAGAAGCGACTGTCAAATTTAGACACATGGACGTTACTAGTGACCTCGATGAGAGCAGTTTTGGTGACTGGCGTGGGAAGAAAGGCAGACTGGAGTAGAGTGAGAATTGGAGAGGAATTGTGACATTGAATACCACCAGTTCTTTTGATTTTTTGCCATTAAGGAGAGTAGAGTAAAAGGTAAAGGGGGATAAGAGGTCAGGGCAGAGGGTTTTTTAAGACGGGGATAAATAGCAATATGGGTTGTATGTATGCTGATGGGATTGACGCATTACAAAGGAATAAATGGATGATACAGAATTGCTGGAGTGATGTCTTTGAGTAGCAAGACACAAAGCAACATGTAGTATCAACTAGCCAAAGTAAAGCGGTCTTCCTTACCTAGCAACCTATATATTGAAGGTAGAGCACATAGTCCAAAGGCAGGTGGGTGGGTAGATGTGGTGGTAAAGTTTATAGATTTCCCTACTGAGCACGGATGGGAGGGGAGATATCGCATACTGAGGAAAGAGAAGAAGTTGTGAAATAGCTGTCTAGATGAGAAGGAAAGTGAGTGAACTAGGGAATTATAGTAGAATTGGCAGCCAACACTGAGAGCCAGCTTGAAATTAGTCATCCTGAGTTTAAACCAAGGCCACTCGCCACAGTTGTGTATTTTTCTCCAGCCATGGTCAGCTAGAAAGGTGTGGGTACCATGCAGGTTGGCAGTTAAATTCAACCAGGGTTGAGGTTTTGCCAGACAAGTCCAGCGAGGAGAGAGGAGGCAGGAGAGTTAGAATGTTACATAGGGGCCGTACTCGAAGAGAAACAAGGACATAATTCAAGCGAGTGCTGGTAAAATGGAAGTAGGATCAAGGGGTTTGCATCCCGGTGGGGTGACTGGAATTACTGGAGTCAGAGTTCTAAAAGGAGAGAGATGGAAAAATCGAAGGGGCTGCTCAGAAAGCTCTTAGCCCAGCTGTATCCTAAATAACAGTTCCATTCCAAAAGAAGCAGGGGCTATGATTTTTACTTATTTTTCTATCCCCAGAAGCACCTTTTAAACAAACTTCATATAATAGACATCTCTTGATGAGCGAACCATTATCGTGTTACTAATTTGACAATTATTTTCAGGAGACAAGGTGAGAATAATGGACTTGCACTAACAGAGGCGTGAGATCATCTGGGCTCAAAATCAGACTTTGCCCCTTACTTTTGGTTTGTGGGCTCATTTCTTAACCATTGTGAGCTTCACTTGGCTCAGCTGTAAAAGGAGGAAAATAAACGCTGCCCTGCAGTTATTGTGCAGATCAAATGCAATAAGGTATGTGAAAGTGATTTGTAAACTAAAAGGTCAATTAACAAGAACCTGAAATAGCCACAAGATCGTGAATCACCCAGCAAAGGGAGAAAAGCAAGCCTCCAAGGACTTTTGAGGGGGAACTTTGCTCTCCTTCCAGCCTCTGTGACTAAGACAAGCATCACGCTTGTTGGACCCCAGGCTTTGTTTGCAGGTTTCTTGCTTACCAGTCCCTTCTTTTATGCTCCGAAGTTCCATGTCCCATTGGAGGGGAACAGAGGAAAAGGAAAAGGAAGGGAGAAAGTCAGAGAGGAGTGGAAGAGAGTGGAATGGAAAGAACGTTTTCTGAGTGCCTACTGAACACCAGGCACTTTGCATAAATTTCATTTCGTTCTCTGTCCACCACTATTTGGTGTTATCCTCCCCATAATTCGACATTATATAATAGACAAAGAAACAGACTCAAAAGTTTAAGTCATTTAACCCAAATCATACAACCAGGAAGTGGTAGAAGAGGGAATCATCCCTTCTCTTTCTGAATCCAAAGCCCAGGGCCTTTCTTACAAATTCTGGGGTGTACAGCTAATTGCAATCACTCTTCTCTGTCCAAGAAAAACTGTCATGTGGGAGAGTTTTCATTTTTTATTGAGGTATATTTGATTTACAACATTAGTTTCAGGTGTACAACATGGTGATTCAATATTTTTATAGACTATAATCCATTTAAACTTATTCTAAACTATTGACTATTTCCTGTGCTGTACAATATATCCTTGTAGCTTATTTATTTTATACATGTAGCTTGTACATCTTAATCCCATGCCCCTTTTTTGCCTCTCCCTCCTTCCTTCTCTCACCGGATAACCATTAGTTTGTTCCCTATATCTGTGGGTCTGTTTCTGTTTTGTTATATTCATTCATTTGTTTATTTATTTTTTGACCACACCACACAGCTTGCAGGATCTTAGTTCCCAGACCAGGGATCGAATCCAGGCCACAGCAATGAAAGCACTGAGTCCTAACCACTGGGACCTCCAGAAAATTCCCTATTTTTTAGACTCCACATTTTTTAGATTCCACAAATACTGTATGTTATCACACATAGTATTTCTCTGTCTGGCTTATTTCACTAGACATAATACTCTCAAGGTCCATCTATGGCAAAATTTCAAATTTTCATTCTTTTTTATGGTTGAGTAATATTCCATTGTATGAATGTGTGTATATTTGGGTTGGCCAAAAAGTTCCTTTGGTTTTTAAGTAAAAATAAAAGACACAATTTTCACTTTCACCAAGCACTTTATTGAACAATGTATTCACCATTTTGTTCCACTACCTTCTGCCATTTTTCAGGCAACTTCATAATTCCATCTTCCCAAAACTTTTTATCTTTATGAGCAAAGAACACAGGTGTCTTTTACTGTATACCAGGGAATTGAAATTTTTTCCATTAAGAGAATTTTGTAAAGACCAAAATAAATGGAAATCTGAAGGTGCAATGTGTGGTGAATACAGTGGATGAATCAAAACTTCCCAGCCAAGCTATAATAAATTTTGCCTGGTCATCAAAGAAACATGCAGTCTTGCGTTATCCTGATGGAAGATTATGCGTTTTCTGTTGACTAAATCTGGGTGCTTTTTGCTGAGTGCTGCTTTCAGTTGGTCTAATTGGGAGCAGTACTTGTCGGGATTAATTGTTTGGTTTTCTGGAAGGAGCTTATAATAGAGAAGTCTCTTCCAATCCCACCACATACATAACATCACCTTCTCTGGATGAAGGCTGGCCTTTGGTGTGGTTAGTGGTGGTTCATTTTACTTGCCCCACGATCTCTTCCATTCCACATTATTGTACAGTATCCACTTTTCATCGCCAGTCACAATTCGTTTCAAAAACAGAACATTTTCATTACGTTTAAGTAGAGAATTGCATGTGGAAATACAGTCAAGAAGTTTTTTTTTCACGTAACTTATGTGGAACCCAGACATCAAAGTGATTAACATAACCAATCGCTTGGTGCAAATGATTTTCAATGCTTGATTTGGATATTTTGAGTATGTCGGCTATCTCCCGCGTGGTATAATGTTGATTGTTCTCAATTAATGTCTCGATTTGATCACTATAACTTCAACTGGTCTATCTGACCATGGAATATCGTCCAGTGAAAAATCTCCAGCACAAAACCTCGAAAACCACTTTTGAAACGTTCGATCAGTCACGGCACCTTCTCCATACACTGCACAAATCTTAGTTTTGCGTTTCAGTTGCATTTTTACCTTTCTTGAAATAATAAATCATAATATGCCGAAAATGTTGCTTTTTTCTTCCATCTTCAATATTAAAATGGCTACACAAAAATTCACGAATTTTGTTTTTTTTTAAAGCATGCTGATATGACAGCTGTCACAATACAGTCTAACAAAATTGTTTTGAATGAAGTTAAAGACAACTAAGCACTACTAAAGCCATCTTATGGAAAAAACCAAACCAACTTTTTGGCCAACCCAATATATATATATATATATATATATGTATAGATATACATATATATGTATATATCACACCTTCTTTATCCATTCATCTGTTGATGGACACAGGTTGCTTCCATATCTTGGCTATTGTAAATAATGCTGCTGTGAATTTTGAGATGCATGTATTTTTTTCAAATTACTTATTTCATTTTCTTCGGATATGTACCCAGGAATGGAATTGCTGGATCATATGATAGTTTTATTTTTAGTTTTTGAGGAACTTCCATACTGTTTTCCATAGTGGCTGCACCAATTTATGCTCCCACCAACGTGTATGAGGGTTCACTTTTCTCTAAATCCTCCCCAAAGCTTGTTATTTGTGGTCTTTTTGATGACAGTCATTCTGACAGGTATGAGGTAATATCTCATTGTTGTATCGTTTTGCATTTCTATGATGATGGGAGATGTCGAGCACTTTTTCATGGCCCATTGCCCACCTGTATATCTTCTTTGGGCAAACGTCTATTTAGGTCTGTTGCCCGCTTTTTGATTGGGTTGTTGTTGGTTTTTTTTTTTTTTTGGAATTGAGTTTTATGAGCTGTTTATATATTTTGGATATTAATACTTTATTGGTCATATCATTTGTGAATATTTTCTACCATTCCATAGATTGTCTTTTGATTTTGTCAGTAGTTTCCTTTGCTGTGCAAATGCTTTAAGCTTAGTTAGGTCCCATTTGTTTATTTTTCCTTTTGTTTCCTTTGCCTCAGGAGACAGATCTTAAAAAATATTTCTACTATTTACGTCAAGGAATGTTCTGCCTACTTCTAGGAGTTTTGTGGTTTCCAGTCTTACATTTAGGTCTTTAATCCATTTGGGGTTTATTTTTGTATATGGTGTGATAAAATGTTCTAATTTCATTCTTTTACATGTAGCTGTCTAGTTTTCTCAGCACCACTTATTGAAGAAACTGTTCTTCCCCATTGTATATTCTTGCTGACTTTGTCACAGATTAACTGACCATAGGTACATGGGTTTATTTCTGAGCTCTCTATTCTGTTCCATTGATCTATGTGTCTGTTTTTGTGCCAGTACCATACTGTTTTGATGACTATAGCTTTGTAGTATAGCCTGAAGTTCTAGAGTGTGATACCTCCAACTTTGTTGTTTTTTCTCAAGATTGCTTTGGCTATTCAGGGTCTTTTGTGGTTCCATATAAATTTTAGGATTATTTTTTTCTAGTTCTGTGAAAAAACGTCATGGGTATTTTGATAGGGGTTGCATCAAATCTGTTGATTGCTTTGGGTAGTATGGACATTTTAACAATATTAATTCTTTCAATCTGTGAACACAGAACATTTTTCCATTTCTTTGTATCATCTTCAATTTCCTTTATCAATGTTTTATAGTTTTCAGAGTATAGATCTTTCACCTCCTGGGTTAAATTATTCCTAGGTATTACGTTCTTTTTGATGTGATTTTAAATGGGATTGCTTTCTTGCTTTCTCTTTCTGATAGTTCATTGCTAGTGTATAGAAAAGTGACAGATTTGTGTATATTAATCTTGCATGCTGCAAATTTACTGAAGTCATTTATTAGTTCTAATACTTTTTTGGTGGAGATTTTAGGGTTTTCTACATATAGTATCATGTCATCTGCAAATAGTGACAGTTTTACTTCTCTCCTTCCAAGTTTTATTTCTTTTTCTTGTCTGCCTTTTATTTCTTTTTCTTGTCTGATTGCTGTGGCTAGGACTTTCAACACTATGTTAAATAGAAATGGTGAGAGTGGGCATCCTTGTCCCTGATTTTAGAGGAAAAGCTTTCAGCTTTTCACCACTCAGTATGATGTTAGCTGTAGATTTGTCATATATGGCCTTTATTATGTTGAGGTATGTTCCTCTATACCAACTTTGATAAGAGTTTTTATCATGAATGGATATTGAGTTTTATAAAATGCTCTTTCTTCATCTATTGAAATAATCATGTGATTTTTTAAATTCTTCATTATGTTAATGTGGTATATCACACTGATTGATTTGTAGGTACTGAACCACCTTTGCATCCCAGGAATGAATCCCACTTGATCATGGTGTATGATCCCTGTTATATGCTGTTGAATTTGGTTTGCTAATATTTTGTTGAGGATTTTGCATCTATAATTGTCAGAAATATTAGCCTGCAAGGTTTTTTTTGTAGTGCCTTTCTCTGGTTTTAGTATCAGTGTAATGGTGGCCACATAGAATGAATTTGGGAATGTTCCCTCCTCTTCAATCTTCAGTTTTTTGGAATAGTTTGAGAAGGATAGGTATTAGCTCTAATTTATATGGTTGGTAGAATTCCCCTGTGAAGCCATCCAGTCCTGGACTTTTGTTCGCTGGGAGTTTTTTGATAACTAATTCAATTTCACTACTAGTGACTGGTCTGTTCAAATTGTCTATTTTTTTCCTGATTCAGTCTTAAAAGATTGTATGTTTCTAGAAATTGTCCATTTCTTCTAGACTGTCTAATTTATTGGCATTTAACTGTTTGTAGTATTCTCTTATGATTTTTTTGTGATATCGATTGTGATGTCTCCTTTTTCATTCCTTATTTGGGTTCTCTCTTTTTCTTGAAGACACCTAGCAAAAGGCTCATCAATTTTCCTCATCTTTTCAGGAAACAAACTCTTGTTTTCATTGATCTTTTCTACTATTATTTTTTTGACCTCTACTTTATTTCCTTCTGAACTTTATTATTTCCTTCCTTCTATTGGCTAACTATTGGCCTTGCTTGTTCTTCTTTTTCTAATTCTTTTAGATGGAAGGTTTGGATGTTTATTTGAGATTTTTCTTGTTTCTTGAGGTAGGCTGTCTCTCTTTAAACTTCCCTTTCAGAACTGCTTTTCCTCATCTCATAGATTTTGGAAAGTTGTGCTTTTATTTTCATTTGTCTCAAGGTACTTTCTGATTTCCTCTTTGATTTCTTCATTGATCCATTGATATTTTAGTAGCATGTTGTTTAGTCTCTCTCCACATATTTGTGTTTTTCTCATTTTTCTTCGGGTAATTGATTTCTAGTTTCATACCTTGGTGCTCAGAAAAAAATGCTTGATATAATTCCTATCCTCTTAAATTTGTTGAGACCTGTTTTGTTGACCAGTATGTGATTTATCCTAGATAAAGTTCCATGTGCACTTGAAATGAATGTGTATTCTGCTGTTCTTGGATGGAATGTCCTGTGAATATCGAATAAGTCCTACTGGTCTAATGTGTCATGTAAGACCACTGTTTCCTTATTGATTTTCTGTCTGGATGATCTGTCCATTGATGTAAGTGGGATAGTAAAGTCCCCTACTATTATTGTATTTTTGTCAATTTATGTCTGTTAATATTTGCTTTGTATTTTTAGATGGACCTGTATTAGATGCATATATGTTAATGAGTGCTTTCCTCTTCTTTTATTGATCCCTTTATCATTTTATAGTGCCTTTGTCTTTAGTCATAGACTTTCTTTTAAAGTCTATTTTGTCTGATATGAGTCTTGCTACCCCAGCTTTCTTGTTGCTTCCATTTGCATGACATATCTTTTCCAGCCCCTTACCTTTATTCTGTGTCTTTAGTGCTGAAGTGAGTCTCTTGTAAGCAGCATATAGATGGGTCTTGTTTTTTTATCCAATCAGCTACCCTACGTTTTTTTTTTTTTTTTTGCGGTACGTGGGCCGCTCACTGCTGTGGCCTCTCCTGTTGGGGAGCACAGGTTGCAGACGCGCAGGCTCAACAGCCATGGCTCACGGGCCCAGCCGCTCTGCGGCATGTGGGATCTTCCCGGACCGGGGCACGAACCCGTGCCCCTGCATTGGCAGGTAGACTCTCAACCACTGCGCCACCAGGGAAGCCCTACCCTACGTTTTTTGATTGGAGCATTTAGTCCATTGACATTTACAGTGATTATTGATGGGCATGTACTTATTGCCATTTTGTTACTTGTTTCCTGGTTGCTTTGTAGATCTTCTCTGTTCTTTTCTTCTTCTTTTATTTTCTTCCCTGTGGTTTGATGATTTTCTTTAGTGATATGCTTATGTTCCTTTCTCTCTCGTTTTTGTGTATCTATTGTAGGTTTTTGATTTGTAGCTACATGAAGTTCACATATTTAGTCCTATATCTACTCATGCTAAACTGATAATTAAGTTCAAATACATTCTAAAAGATCTACATTTTTTTACTCCCCTCCTCCACATTTTGGGGGATTTGATGTCATATTTTATATCTTCATGTTTATCCCTTCACTATTTATTCTAGTTACAGTTGATTTTACAATCTTTGTCTTTTAATATTCATACTAGCTTATTTACGTGGTTGATCCATAGCCTTTACCATGTATTTGCCTTTATTAGTCGGATTTTTCCTTTCCTGTAAATTCTTGCTTCTTGTAGCAGCCTTTTCTTTTCCACTTAGAGAATACTCTTTAACATTTCTTTTAGGATAAATTTATTACTATGATCTCCTTTAGTTTCTGCTCATCTGAGAAGTTCTTTATCTCTCCTTCAATTCTGAATGATAAATATGCTGGGTAGAATATCCTAGGTTGTAGTTTGTTTCCCACTCAGCACTTTAAATGTAACATGCCACTCCCTTCTTGCCTGCAAAGTTTCTGCAGAAAAATCAGCTGATAACCTTCCTTGTATATGACTCTGTTTTTCTCTTGCTCCCTTTAGAATTCTTTATCTTTAAGTTTTGCCATTTTTATGATATGTCTTGTTGTGGGTTTCTGGGTTCATCTTGTTTGGGATTCTCTCTGCTTCCTATACCCGGATATCATTAAAGTCTCAGCTCAAATATCATCTCTTCTGGGAGAGCTTCTTTGACAAACACATGACTCCATTTGCATCCCGCATAATGCTATGTGCTTGCTTTTACTTCCACCATCTCTGTTCCCCCACTACAACACAAGCTCTGTGAGAGCAGTGACCTGGTCTATCTTGTCCACAGTGTATCTCTAGTGCTGACACTAGTGTCCACTGCATAGTGGTCATTCAGTCAACTTTTGTTGAATGAATGGATAAACAAATGAATATCCCTGTCACGTAGCAGTCAGTGACTGCCTAGACTCCTCTCCTGACAGAGAATTCTATACTACTTCTCTGGGAAGTTATTTTATCTTTGGACACATCTTAGACAATTCCTGCATGACATTATGAATTTACCTAACTAGTCAAAATAATAATAATAATAACTAGTCTATTATTTATTTACTAAGACTAATTCAGGGGTTTCCAAACTGTAACCTCCAAGTGCTATAGCTCTATGGCTCCAACCCCCAGAAAAAGGCTAAGGTGAAAAGGAAAGACAAGGGACCCCACCATCATTTTAATCATAGTGACAATCCTTTTTTTTTAGGGAGATGGGGAAGGATGGGATACCCAATCTCAGAGGAAAAGAAATGACTGAGAAACAGTATAAGGACTTTTTTTTTTTTTTTTTTAATTTAATAGTGTTTATTTATTTTTACTTGTTGACAGTTTGCTTTATTTATTTACTTATGGCTGTGTTGGGTCTTCGTTTCCGTGCGAGGGCTTCCTCTAGTTGCGGCAAGTGGAGGCCACTCTTCATCGCGGTGCGTGGGCCTCTCACTATCGCGGCCTCTTGTTGCGGAGCACAGGCTCCAGATGCGCAGGCTCAGTAATTGTGGCTCACGGGCCCAGCTGCTCCGCGGCATGTGGGATCTTCCCAGACCAGGGCTCGAACCCGTGTCCCCTGCATTGGCAGGCAGATTCTCAACCACTGCGCCACCAGGGAAGCCCAGGACTTTTTTAAAATAAATTTGTTTATTTATTTTTGGCTGCACTGGGTCTTCGTTGCTGCGCATGGGCTTTCTCTAGTTGTGGCGAGTGGGGGCTACTCTTTGTTGCAGTGCGCGGGCTTCTTATTGTGGTGGCTTCTCTTGTTGCAGAGCATGGGCTCTAGGTGCATGGGCTTCAGCAGTTGTGGCTCACGGGCTCTAGAGCGCAGGCTCAGTAGTTGCTGCACACGAGCTTAGTTGCTCCGTGGCATGTGGGATCTTGCCGGCCCAGGGATCGAACCCGTGTCCCCTGCATTCGCAGGTGGATTCTTAACCACTGAACCATGAGGGAAGTCCCAATAGTGACAACCCTTTTGTTTGTTTTACCTACTGAGGAGGATATATATAAGACTTAATTTGAAAAACAGTTCCACTGCTAAAAATAAATCTAAGTGGTCTTTTTAACTCTGTTCTATACCTTCATGATGATATTTCTCACAGTGTGGTCTTCCAATCTCCTATGTCAGAACCAACACTTCGGATACTTGTGGAAAATGCAGATTCTCTGGCCTCTATGAATTAAAATTTCTGGCCATGGGACCAAGGAATCTATTAACAAGCACCTCAGGGCTACTTAGGTGCTCAGTTTAAAAATCACTGCTCTATGATGTGAGAACAACCTAATAAAATACAGAAATGGGTCGGCATGTAAAGTAGAATTCTTTTTCCTTTGGGATGACCTCTTGCAAAATGTAATGTCTTTTCTCAGTACAGTTATCTGTCCATATCCCCAAAGGATTGGTTTCAGGACCATCCTCAAATACCAAAATCTGCAAATGTTCAAGTCCCTTATATAAAATGGTGTAAGTACCGTCTGCCCTCTGTGACTGCAGAAGCAGAACCCACAGATACAGAGGGCTGACTTTACACACAGAATTTTTTGGAGGAGTAGGAATGACTGGTTGACCTCAAGATATCCAGAAAGTGGACTTTTATCTCCTTGCTGGGGGCCCTGATTGCCCCCACAAATATATCTCTGTGGCCAAGTGACTGAAATTAGAGTATATACATGTGTACACACACACACATGCACGCCAGTGGCCAGCGTCACAGCCAACCTACCACCTCATTCAGCTGAGTCCTGCCAATTAAGTACTTCTGGAGAGGTATAAGAGCAGGGCGCTTAAAATTCCAAGCATAAAACTGCTAATAAGAGAATCTTGTTTAACAGAGTAATAAAAAAAAGAAAAAGCAAAGACAAAAAAATGCTGCAAAGTTTTCTTTGTGATCATTGTTTAACACTGTATGTAATTAAATATTAATGAAAGTATGCTACTTTCATTTTGTGAGCAATTTAATTCAATTAAAAATAAATGGGTCTCCTTGGCTCAGTGGACATACTGATATACAGAACAGCACTGCCCTTAACTTGGTTTCCACTGTGTTTAAATCCAGCACTGAGCAAATCTACTGAAATACAACCTCAGGCTTACTAGATTAACCCATTAAGAACCAGAACCCACCTCAGGCAGGCAAAGGAGTATAGCGCTAGGCAGTGTTCACCAGGTGCAAAGCATAATACCTTTTACTTGAAAAATATATTTATCAAGCATTTGCTAGGTGGGATGAAAAGACATTTAAGACATCTCTTAGATATCAAAACAGTGGCTATGGGCGGGGATGGGCATTGACTGGGAAGAAGAATCTAGAAACACTATCTTGCCCTGGGTATCGGTTAGTATACACACACACACATATATATACACATATATACACAGACACACACACATATATTGAGCTGTACTCAATGTATACATATACATACCTAAGATTTGTGTACTTTCCGCAGTTGACTGAAGATATTTCACACCTCAATGGGGGTAAAAGAGACAAATTTCTGCCCACAAAGACCTCACAGTCTGGTATCATTAGCACATGAGAGGCAGCATGGGCACCAGAAGGTTTCCAGCTTACGGTCTGGCTGGGAAGGCACATGAAAACACTTAAGGGCGTTTACTCTGTGATAAAAACATACACAGATCTTAAAGCGCCGGAGGAAGAAACTGACAAACAAGAGGCAGTGAATTTTGGCAGGCTGTGCTCAGGGACGCACGCGGTACGTAGGGCACCCGGGATAGGGAGAGAGGAAAGAAGGGACATTGAGGACACAAAAGAGGGCATGGGACAGAAGCTGGGAGTCAGGCAACCAGCCGCTCGGGGCAAATGAACCCGGTGTCAGGCCTGGCGCGAGTGGGGTCATCCAGCGAGGGCAGAGGGAGGTGGGATGCGCATGGTGCCAGGACCCGTGAAGGGGAGGGGCAGGTGCACTGGTCCCGGGCACTGGTTTCAGCCCGGGTTCCGGGGATAACTTTCCCGGCGGGTTTCTTGTGCAGGAGCCGCCCAGGAGGTAATGGATCCGGGCCGCCACCGCGATAACCTAACCGGAGCTGCTCTTTCATTGCACCAGAAGGGCTGTTGTTTGGGAATGACCTCCGGGATTCCAGAGGCCACGTCTAATAATAACAATGTTATCAACACTGCAAGGCTGAGCCGGGCAGAGTGTGTGTGTCTCTGGGTACCCCAGGGGCCAGCGCCCAGCCCTGAAAGCAGAGCCGGCCGGGCGTGAATGGGAAGGAAAATGCCAATCTCTTGACAAAAAGTTCGCTGCTAAAAAAGAAACCCTGGCCAACATTTTACAACCTGGACGCATTGTTAATGTGCTGGTTTATCTGGCAGGAATAGGAAGCCGTGTTTGAAAACAATGTATTCTTTTTAGGTGCAAGGTCAGCGTCTGTTGACCCTCGGGGTGTCCGCCATACCCCCCCCCTCCCCCACCAGCCGCATGGGAGAAGGCTCCAAAGGCCGGCCAAGGCACTTCCTGGGCGGAGAGAAGCGCGCTGAGCCCGGCACGACGGAGGTGAGATTCTAACCTCGCCATCCTGCGGGGAGCTCGCGCGCACAGGCCCCGCTGAGGCCTGCGAGGGGCTCCTGTGCCCCGCTGGAGGGCGATGGGGGCAGAGCCTGTAGAGAGAGGACACCTCGCGCCATCTGGCACCAAGGCCCCTGGTTTGGCGCTGCGTGGAAGGAGGAATGGGTCCTGTGGACCAGGCACTTTGCCCACTAGCTGCAGGGCCTACGGGGAGCTGCCCTCAGCCAAAGCTGGGAAGGCTCAGAGCTACTCCAGCCTCCCCCTGGGTCCTCCCCAGAGCCAGAGCAGATTGGGAGTGGAGAGAATTCAGAAGTGCCTCTTCTAAAACTTGTTCTCAGGGGGAAAGAAAATCCGCGTGGTTACCAGCCAGTCCTGAGTAAGAGTGTGGACTCTGCCACTGATTAGCTGGGTGACCTTGTGTAAGAGATTTAACCTCTCAAAAAAGTCTTCAGTTTACTCACATGCAAAAGGGGAATGATATTAATACCTGCCGCCCAGGGCCACTGCTTGGACTAAATGAGATCATGGAAGTGAAGCGCCTAGCGCAGGCCTGGCATAGGCCAGCACCCAGTACAGGGCCTTTGTACATGCCACTCCCTCTACCTAGAACACTCTTAGAAAGGCATGCTCCCTTACCTCTTACAGGTCCCTTCCCTAGTTTGTCTGTCTCCACAGTACCATCTAATATACTGTCTACCACTATCTATGATGTCTTTTACCTTTTTAGCTTATTTATTGTCTTTCCCACACCAGAGGGAAGCACTGTGAGAATAGAGATGCATGTGCTTTGTCTACTGCTGAATCGCCAGAACCTAGAATAATGCCTAGCATATAATAAGTGCTCAATAAACATTACATAAAGGATAAATGGTGATGATGATGAAGACGAGGATCAGAGTGTCAAAAGACCCAGGTTAATCTCCTGATTTCAAATTTCATAAGGTCGGCACTCCCGCTAGGTCATAAGCGATGATGCAAAAATGGTATCTTGCATAACTGGATTCTCCATAGCTAGGGTTGACAGATTTAGCAAATAAAAATATAGGACATTCAGCTAAATTTTAATTATTTTTAGTATAAGTATATCCCACATATTGCATACTACACACTTAGAGGAAAACATTATTCACTGTTTATCTAAAATTAAAATTTAACTGGTGCCCTGTATTTTATCTGACAGCCCTATCCACAGCCCTTATGTAGTAGCTGCTATATGAATGAATGTATGTTCAAAATCCAGAGAAATCAGAGTAAACCTAAATTAAAGAGCAAGGTCGGGCCCAGTGGTGTGCTAGGAATATCTAACGACTGTCTCGTCAAGGAAAAATCAAAGTGCCTTTATTTACAGCTGCCTATTTCCATGCTGTTAATACTCCCACCATGGCCGATTTCAAGCTTGGACATGTGACTGAACGCAGAACTGGGAAGAAATGACTGCAGTTGGCTTTGACAAAGCCAGCATGAGCCAACTTCTGCACAAACTCCTGGAAGTCAGAGGATTAAAGAGACAACGAGCAAACAAGAAAAATGAAAAAGAACTAAGCTACCTGCCCTATAATACACCAAGACTTTACTGGCCACGTCCTTAGATACATTATCTCAACCTCACAACAGTTCTATGTAGAAATGATTAGCCATATTGTTGTGAAACGAACGGGGGCAGGGGGGTCAGAGGGAGTTTAAAAATTGTCTAGTCACCCAGCTAATAAAGCAGCCCAAAGCCCACTGTCCTTCCCCCAAACCAGTCTGCCTCTGCCATCGCTGGATAGGGAAGCCAGAGGGACTGCAGAGGTCAGCAGGTCAACCTGGCCATTCCTCAGGAGAGAAAACTGAGGCAAGGAGTGAAAGGGTTAGCAACCTCCCAGCAGAGCTGGGATTAGAACCTGTACCTCTTGACTCCTACCCAGTGTGTGTGTGTGTTGTAGAAATGTTCTCAAAGTATGTTCAACTGATGTGAAGAAGCTAAAAAACAAGCATGGACACCCTCCAGAGGAGTCAACACAGGGTAAATACGAATCAGCTGAGTCTTTAATGCAACTATGGACTAGGGTTTCTGCTTTCTCGATCTCACCCAAGTGATTTGAAAACTTGGACCGGAACAGAGAACGCTTGTTTACAAAGAAGTGGCCGGTGCAAGGAGAGAGGGGAAGTGTCTCTTTTTCTCTACCAAAGATGAGCAATGCTGACTCATGATTTGAAAGGGGAGCCCACAAAGGTCTCCCAAAACCCCCTGTATGTGTCTCTCTTTTCTTGTGCTCCTGGGGAAACCACAGAGGACAGAGTCATGGACAGACCCTTGGCTCAGCCAGTGACCCTGTGTGGCTGCCCCTTTCTCTCCTGCGTTTCCTCAGCTATAAGACAAAAAGATGATTTCTGGGGCTTTCCCAGCAATAACATCGATGATATTCTCTCTGAATCCCCACTTTACCCTCCCTCCACCTTCTCACTCTCTTCTCCTTTCCTCATTATCTTCCTTTTTGTTATCAGTTTTTAAAAATCCTCTTTCCCCTTCCCCTCCCCATCCTGTCTGTCTCCCAGGCCTTCTGTATCACAGACTCCCCTCTCCTCATTCTCTCTACCCTTGCCCCGCCCCCCATACACACACATATGCACACATACTGCTGGAACTAACACTGGCCCTTAATTAGACAGAAACTCCCTTAATAAAACAAAGAAAGAGGGAATTCCCTGGCGGTCCAGGGGTTAGGACTCAGCGCTTTCACTGCGATGGGCCTGGGTGGGCCTGGGTTCGATCCCTGGTGGAGGACCTGAGATCCCGCAAGCTATGTGGCGTGGCCTGGCCGATACATAAATAAGTAAATAAATAAAATTTTAAAGGCAAAACAAAACAGAAAAAAACGTAAAAAACAAAGAAAGAAACTAGGAGAGCTCATGGCAGACACTGCCCCAATGGAAAGGCAGATCTCCCCCCGCCCCAGCACTCAGCTCCCCAGCGTCCCTCTTCTATTCATATATATTAACTCTGCCCTTTTCTCTTTTATCTGGAGAGCTCTTTGCCAGCCACACAAACAAAAGATTATGCAGATTATCTTAACTAAACATCCCAAAACGTAATCCCTTGAATGGGAAAACTTGGGCTTCCAGAGGCCGAGAGCACCCTGCAGGATGAGAAGGGCTCTGCCCTTCGCCCCTTTCCCCTCACGGTGGGCAGCACAGAACCCCAAGAGGCAAGTGTGCTAGGAGATTTCCCAGCTTGCTGGAAACTCTGAAAGCAAATGAGAGTCCTCAAGGCTCATTAGACCTATTTATACAGTTATTCACTGGGAAAAATTACATCTTCCAAACACAGATAAATACACCTCTGTGACAAATGAACCAGCTAGTCACGTTTAAACCCCAGCTCCAGCACTGACAAATGTGCTACTTGAGCCCCCCAAGCAAGGTAAACATGTTTCTTTATCTTGAATTCCCTTTAGTTGGGAGAAAAGGAACACAGGGGCTACCGCACGTTATGTAGGGATGGAGGCTGGGCATGGGGAGAGGGTGGGAGGGGGCCGTGTTGGTAGGAGAAGCTCGTGAAGGTCACCTTCTCAGCTAGATAGTCGAACCACAACACGTCTCCCTGCCTAGCTCTGCCCAGGCCTTCTGCTAACCTTGAGGGTTTGTCAAGCCAGCTGTGCTGTACAATATCCTCAGAGACTCCAGCAGCACAGACTGACGCAGGATGCCCTCAACATGGCTCACTACCTGCCCCTCTGTGTTTCTCAATAGGGCCTATCTTTTCCAGAAAACACTCTTTTTCTGGGAAAGGTTGGCAACATCAGAGAATGATCCTAGCGGGAAACGGCCAGTCACATCTGAGGACCTTTGAGAAGAAATAGAGATAAGATAGAAGAGAAGAAAGAGAAAGCTTTGGCTGACTTTCAGGAACCTCCATTCCTGGAGTGGCAATGGCATGGTCTAGAGCTGCACTCTCCAGCACCATGGCCACTGCCCCCAGTGGCTGTTGAGCCTTTGAAAGGTGACTAGCCTGAATTGATATGTCCTGTAAACGTAAAATACACACTGGATGTTGAAGCCTTTTGGTACAAAAAAACAAAAGGAAAGGGAACCATCTCATTCACAATCTTTTTGTACCAACTACATATTGAAATGATATTTTGAATATACTCATTGAATTAAATAAAATATATTATTAAAATTAATGTCACCTTTTCTTTCTTTTAAATCGTGACTACTAGAAGATTTAAAATTGCACAAAGCCCATATTCTATTTCTGTTGGATAGTGTCCCTCAAGAGAATTTTTAGCTTCAACACATTTGAATCCAGCTTCTCTCCAGAGCACGTTTTCAGATCATGGAATTGATTTGTGTTTTCTTTTTGCCCAGCACAGGGCCCCTAAAGTTACCCTCATCGAGAGCCATGAAATGGAAAGGCAGGCTCAGAGGTTCCTCGCAGCAGCACCTGGACCTCTTTGGTTCTCTAAGCTCTCTGCCTCTGCCCATCACCTCTCACTCTTGCTGTCTCCCACCCTCGCCCTCAGAACACTGGCTCTTACCTGCTGGCCTTTGGTTTAGAAATAGCAGAATAAAAAGGCTGATAAGAACCTGAGGAGACCATCAGACCCATTCAAACTGGTCCACTTGACTCAACCCCAGCGAAACACAGCTGCATTGGTCAAACTTTTTTTAAAAAAAAACAATAGCTCTCATTTGTTTTCATGTAGTAAATAATACTTATTCATTGTAGAAAAATGGTAAAATAGAAACCAAAAGAAAATAGACATCATCCACAATCCCAAGCCGCAGGCTAGCCATTACTGATTTTTGAGGGTATATCCCACCAAAGTCTTACTTTAGACAATGAAAATAATTGTAACATTTATTGAGCACTTACTATGCCCAGGCACCATGCTAAGTGTTTTTAACATAGTTTTCTTTGTAAGAATCCTAAGGTAGGTTCTATTATTGTCCTCATGTTGAGGAAAACTGAGACTTAGCAAGTTTAAGTATCATGTCCAAAGCAGACAGCTCATAGTGACCAAAAGAGTTAAACACAAGTCCAAAGGGACTAGGACAGGAAACCCTCGGCCCCGTGCCTGTGGCTGCAGTTCCCCAAGGAGAGACGTGCTATCACCGCCTTCATGAATTTGTTCTCTTGAAGGCATCCATCTCTTCCTAACCCTCCTAAATTCACAGTGCCTGCCTCTGTCCGTTCAGGCTGCGTTAACAGAGTACAACAGACCGAGTGACTCATAAATAACAGGACCTTATTTCTCACAGTTCTGGAGGCTGGGAAATCCAAGATCAGATTCAGGGTCTGGTGAGAACCCACTTCCTGATTCATAGACAGCCCTCTTCTCCCTGTGTCCTCACATGGAGGAAGGGGTGAGGGAGCATCCTGGGGTCTCTTTAATAATGGGCACTAACCCACCGTGAGATCTCTGTCCTCATGACCTAATCACCTCCCGGAAGGCCCACTTCCAAATATCATCACATTGGGATCTAGGCTTGGGGGGACACAAGACATTCAGTATGCAGCAGTGTCATTCTTCACGCATGTCCTCATCTACCAGCAACTGCTTTCTTTTTGTTTGTGTATTCATTTATTCAACAGATACTCATTGGGCACTTACTTTATGCCGGGTGATATTCCAGGCGACTGGAAAATAGCAATGAACGCAATCGACGAAATTCTTTTCCTCTTCTGGCGCTTATACTTCAGTTTAGGGAGACAGACAATAAACAGGCAAGCAAATACCTACGATGTCAGATAGTAAGTGAGACAAACCGATGTGAGGAGAAAACTGCGTAGTGTGAGGGGGACACACAGTGATGGGAAGGGGAGTGGTGTTAAGCATCACGTGAAGGTTACATTATTATTTATAATTATTCCTGCCTTACATAGAAAAACCTGGCTAAGACAGATTGCCATGTTTTAGGGCGGTCAGGGAAGACCTCACAGGTAAGGTCCTTGAGCAGAGAAAGGAGTGAGGAAACAAGCTATCAAGTTATTTGGGAGAAGAACTTTCTAGGGTTGAATGTGCAACAAAAGCAAAAGCCCAGAGATGGGAGTGTGACTGGTGTGTCTGAGGAAGTCCAGGGTTTACTAGAGGAAGACAGCGGTGGAGATTAGGCTAGAGAGTTTTCCAGGATGAGAATAGACTACATAGAACCTTGAGGGCCACTGCAAAACTCTGGCTATTGCCCAGTGAGATGGAAAGCCACTGGAAGCTTTTTAGCAGGGATGTGACATATCTGTTAAAAGGATCACTACAGGGCTTCCCTGGTGGCGCAGTGGTTGAGGGTCCGCCTGCCGATGCGGGGGACACGGGTTCGTGTCCTGGTCCGGGAGGATCCCACATGCTGCGGAGCGGCTGGGCCCGTGGGCCATGGCCGCTGAGCCTGCGCGTCCAGAGCCTGTGCTCCGCAACGGGAGAGGCCACAGCAGTGAGAGGCCCGCGTACCGCAAAAAAAAAAAAAAAAAGGATTACTACAGCTACTGTCCTGAGACTATATTTGGGGGGCAAGTGATCTATTTGGAACCCACAGGATTTTGCTGATGGATCAAATAATGGGGTATGAGAGAAAGGGTCAAGGAGGACCCTTTTCAGCTTTGAGCAACTAGAAAGAGGGGATTACCATTAACTAGGATGGAAAAACTACACGGAGATTTTTTTGAGGGAGTGTCGAAATCAGGGACTTATTTTGGGGTACGTTGTTTGAGATACCTCTCAGACATCAAAGTAAGTGTGCAAGTAAAAAGTTGTATATTATCTGAGTTTCAGGGAACAGTCTAGGAATTAGATATGAATTTGCAAGTTTGGAGAAGATAGATGGTATTTAAAATCATGACCCTGAATGAGGTTATCTTGGTGGTGATTAGCTATTGATACAACAGGGATGAGATCTTTGGACTAAATCCTTGGGCCTTCGAGTTGGAAGATCTTGCAGAGGTGAGGAACAAACAGCAAAGGAGACTGGGAGGGAAAAGCCAGTGAAATAAATCAATAACCAGAAGAGAGGGGTAGCCAGGCCAGGTGAGGAAACCTTTGCAAATTGATGGGAGTGCTCAATCCTGTCAACTGCTGCTGCTAGAGTGTGATATGGACTGAGAATTGGCCATGGGAGAGCATGTATATTATCAATATAAGCAAGTGAAATAAACCAAGAGATCACTGTTAAAGGGCACTGGGTAGGGGAGGCAATGAACCTACACCTTTTCATCCTTCTGGCCTCATGGTTCTTAGGGACACCAGGTGGTTAATTAGCTTCTTTAAACTGTTCTTACTAGTCTAATTTGGCTTCTCTCATTATCATCCTAGAAATATTGGAGACAAACTGATGAGCAAGTGATAGTTTTTATAAAGCTAATGATGATTGGTGGTGAGTTTCCTATTTGAACATCTCAGGACCCAAGGCACCTTCCAAACTTTGGTGAGTTGACAACTCTTGGAAGAAGGAATACATTTTCCAGCCTTTCATGAACTTACAAAGAATATTTTCAGGTGATCTTGCCTATACTCAGAAGAGGATTCATCTCAACAGCAGAATATTATAACATGTATGTGGCCGATGCCTTGTTAGCAGGTATTAACATTAGGTGAAGCAGTCATAATAGAATTAAATTGTCTGGATTCCATAAATAGACTACTAACCCCAACAACTGCAAATTAACTCGAATTGTCTCATTTTTTCTCTGTCTTCTGACAATAACAAGATGGTGCTTTTCTGCCAAATTCCATCTTAAAAATACGTCTAAAGACTTATAGACTGTTGGCCTGCCAATTGCATGTGTATATGATGTGCCAAGCCTATTTTTTTGCATCTAACCCATTTTGCAGAGTCCAACTTGATTCTCAAGATCTACCTTGGTATTCCTTTGCCATCTTCTTACATAATCCATCCACAAGCTTGTAATTGTCCTTGGCTAAATAAGGTCCAAATCACATGAAATTGGGATATGACTCACTTGGCAAGGCCACACTTGGAATTCACTCAGTCCTTCAGTGTTAAGAGCAGGCAGGAGAGGTTTGATCCAGAGGTGAGGTGATGGAGGAAAAGTTCCAGAGTCTGAAGGAAGTGCTTCGGGCTTCCTTCCTCCAAGAACAAGAAAAGTTGGCTCTGGGAAAAAGCCAGACAGACCTGCTCTATTTGTATCTGAAGCCTTGTCTTCTAAATCCAGAGGCCTCCAGAAACTTTCCAGAAGGAACATGACTAAGGATATAGACTTCTCTCAAAAACAGTCATTTTAAGTAATTACAATTTTCCCGCTCTGAAACTTCACGTGCTCTTCCAATGAGCTGGGCTGCTTTTCCAGCCATCTGAAGAGGTGCAGGAGTGCTCTCTTTATCCATTGCATCCACACTGCTCTAGAAGGCTCTTTTTTCATAAAGGCAGTTCCTTTAAAAGGTCCAGGTTAGAGTTTACATATGTGAAGCTTTTGAAAAGTTTGAGAACTGCTGAGGACCTCGGCTGCCCATTAGTACAATAACTTCACAATCTATATGCTCTATAAACAAGTTTCTCAAAGCGTAGTCTGCGTTCATTCGTTCAAGAAATCTTCACTGAGCCCTTACTGTCCAAGGCATCATTCCAGACCCTGGAGAGTACACCAGTGAAGAAAGCAGATAAAAGCGATTTTTCTCATGGAGTTTACCTTCCAGTGGACAAGACTAAAAGCAAACAAAATAAATAAGTGGAATATATTTAGTTAGACGGTGATAAGTGCTATGGAGAAAAACAACCAGGAAAGGAGGAGAGGGAGTACCCTGGATGAAGGGGTGGAAAGAGGGCTATAATTTGCAATAAAGGATTCAGGGGAGAGAAGAGTTAGTTGAAAATGTGTCATCTGGGCAAAGACCAGAAGGTAGAAATCTGGGAGGAGAGCCGACCAGAAAGAAGGAACTACAGTAGAACAAGTCCTGCAGTTAGGGTGTGCCTGAGATGTTCAAGTTCCAACAAGAAGGCCAGTGTGGCCTGGGTAGAGTGAATGGGGGAGTGAGTAGTAGGAGGGAGGTAGTAGGGACCCAAATCATTCAAGTCTCTCTCAGTAGGGACTTGAGCTTTTGCGCTAGTGAGATGGGGACCCACTGGAGGATTTTGAGTAACTGAGTGACATATTCTAACTTACATTTTAATTCCAATTTATATTTCACACGTGGCTGTTGTGTGAAAAACAGATGATACCAGGGCGATCAGTTAAGAGGGTACTGCAAAAATCCAAGTGAATACTGATGGTAGCAGATCACCCAGTAAAATGATAGAATGCCTACAAAGTTCAGAGTCAAACTTAAATCCACTAATCCAGGATGGGGGTCCCCAGGACTCTGAAGTTTTCGCAAGTACTCCCCAGGTATTGCTTAAGTATGCCAGAGTTTAGAAACCTTACTTCTATAATATGTCATTTATCAATTTATTGCCTCTCAGCTCCAAATTCATCCTTCACTGCCTGCTCTGCAAAAAACAGATCTGGGCCCTTTAAATATTTTTCCTTCACCAGCTGTCACAATGTTAAGCCTTGTCAGGAGAGGGCACTAGAGAGGCACTGCAGTAGTAAGAGGACTTCCCATCCCGGTTCTGGTGTTCTGGTTCAGCAGGCTCCTGCGACACCAGCATCTTCTCCACTGTTCCACTTCTGCACATGCAGGGTTTCCCCAGTAGCCGGTTCCTGTGGTACAGACACCTCCTCCAGCACGAGGGTCTTACAGCACATGTGGCTTTCCCAGCACACGGTTCCTGCTGGGTGGGCAGTTTCTTCAGTGCCAGACTCCTTCAGTACAGGCAGCTTTTCTAGCAGCCAGCTGCTGAAGTACAGGTGGCTTCTCAAGCATCCAGTTCCTTCAGTGCATGGCAGCCAGTCATACCTCACCTCGAGAAGCTTCCCCAGTACCAGATAATTTCATACTAAGTGCCTTCAGAGAGACTCCACCTCTTGCACAACTTCCCCTGCATCCTAGAGAACAGATTTACAAGTTCCACAGGGCAAATTTCCAGCAAATTCCATTGATGCAGCTACGCCTCTTCCATCCATTGGGCCACAGCCACATCCAGTGCGCCGTTCTCCAACAATGTCCCTCAATGCCTTGAGGGAGGGTGGAAGGAAGGGGCAGTAGTGGGGAGGTGATCTTCCTTGGGCTTCTGTCTCAGTCCTGGGTGTAATAGCTGCTCCTTTTTTCTGCTACTCCTATATCTTATTTTTTTTTTTAATTTATATATTTTTAATTAATTTATTTAACCTATTTATTTTTGGCTGCATTGGGTCTTCATTGTGGTGTGCGAGCTTCTCATTGTGGTGGCTTCTCTTGTTGCGGAGCACGGGCTTCAGTAGTTGTGGCACATGGGCTCAGCAGTTGCGGCTCATGGGCTCTAGAGCACAGGCTCAGTAATTGCAGCACACGGGCTTAGTTGCTCTGTGGCATGTGGGATCTTCCCAGACCAGGGTTTGAACCCCTGTCCCCTGCATTGGCAGGCAGATTCTTAGCCACTGAGCCACCAGGGAAGCCCCCCTATATCTTAGAATGCTCTTTACTTATTTCTAGCCAACACTGTTACAGTTAATAATTTTTATATTAACTCTTTCATGTTTAAATTATTCTACAGATTCTCTTTCCTGATTGGAACTTGACTGATACATACAGCATCACACATTTGGAAGGAAATTTAAAAATCCAGTCTCTAAACTGCGAAACCTGAACGTTTGGAAATGGTTGAATAGTAGAGACAAACCTCCCAGTTTTCACCCAATTTCTTGGTAGAGTTTTGTGCATGGTAAATAATTATCTGTATTTGCCTCACTGCTGTTTGCCTTCAGCTGAAGAACCTAAAACTCTCCAAACTGCTGGGATGCAAAGTCCCGTGGAGCAGTTCTGCCTGAGAGGTAGGTAATGATGGACAAGCCCTTCACGATATATATTGGGTTGGCCAAAAAGTTCGTTCGGGTTTTCCGTAACATCTTCTAGAAAAACTCAAACTTTTTGGCCAACCCAATAAATAATCCCTGAGCAGAATCAGGGACCTTCTGGAGGTTCCTCCAGTACCAATATCCTTTCCACAAAGCAGATGCTTTTTTCTTCTTTCCACCTGGCTACAACTGGAGAACCTGAGACCACTTGGATTAGGTAATATTACCTAACAATTACAAATTAAGCTTTTGAGTCAGATACACTTATCACTAACTAGCTCTACGGCCTTGGGCAGGTTACTTAACCTTTTCTGAGCCTCAGTTTATCATCTGTAAAATCTGCATAATAGTAGAACTGACCTCCATTGGCCTGTTGTGAGGGATTAAATAAAATTGTCCATTTGGTAAAGAATTATGTACATGGTCGAGAATTTCACCTGGCACCTGTGAATGTGATGGTGGTTGTGTTTGCTGAAAAATGCAAAACTACATTCGTATTTGTCTGTTCCATCAATGTGCTGTCAAGAACAAGTCTGTTGTAACCAAGTTGAGTGACCAGTTTGGGTCTCAATAGTGAAGCTTGCGCCATTTCCAGGGGTGGCTCTTGCAGTGTCTGCGCTTTCCCCCTCGGCCTTGGTTCCTACTCTCATCACCAACTCCAGACCTGACAAGTCATAAAGGAATGTAGTAAGTCCCCTACATACGAACCTTCAAGTTGCAAACTTCAAAGATGTGAACGTGCGTTCACATGTCCAGTCACATAAGTTAGTTCAAATGTCTGGCATATATTGTCACGTACGTGCATCCTCTACAAGTGGCTATGCTTTTGTGTGCTTTACTGTACAGTACTGTATAGAATACAGTAGTACAGTATCTTTATTTCAAGCCCAGGACGTCTGGAAGTAAGTGTAAAACACCAGTGATGTAGCTGCTACTGCTAAGAAGCGCCAGCTGTTGTACTACTGCACTACTGTACTTTTCAAGGTCCTGTACTGTAAGATTAAAAATGTTTTCTTTATTTTTTGCGTTTGTTTTTTTATGTATTATTGGTGTGAAAAATATTTTAAACCTCTTACAGTACAGTACTATATATCCAATTGTGTTAGTTGGGTACCTAGTCTGACTTTGATGGACTTACGAACAAACTGGACTCAGGAACACGCTCTTGGAACAGAACTCATTCCTATGTAGGGGACTTGCTGTATCAATTCTTGAGACACATGTCCTCCAGAGACAATTTCTCAGAAAAAATCCAGAAAGCACCCTTCCATAGAAAAATAATGTGAGCCACGCATGTAACTTTAAATGTTCTACTAGCCATATTTTTTAAAGTAAAAATGAACAGGTAAAATGCTTTTTAATAACTTGGTTTATTTAAACATATATATGCAATATGTATATAAATTATCATTTATATAAAATGTAATATTGATTAAAATGTAATCAATATTTAAAATACTAGTGCGATAGCTCACATTCTTCTTTCTAGTCTTTGAAATTCAGTATGTATTGTACACTTACAACCATTCTCAAGTCAGACCAGCCACATCAAGTGCTCAAAAGCCACATGTGACAAGTAACCACCTTATTGGACAGAGTAGTTCTAGACCATCTAGCCCAGCTGCCTCATTTTTAGAAGAAGACACAGAGGCTCAAACAAGTTTTTTGAGTTGTTCTTTCTAAGTCACAAAATCAGGACTAGAATCCAAGGTAACTGACTCCTGGGTTTAAACCCAACGCTGTCCTTTATTAGCTGTGTGACACAGGGCAACTTTCCTTACCTCTCTGAGCTTCAACTCCCTTTTCTATAAAATAGAAATAATAAATCCTCAAGAGTTGTGGTGAGGATTAAATAAGGGAATGGATGTAAAGCACTTAGCCCACAGCAAGCACTGGCTAAATGGAGTAATAAATTATCATACTGGACTTCACCAACCATACTGCCTGCCTTTCATCCAACCTCAGCCTAATCTAGCAGGAGACAGAGACGGGGCAGCCCCCATTCCACACCACTCGCTCTGGATGTGGCCTTAGTCTAACCAGCAAAAGCAATGTCATGATACTACAAATGCCCATCAAAGCTTTAGCGCAGCTCTTCCGCTGTTTCCAAGTTAGACAACGGAAAGGTGATTTTCTTTTCAAGATTCTCTTTGTAAAAGAACCATGATGAATGTTTAAAATTTCATCGAGAAAAACAGTTATAGGGAGAAGGTCATTGTCGTTAAGTGCCACACCCATCCCAGTCCCTGGTGACCCTGAGGGCCCCTGACTCGCCTGGCTTCCCTGTTGACCCTCTTTGCCCAACCAGGAGCCACAATGGTTGCTCAAAAGGAGATAACGTCATTTGTTGACATTTCCCAGGTGACAACAAAGTCAAGCCTTCTTTTAGGGATCTGAGTCTTCGCATATAATTAGCTGATCAAATTACCCTCAGGGAATTGAGGCTTGACATTCCTCATTGTCTAGAGGAACCACAGCCTTCAGAGAAAGGGGGTGGAGACAACCACCTACACTTCTTTGGGCCTTTCTTCATTTAAGGTTCTCAAATGAAGCAGTAAATAAGGGAGGAACACAGGGCTCCAGGCTCTACTTCTCCTTTATCTTAAAAACTTACTTCCGGGGACATGTACTCTGGAAGTTAGAGCATAAACTTTCAAGTAACAGGTATCTTCAGACATCCTACCATTTGTAAAATACTTGGCTAAAAATTATTATTATTATTTTTTGGCCTTGCCGTGAGGCTTGTGGGATCTGAGTTCCCAGACCAGGGATCAAACCCGGGCCCTCAGCAGTGAAAGCATGGAGTCCTAACCACTGGACCACCAGGGAATTTCCTAAAAATTATTTTTAAATTTCAAGAAATGTAAGATCTATTTTGGAAGAAAATATAGAAGAAATAGGTTTACATAATATAGATGGCAATATGATATAATATGTATCATATATGATACATATTATTGGTATATAACTATATCTATGCAATTACTAATAGAGTATTTGATTATTAATTAAGAGAACTAAAGATCTTCTACCACAGTACTTAGGAAAGAAGAGGTATGAAATGACATTGCGCTGGAGGGGTTTTTTGTTTGTTTGTTTTCAACTTGTAAAATGTGATATATTTATAAATTACAATGTATTCAGCTTTAAACAGGAAGGAAATTTTGACACAGGCTGTAAAATACATGAAACTTGAAGGTATTATGCTAAGTGAAATAAAGCCAGTCTCAGAAAGAAAAATACACTACGATCCCAAATAAAGCCAGTCTCAGAAAGAAAAATACACTACGATCCCACTCACACAGATACTTAGGGGAGTCCAATCTATATAGACAGAAAGAATGGCGGTTGCCAGGGGCTGGGAATTGGTGTAAACAGTTATTCTTTAATGGGTAAATGGGTACAGAGGTTTTTTGCACGACAAAAGACATAGAGAAAAACTTTAGGGAGGAGGTAGCGTTTGAAACATCAGTTGAGTTTAAATGAGTTTGAAGGAAATTCCAGGGGAGTGTGCGTAGAGGGGACTGGAAGTGAAGGTCAAAGGAAGGAAAGTTGGGGCATGTGTGGGAGATTGAGGTAAGGTTGATGGGAAGTGGGAGGTGGGAGCACATTGGAGAGGTGGGTTGTGCCCTGTTTGGTCAGTGGGTGGTTTTAGTACCTGCTCCATGCCCAGTCCTAAATTTGGCCATGGAGAGGGAGTTGTTTGCAAAGCCTCCACAAGACCCCTGCCCCAGCCTGAGTGCCAGGCTTCTGGGTACGGTCGCAGATTTTAATTTTCTGGTACCAGCCTTCACACTGGGAGACTTGTGACAGGGGACACCTGACCCTTCCTCTCACAGTTCCTGCCATGCAGAGACTCACCCGACAATGGAGTGATTTGACCTTGAAGTACAGAATCAATAGCAGGAACAAGAAGAATGAAGGTGAAGAGTGGGAGAAGATGCATTGGAAGTTGTCTAAGAATCACTGCCATTAGGGTCTTGGGAATCTGAGAACTTTTAATAAATGTCATCTTACTGCATTGACACCCTGGGCTTGGCTTACTGAAGAGCACATTATGCAGTGTCTGTGAAACCCAGGACCTAATGCACAGGCCTCCTCCACAAAACTAGAGGCAGTTTTAGCTATATTGACTTTTAATTCACCCAGGGCGTTTTGTCTCACACTTTATTGTACTGATAGCTGCTTTACCTGGTTTTGCAAAATAAATAACCATCACAGTAGCTGATCCTAATTACCTTTTGCCCTTTGGATACCTTATTTTACGGCCCCTCAATTTTTTTAAAGTTAATTTTTACTGGAGTATAGTTGCCTTACAATATTGTGTTAGTTTCTGCTGTAGCCCCCTCTTTTAAATAACGTTTGCACTTTCAGACTTCTCTTTTCCTTCTTACAGAGTTTTTCTTAAGAGTCTAGCAGGATTCTTTAAAAAAGAAAATTTTAAAGCAAACTTATCCATTTAGTTGCCTTGGGCCTTAAAAATCCTCCCAATGAACCTTCTCTAATTCCCTGACAAACTTCTTTGCTATCTGTAAATGGTGCTGACAAAGGAAAATCAAATTAAGTGTCAGCCCCGGAATTCCATCACCTGAGTGTGCTTGAGTGGCTTTTTCATCCTCAGACTGGGATCCTGCTTGAGCCATTAGCACTTTTCCTAAGAGTAGACAACTTTCTGAAGTTACACCTGAAACAGAAAAAGCTGGTGTCAGCCAAAGGCTGTCATTCGTCATGGGTTGTCTTTCCTTTTGCTACAGAACTGAAATCAGATGAGTTGCTGACATCTGGTGGTTGCTAGGCAGAATGTAAGCTCAGTCTTAGGAGGACTTCCACCTCAGATTACAATAAACTCCCCAGCCACCGAATTTTGGAGGCCTCCTCTTGAACTATATCCAAAGGGAAAGCAAAGATGCAAACCAAGAAGCAAAGGAAACAACTGGCACCGAGAAGAGAGACATGTTGGCTACCAGAATGAAGGGTGAAAAGTCACCTTCCCTGGAAGCAACTTCCAGGATTTTGACAAAGATTGGACTTGGTCCCAACATACCTGATGAGTCACGGAAGGTGAATAACACAGGAGATTCTTTTTGGTTGAAGGTAACATTTTTGTCGCGGCTGGAAATAATTCTACTTCTATTCATTTTCCCTTTGTCACTCAAAGATTTTAAAAAGCTCTCCATTTGTTGGAGGCCATAGACTGGAAAGTGTCTTCCAGAGCATTCTGAATTCTTCTACTCTTCTGTCTCTTAGCACATTGAGTGAGACCAGGAGCTGGTGGAAGTGTCCTGTGCCTCAGATCTTGCCCACAAAAGTTATTTGAACTCCATCTTCAGAGAAGTAACGTGGAATCTTTACTCTGGATGGGACAAAGGCATCCACCAATGAGAGTCCCAGAGCCCGGAGGTATGTCAGTAACTCCAAAATTAAAGGTCGGAGAGGGAGGCTTCCCAAAAGCTGCAGGCAGAAAGGAGATGAGTTGCTCTTCAAAAATGCTATTTGATTTCATCATAGCTCATCACTAAATAAACGTATTTTGTTCATTTATTTGCTTTCTTGGTTTTTGTGTTACCTACTCTTTTTTTTTTTTTTACTGGTGGACTTTGGTTCCACCAAATCTTCCAGTGATCTTTTTTTAAAAAATTATTTATTTATGGCTGTGTCTGATCTTAGCGCGGCACGCAGGATCTTCATTGCGGCATGCAGGATCTTCCGCTGTAGCTCATGGGCTCCTCTCTAGTTGTGACGTGTGGGCTCCAGAGCACATGGGCTCAGTAGTTGTGGCGCATGGGCTTAGTTGCCCTGAGGCACGTGGGATCCTAGTTCCCCAACCAGGAATCGAACCTGCATCCCCTGCATTGCAAGGTAGATTCTTAACCAGCAGACCACCAGGGAAGTCCCCGTGTTACCTACTCTTGATTTTGCCTTCTCTCCTCAACACTCCTGTCCCCTAAACTAGAAAGTAAACTTGAGAGCAGGAACTTTGCCTTGTTCACCATTTATATCCCCAGCATCTGAAACATTGTTTTTTAGTACATGGTAAAATTCTCAAATATTTGTTCAATGAAAAGAATGACAACAAACTCCCATAGTTCCTCCTAAAATGAGCTGGGAGTCCCTATTTTACCTTCCTTTACTTTAGAAAGCCCACAGATGGTCATGTCCAGGGACACCATGGAAGTGCCATAATGACTCTATATTTGCCCCATTGATTGACAGTCTGCAGCAAAGGGCAAACACCCAGGGGCCAACCTGAGCGCCTCCAAGCGTTCCTGGATGGTGACTGGTGTTACCAGGAGTGAAGGCTGCGTTCACTGCAAGGCCTTCCAAATGCTCCAGAGAACTGGAGACAGAAATCTTTAGGGGCAAGTTTGAGTACATTGCAACATATGTTCTCGGTGCTAAGTTTCTCTCTGGGTATGCATGAGTCTGTAGGGGCTTGGGGGAAGTGTGTTGGAAAACTTTCCCTCTGTCTCCAACTAAATGGTTTCCTGAGGAAATGAGAAATGGAGGTGGGGTGGGTGGGAAGGAATGAAAAAATTCCAGTAAGGAAAAAAAAATGACTTTTTTTTCTTTGGAACAGGGTGAGTTATTGGCAGATCTGAAATTCCAGGATCTGTGTGTATTAGAAATACAAAAGGCTCTTAAAAAAAATTTTTTTTTTAAATTTTAAACATGGGGTATGAGATGCTAGAGTGAACACTTGAAGGATAACACTTCTGAATTGAGGGGTTTGGGGAAGCTCGGCCCAGAGTGATCAGGACCCAGGGTTCATGCCCCTCCCCACAGAGCCCAGCAGAGCAGGTACTTTCTGGTATCCATTAATATAGTTTACGGTTAAATTGCTGGACCCCATGTGGACTGAAAGGGCCTCTTTATCTTTAAACAAACAGATGAGGAAGGAGGATCTCCCCCACCCCAGCCTAGACCTGGATTTGTGAGGCCACACCATGGGTTTTTCCATTCCAGCTATCAATCTTCCCTTGTTTGTGGTTCCAGAGGAAAAAAGAGAAGTACAGGAGAAGGGAGGTGTAATCAGAAAGGTAACTCAGCTCTGTTTTAGCAGACCTTGAAATAAGTAACTTGGTCTGACTCTTCCTGAACACTGGGTGGAAACTGAGAGTATCAAGGATTTGTGGGGACTCTCTGAATCTCCCCCTGCCCAAAACACCACCATCGAGTTTCCTATAACACTCAGGCTGGTGCTTGTGTGCAGGGTCCCTGCCTATAGGCCACGTCTGAGGTTACAGCTTAGAGTGTCATCAACAACAACAGTCACAGGTGGAACAGAAAGCCTTTATTAAGTGTCTTCTGCACACAGCACCCTGCTAGATGGTGTAGCAAAAAAATCACAGCCACGGCTCTGTCACCTTAGAGTTTATGGTCTAAGAATAACGTACTAGCCTTCTCAGGGAATATCAAGTATGCTAATGACAAGGTTATTTTTGCTTTGTTTTCTTTGTTTTTATCACAGTGCCATGTGGAGGGGAAGAAAAGTCAGACAAACCGGGTTAGAATCGCAGTTCTTTAATTCATCATTGTGTGACCTTGAGCCAATTGTGGAAATTCTCCGGGCCTCTCTTTTCTCATCTGTGAAATGGGGGTGAAAATAACTATCATAGAGTTGTTGTCAGGATAAAATACCCATAACAAGTTTAACATGGTGCCTGCCACATAGCAAATTTTCAATAAATGACTGCTATTGGTATTGGGTGTAGAAAACCAATTTGGTGAGGACCATCTATGTGTAAGACACTGTTAAGCTCTTTGCCTATATTCTTCATTTTTCCTCATACGAAGTCTAAGTGGTAAATGCTACTCTTATTCTTGTTTTATATACCTGAGGAAACTGAGGCACACACATCCATGACCACATAGCTCGTAATGGTGAACCCAAGTTGTCTGGTTCTAGACGCTTCCTCAGAAAGGAAGGTCTAGTGTTTGGACTAAATAGCTGAGCTGCCATTTTTGCCTAAAACACCTGAGTGGAAGATTTCATCACTATCCCTCTCATTTGCTGACACCACTCAGTGAACATCCAACATCAACTGGACTCTGTCTCCTTGGATGGGCCTCAGGCTCAACATGGACGGATGACCTCTTAAGAACAGTTACCCTTGCCCTGGTCTCCCAACTGAAAACAAAAAAGGGGACGGTTACATAAAGTAATACTGACCTATATTCTTGACACTCTAAGTTGTTTCTGGTTCTCCAGAGCAAACACAGATGTTCACTAAGAGAGAAGCACAAACTAATGTTCAATTCACTCTTACCCCTCAGGTGCCCTGCCATAAGCCCAGCTGGGCTGAGATCAGTGGATATTGACTGATTTGGTTTTGCTACCCGTGTTCCCTCAGGGGAAGAACAGCTCTCTAAACATCAACCCAAACCAAACAAAACGAAACACACAGGCTAGACAAAAGTTTATAATTTCAGATTTTTATGGAAAAATTAAGTTTGCAAAAGGCTGGTTAGAGTAATTACAGATGAGTTCTTTAAAGAAATTGCTTACTTTTTAAATATTTAAACACCATCAAATAAGAGTATTGCTAAATGGGTTTCTGGAGACTAGTTTTAATGAACAAGTGATAAAATCTTATAAAATTTTCATTCCATACATATAATATTTGTATAGATAAAGTTTGGCTCTGCAAGTAATTAAACACCAAGCCTTACAAGCTTGTTTTGCTAGTTGGCTTAGGAGACATTGTTTCAAAATAAAAAACAAATCAGATTTTTTTCATCTGAATTAGCTATCTTATTACTAAAATGTTATGGTTATTAGTTTTTAAATTGTTGTTTTATTTTTCTTTAAAGGATACTTTAAAAAATCTACTGACTAAATCTCTTCTGGAGCCATTAGCATCTGACAAACAAAAGCAGTGATTGGGGAATTCCCTGGCGGTCCAGTGGTTAGGACTCCTTGCTTTCACTGCCAAGGGCGAGGGTTCAATTCCAGGTCAGGGAACTAAGATCCTGCAAGCCGTGTGGAGAGACCAAAAAAGAAAGAAGTGACTGATAGCCAGGGTTATCCAGGGTTATCGATGCTGTTTTAATACATGGCCCATTCCTTACAATGTCCCCAAACCACTCCATCATAGTTCCCCAGTAGGAGTCAGAAGTCCAGGTTCAAATACAGAACTATCACTGAATCATTTAGGGACAACCAAAACATTACTTAAATTACCCAGGCCTAGGTTTTCTATCTCCTGTGGATAACTGAACCATTTCCATAGGTTCCTCTGAGATGATGATGATGATAATGTTGATGGCAATGATGGTGATGATGACAGCAGCTGCTGTTTATTGAGTCTTATCATATGCCAAAGGACTATTTTAAGCCTTTGACTTGAATTAACTCGCAACATACTTCTGGAAACCCTGGACCGGGGATCTCCTCCCAAATCCCTGTCCATTGTACACTCTTGAGCAAAGAACACTGTGGCTGATTGCATTTTCAAAAAGTACCCTCAACAATATCTTTCATCCCACAGGCCCTTTGTACAATATGTTTTTGACACTTTTCGCATGAATAAGTGAGGTCTATGTTTCCTCCACTTGAATCTGCGTGGGTTGATAACTATGGCAGAAGTGGTCCCATGTGACTTCCAAGAATAGGTCATAAAATTCATAACAGTTCCTGCCTGGTTCTTTTTGAGATGCTTACCCTCGAACCCAGCCACGAGGCTGTGAGGATCTATGGCCACAGGGAGAAGCCCTGTGTAAATGCTACAGCTGGCAACCCCAGTGGGTTCCCCGCTACCAACATCAACTGCCAAATGGGTGAGTGAGGGTGTCTTCAGAGACTCTAGTCCCCAGCCACTGAGTCACCTTCAAGTCTTACCAGTGGAGCTCTCAGACATCAAGGCTCTGTCCCTGTTCTGGGTCCATTCTGAATTTCTGATCCACAAAACTGGTGAACCTAACAAATCATTGGTTTTAGGTCTCTAAGTTTGGAGTGTTTTGTTATCAGCAATACAGGCTTTGCTCTCTGAGACCCTAGACAAGAGCCAGATCTAGGACCTCTTTGTTCCTACTCCTAATGTGTGGTGTCTGTGGCAAAATCAGACAGAGCCCCACGTACTGTATGTCTGAGCTTTTAAACACTATAAATCAAGCTAACAAATTTTTTAAAATAAATTTGTTTATTTATTTGTTTGTTTATCTATGGCTATGTTGGGTCTTCATTGCTGTGCGCAGGCTTTCTCTAGTTGTGGTGAGTGGGGGCTACTCTTCGTTGTGGTGCGTGGGCTTCTCATTGTGGTGGCTTCTCTTGTTGCGGAGCACGGGCTCTAGGTGCGCTGGCTTCAGTAGTTGTGGCACGTGGGCTCAGCAGTTGTGGTTTGCGGGCTCTAGAGTAGTTGTAGCACAGGGGCTTAGTTGCTCTGCAGCATGTGGGATCTTCCCCGGCCAGGGCTCGAACCTGTGTCCCTTGCATTGGCAGGCAGATTCTTAACCACTGCGCCACCAGGGAAGCCCTAACAAACTATTAAGTAAAATATGCTCTGTCTTCCTACGTAAATATACCTTGATAACAACCTGAAAGATTCTAATTAAAAATTCCCATGCTCCTCAGAGCTTTGTCCTGGAACATGGGCTTCTGGGGCAACTGGCCACCAGCCTGTGGTCTGCCCACTTCCCTTCTCCATCCTCCATCTCCACCCTACACCGCAACACTGCAACCCCAGCTGAACTATCTATTCCTCAGTTCTACATGCAAATGGCATGATCCCACCTCAGGGCAGGGGGCATGAGCGGGAGGACAGACACCTGCCAGCCTACCAAGGTGGAAGCCCACACACGTCCTGGGGTACACGCCCTGGGGTAGTCTCAGGGCCATCTGAGCAGGAAGCTCCCAAGGAGGGTGTGGTCTTGGGATGGGCCCCACCTCTTGTCCCATGGGAAAGGGCACTGCCAGAGGAGGGCCAGAGCGGGGCCCTCTAGAGGACAAGGCCTAGGGCAGGGATCTCAGACAGCACTGCTTCTGGGCCTTCCCTCCGCAGCTGCTCAGAACTGAAGAGGCTGTAGTAGACATACCCAACCTGACTTCTTCCTGTAGCAGCACGGGAAGAGGAAAGAACGTGCGAGGGTTTCTGGAATCACTTTACTCCTGCACCAGAGGTTCTGTCCCCACCCCCACACCAGGCTCAGGAGAAGGACTGGAGGGACATTGTTAGATTGTGTCCAACGTCTCTTAGCCCTCGTTCCCTTGGACCTGTTTTTAAAGAGCACGCACATCCTGCTGTGTTCTTCCATCCAGCTTTGCCATCAATAAAGCCAGGAAACATACTTTGATACCCGTTTGCCTCCTTACCTATAATTATCAGTTGGTTCGAACTAAAGAAAGGGAGTGTAGCCCTGGAGATTGAGGAGCATCCCAAATCTCCAACAACAAGCAACTCTCAAGAATTCACATCTTTGGCTCCCCTACCCTTGCCCCCTCCTGAACTACGAATTTCGGAGTCCCAAAGAGACAAGCAAACTGGAAGATCCTTCCAAGAATTATGCATCGGATGGGGAATGGGAAAGAAGCATCAATATCTGGATTTTTCTAAACCAGGGGTCCCCAACCCCCGGGGCTATGGACCGGAACTGGTCCGTGGCCTGTTAGGAACCGGGCCGCACAGCAGGAGGTGAGTGACAGGCAAGTGAGCGAAGCTTCATCTGTATTTACAGCCGCTCCCCATCGCTCACATCACCGCCTGAGCTCCGCCTCCTGTCAGATCAGCGGCGGCATTAGATTCTCATAGGAGCGGGAACCCTACTGTGAACCGCGCGTGCGAGGGATCTAGGTTCCTTATGAGAATCTAATGCCTGATGATCTGAGGGGGAGCTGAGGCGGTGATGCTAGCGCTGGGGAACGGCTGCAAATACAGACTATCATTAGCAGAGGGGTCTGACTGCACAGAGACCATAATAAATCAACTGCTTGCAGACTCATATCAAAACCCTATCAGTGAGTGGCAAGTGACAATCAAGCTGCATCTTACGGAGTAGACTGGACATAAGCAACACACTTCGGGTGTCACTGTCTCCCAGCACTCCCAGATGGGACCATCTAGTTGCAGGAAAACAAGCTCAGGGCTCCCACTGATTCTGCATTATTGTGAGTTGTGTAATTATCTCATTATATATTACAATATAATAATCATAGAAATAAAGTGCACAGTAAATGTAATGCACTTGAATCATCCTGAAACCGTCCCCCACCCCCCGGTGCACGGAAAAATTGTCTTCCATGAAACCAATCCCTGGTGCCCAAAAGTTTGGAAACCGCTGCTCTAAACTGTTTACCTCAGTTGTACGTATTCTAAAATGTGAAGGTGTTAAGATGATGAAAAGACCGGGAATTGGTAAGGTGGAGGAACAGACTTACAGAGGAAAAAATGGAAAAGTATTTGGGGGATGGGGGCCAGATTAAGAATCGAGAACCAGAATCTCCAGCACATGCTATGGCTGTCCTTCAACAGCACGCCTGTTCACTACCATAAGGTCAGGAGACAAGAGGGGAATAAAGAGCCTGGTCTATTCTGTTGGTGGGCCTCAGGAGAGCACAAGAAAATTCCACCAAGGATGAAATTTGGCTCACTGTCACCGTTTCTGTCACCAGCCCCATCACCACCAGATTCGCTCCCAAAGCAAATTCCAATTGACTAGTTAACTTGTGCGTGCATTATAAATTACTGGAAGCAGGCATTGCCCAGCCGGAGCAATTCAGGTGGAAATTCAGCTGCATTATACTTACTAAAATTGTCAGATTACAGGGGCTTCCCTGGTGGCGCAGTGGTTGAGAATCTGCCTGCTAATGCAGGGGACACGGGTTCGAGCCCTGGTCTGGGAGGATGCCACATGCCGCGGAGCAACTAGGCCCATGAGCCACAACTACTAAGCCTGCGCGTCTGGAGCCTGTGCTCCGCGACGAGAGAGGCCGCGATAGTGAGAAGCCCGCGCACCGCGATGAAGAGTGGCCCCCGCTCGCCACAACTAGAGAAGGCCCTGGCACAGAAACGAAGACCCAACCCAGCAAAAATAAATTAATTAATTAATAAACTCCTACCCCCAACATCTTCTTTAAAAAAAAAAAATTGTCAGATTACAGAATTGTTTAAGTTAAGCTACATTATAAAGTTACAATAACAGTAGGGTCAAATTAATGTGCTGACATTAGTGAAAGAACTCATTAGTTCTTTGCAAGTGATTAGCAAAATGATGTCCTAAATATGTACACATGTGTATAAATATACATTTCACATGAACATACATATCTGTAAGAGAAGTTGGGCTGTATGTATGTTTTAGAACCCAAGCAGTAGGCAATGGAGAAATTAGTTTGCAAAGAGGTTTTCATTATTCCCCACTGCTTTTAGTGACTTGTATCCTGAAAACACCTTCTACTTAGACAGATGTGACCTGGCAGTGACCTTTGCTTAAACATTATTTTGGTTTTCTGGGAAATCTGTTTAACTGGTTTAGATTTTGAACAAGGGAGGCAACTGTGAACTCAAAACCAATTAAATGCTGAGCTGTTGAGAAACCCTGGCTCCCAAAGCTACAAAAAGACAGGACGGTGGGTGAAATGGAATTTGGGAAATTTCACTGCATTCAAGTCGGGAAGTTAATGGAAAGAACAGGAACCAGAAGAGAAGCCTCCTTGTGTAGGCTCTGCCACTTAGTAGCCATGTGACCTCGGACAAGTCACCTGACCTCTCTGAGCTTCCCTTTCCTCCTCCATAAAATTGTGGTAAGTTGGTCTTCCCTGCATCAACAAATGGTAGAAAAATGGTGAAATGGATGAAAAGTTCCTTTTTAAATACAAAATGTACAGTATTAGGCTCCATGCCTAATTTACTTGACGTGTAATTTAATTTTCCCTGTTGTTGTGTCTGAGGTTCTCCACCAGATTGTAAGTTCCATCCGCACAGGAAATAGGTGTATCATAGCACTGGCTCTGTCCATACTGGCATTCTATAACACCTATGAATAAATACTTGTGAATGACTAGAGAATCAGGTATTTACTTTTTCACCCTTGAAACTTAAGCACTGTTGGGGCACAAAGAATGTGTGCTCTTTAATAGAGGGCAAAGCAACCTATGTCATTGAGATAAACATCAAGCTGTTTTGGAACAATTACTGGTGACTTTCCTCTGTCCCTTCCTGGAGATTCTTGGCTTGTTGTTTTGGTGGTGGTGGTTGTTTTAATCTTCTCTCTATTTTCCCTTCACTCTTCTCCTCTCATCTACACTCTGATGTTTCCCATCTCTCCCTTTTTCCTGTGGGCCCATTAATGGCCTTCTGGGCTAGAAGGTTACTGCATCGTGCTCTAAAACCTCTGAAACCGTGGTGCTCAGACCAGCAGCCATGGCATCACCTGCAAGCTGTTGGCAATGCAGAATCTCATCAAGCACTGTCCACCCCACTACAAGATCCTGAGTGATTGGTGTGCCCATTAAAATTTGGGAAGCACTGCTCTACAGTGCACACACACACACACACACACACACACAGAACTAGCTCTTTGCTAACTCACTGATCAAACTTAATTATTGTGGGCTGATTGTCAGTTTATCCTATTAGACCAGTTGTTTCTCTCTTCCTTAATTTGATTCTCGTGTTTATTTTGTTCCTCTCTAGCACCTCCTCATAAGGCCTGGGGATGGCAATTAAGTAGAAGCAGTATCAAAACTATTCTTTTTAGCAAGTTGGGTAAAAAGTTTAGGGAGGAAAGGGTTACGAAGCATATTCTTAAGAGGATTTTTGAGTTTTCGAGTGCAACCCAGATGTCAGCTGCCGTCACCCCATCACATGAGGTTTGGGTTAAATTAGCTCAAGCTGACTCTGCGGTGTCCTGCAGGAACCTGAAGGCCCTTCTCAAGACTGCACATGCCCGAGGGCGGACCTCTCAGGACCACATCGACCTCCAAGCTTGTGTTCAATAAGCCCCTGACCTTACTCCTCTTTTTAGCCGGTTTCTCTCCTCTGGACTCCTCCCAAACGTGGACTTCGAGAGGCTGCTCTGCCCTTGATCTCTCTCCTCCCCAACAGTGTGTACAAAAGGCATTGATGTTCAGAAGCCTTAACTGAAAGTTGGGAGATGGAGATGGTTTACACCCCAAGTAATTTAAAATGGCCACTGGGCACATTTGTTCTTAAGTTCCTTCTCCAGGGCTCCACTTTGCAGATCCAGGTGCCTGCCTTGCTGCCCCATCCAGCCTCTTTCTTCTCTACCTCCCTCCCCTTGTCCCTCCCACAAATTCAAGTTTCAGTTCTTATGTGTGACACTCTGGCAATTTTGTTCTGTTTTGCAGGCACCTTTTAACCCATAACCTCAAGTTTTCAAATTGTTTTCCTGAACAAATTTTCTCCCCTACAAAGCCGCCTGGTTACAGGTGTTTCAATGATAATTTGGGGTGGGGGGGGGTTACTGAAGTATAGTTGATTTACAATATTATTTTAGTTTCAGGTGTACAGCATTGTGATTCAGTATTTTTACAGGTTATGTGCCATTAAAAGTTATTACAAGATAATGGCTACAATTTCCTGTGCTATACAGTATATCCTTGCTGCTTACCTATTTTATACATAGGAGTTTGTGTCTCTTAATCCCATACCCCTAATTTGCCCCCCGCCCTTCCCTCTCCCCTATGGTAACCACTAGTTTGTTTTCTATATTTGTGAGTCTGTTTCTGTTTTGCATATACATTTGTTTGTACTATTTTTTAGATTCCACATATAAGCGATACTATATACTATTTGTCTTTGTCTGACTTATTTCATTAAGCATAATATCCACATTACTGCAAATGGCAGAATTTCATACTTTTCTGGCTAATATTCCATTATACACACACACACACATGCACATACACACACCCCTTTTCTTCTTTATCCATTCGTCTGTTGATGGGCACTTGGGTTGCTTCTCTATCTTGGCTATTGTAAATAATGCTGCTATGAATATTGGAGCTCACGCATCTTTTCAAATTAGTGTTTTTGTTTTTTCCAGATATATACCCAGGAGTGGAATTGCTGGATCATATAGTAGTTTTATTTTTAGTTTTTTGAAGAACCACCATACTGTTTTCTATAGTGGCTGTACCAATTTACATTCCCACCAGCAGTGTAGGAGGGTTCCCTTTTCTCCACACCCTCTCCAGCATTTGTTATTTGTAGACTTGTTGATGATAGCCATTCTGATAGGTGTGAGGTGATATCTCATTGTTGTTTTGATTTGTATTTCTCTGATAATTAGTGATGTTGAGCATCTTTTCACGAACCTGTTGGCCTTCTATATGTCTTCTTTGGGAAAATGTCTATTCGGTCTTCTGCCTATTTTTTTTTTTTCTTCTGCCTATTTTTAATGTGTTTTTTTTTTTTATATTGAGTTGTATGCACTGTTTATTTTGGATATTAACCCCTTGTCAGCCATATCATTTGCAAATATTTTCTCCCATTCTGTAAGTTGTCTTTTCATTTTGTCAATGATTTCCTTTGTTGTGCAAAAGCTTTTAAGTTTACCTGGGTCCCATTTGTTTATTTTTGCTTTTATTTCTTTTGACCTGGGAGATAGATTCAGAAAAATGTTGCTGTGGTCCTTCCCTCCCATGTCCTCCACCTGCCTTTTGTCTGTAGAAAAACTTTAGTCAAAAAATAAGTTTAATCAGAGAAGTGAGAAAATGCAGAAACAAAGGAATACAGTCAAATGAGACCAAATAATAATAGTTTAGTCATTAAAGTCAAGGACCTTTAGTTCCTCCTCAAGGGCTACAGGTAAAATTCTGAGCCATGTCCTTCGAACTCTTTTGTAGATACTGAAGCCTCCACCAGGTGCAAGAAGTTAACTACAGACCAGACTGTAGCCATGACATAAACTGCCACAATTCTGAGAACTGGCATCAAAGAAATGGGAACAAACCAACCCTGGAACTGAAGACAAACTGTACTTAATCAAGATGACACTGCTCAGACCACCGCATGATCAATTTCAAGATGACGTCAGAGCTGACTGTACTATTTCTGCATGTAGCCCTCTCCCTCCACCTATAAAATCTCTTGCCCACTGATTGTCAGTGGGGGGAGCTGGCCTTTGGATATCAGTCGGCTCTCCCCCACCCCCGGTTGCCAGCCTCTGAAATAAACCAAACTTTCCTTTCCACCAGTCTTCCCTCTTTATTGGCTTTTGAGCAGCAAGCAGCCGGACCCCACTTTCGGTAACAAGGAAACCCATGGGCGCTAGTGAAGAGCAAATTTATCAAGTTCTTGTGAGTAAATGGCCTGTGTTGCCTGACTCTTGCCTGAAAAAAACCTAAGACAAGAGTCTGGTTAAGGCTTCCTCTCATGAAGCAAGTAAGAGGGCCATGGGGGAGTAGGGGAGCAGCCAGCCCTTCTAGCTTTCAGTGGAGGAAGGATGCTGAGTTTTCCTGTGGATCAGGCTTGAATCAGCAAAGGACCATGCCCAAGAGGACTCACCATGCCTGTCTTGAATGGCAGGGTGCGATAACTCTAGCAGAAAGAGGCTTGGATGTGCCTGTAGATGCAGAAGGGGCGTGAGTGTCACATAGAGTCAGCTAGAAGGTGACTCACTGTGCCAAGGAGTGGCACCATGAGAGGTCCCTGCTGGGGGAAACAGTATCTTTAGATGACCCACCAAGATGCCTAAGGAGGAAAAGAGCCAGCACCGGGGCCATGCATGGAGCCAACCTCAGATTACACACCAGTGGAAGACATTGTTGTTTTCCTCTACTCATTTTTTGCCTCCTTGGGGAAATCAGATTTAGCAGATGTGAGTGATGAGGAAGAAGAAAAGAAACTAGCCAAGTCACCTTTCTCTGAAGGGAGTGCAGAATCTTACCATCCACTACCCACCCACCACGAGATCCTTACTCCAATTATGTGTGCCATTCCTGGGCATGCAGGAAGACTGTGTTTCCCAACTTCAGTTGGCAGTTAATCTGGGTTCTGATGCCTAAATTCTGGGCAACGGAATACAAGTGAGAGTGATATGGGCCTAGCCACAAAGTCCCCTGCATGATCCTCCACTATTTGTCTTCTCCTCCAAGGATGAACATGGAGGCCACAGGTTGAAGATGGCAGAGCCACAAGATGGAAGGAGCCTGGGTCCCTGAGTCGCTGCCTGGAGGAGAGCTGCCCTACCCTCAATGGACATAAGTGACAAAGGACTTTTTTATGCTAAAGTACCAAAATTTCAGGGTTTTTTATTTTGTTTTTTGTTTTATTAGTACAGCATGGCTTAGCCTGCCCTAATAACGCAGTGGAGGCTGGAGCAGGCCTGACCTGGCAGTGCTAGGGAGGGGAGAAGCTCTGCTTCTGAATTCAGCTCCCTCTGAATATAAGATGAGATATTAAAATTTTTATATGACACTGGAAAGTAATGCTTCATACTGAAAGATGCATTATTTTATTTTCTATTTTTAATTTTGAAATAATTATAGATTCACAGGAAGTTGTAAAGATAGTACAGAGAGTTCTCAGGTTTTCTTCATCCAGTCTCTTTGACAGTTACCTGTGACATAACTATAGTACGGTATCAAACCAGGACACTGACGTTGGTGCATTGTGTTTGTATAGTGCTGAATCATTTTATCACACATGTAAATACCAGCTACCAGAGATCTCCCTGGGGCTACCGCTTTCTAGTGACACCCACCTCCCACATCACTCCCCTTCCTCCCATTTCTAATCCCTGACAACCACTAATTTATTCTCCATCTCCATAATTTTGTCATTTTAAGACTGTTATAGAAATACAATCATAGCTCTATGACCTTTGGAGATTGGCTTTTTTTACAACAACATAAAGCCCTTGAGATCCATCCAAGTTGTTGGGTGTATCAATAGTTCATTCCCTTTTATTTCAAGGTACAGATGTACCACTTTTGTTTAACCATTCACTTATTGTAGAACATTGATTGTTTCCACTTTTGGACCAAAAAGTAAACAAATAAAAATGCTATGAACAATCATGTATAGGTTTTATGTGGACATGTTTTATTTTTCCAGGATAAATACCCAGGAGTGTGATGGTGTGATTGTATGGTAAGTCTATGTTTAGTTTTCCTTTTTTTTTTTTTTTTTTTTTTAAGAAACTGTCAAGCTATTTTCCAGAGTGGCTGCAACATTTTAAATTTCCACCAGCAATGTGTGAGAGACCCAGATTCTCCACATCCTTGCCAGCACTTTGTAGTCTCACTACTTTTTAATTTTAGTTGTTCTAATAGGTGTATAGTAAAATCTCATTATGATCTTAATTTTCACTTGCCTGATGGCTGGTGATGGTGAACGTCTTTTCATGTGCTCATTTGTCATCATACATCTTCTTTAGTAAATGTTTCTTCATGCCGTTTGTCCATTTTATAACTGAATGGTTTGTTTGCTTTTTAACTGCTGAGTTTTGAGAGTTTTTTATATATTCTAAATACAAGTCCATTTTCAGATACGTGGTTTGCAAATATTTTCTCCCAGTCTGTAGTTTGTCTTTCATCCAATTTATCAATTTTTTTTCTTTTATGGATCATGCTTTGGTGTCATGTCTAAAAACTCTTCACCAAATCCTAGGTCTCAAAGACTTTCTCCTAAGTTTTCTTCTAAAAGTGTCACAGTTTTACATTTAAATATATGAGATAATTTTTGTAAAAGGTATGAAATTTTGGTCGGTTCATTTTTGCCTGTGGATGTCCAATTGCTCCAACACCATTTGTTGAAAAGGCTCTCCTTCCAGTTAATTACTTTTGCACCCTCAAAAATCAATTGGTTGTTCTTGTGTAGGGCTATTTCTGGGTTGAATATTTTGTTCCATTGATCTAGGTACCTATCCTTCTGCCAGTATTGCGCTGTCTTGACTGATATTATTTTCTAATATGTGAAAGTGGCTAGCCCAGGTTATGGATCTGCCTAACTTATTAGCCAGCAGGAAGGAGAGTGATCCAATGGTGTTTGGAGAGAGTGGTGAAAAAGAGTAAGTTTTCTATCTGCCAAAATCTCACCAAGTTCAGTTTGTTCAATAGGCAATTATAAACATCCACTTCTTGGAGGGTTTCTGTTTGTGTTTTTATTTTGTCTTTTGTTTCAAATTTGTTTTTTTTTTTCTGCATCGTATATGAGAAGCATTTAACATTGTATCTAGTACATTGTAAGTCTTCAATTTTATTGTTTGTCATCAATATTCAGCATATCATCCTCTGCCTCACCCATGCTCCTCTCTGAACCCCTTCTAACAGTTACACAGGGAAGCTAGCTTTTCTATCCCTCAAATACATCGCTCACTTATACCTAGAAGTTAAAAATTGCCTTAAGGAAAAAAAAATCTTGATTGTTAGCCTTTTTCACCCACCTTGAATGAAAGGGAAATTTATCTAGACAGGGAACAGACCTCAGAGGTGAACAGAGGTGAGGCTTCCTGACCTTCACAGCTACCCACCTGCCTTGTGCTTTTTCAGGTAAGGAGAGCCCCAAGCTGAGCACCCGGACACCGTGCCCAGAGCCGGCCTCCTGGGTGGTCCATGGCATGTTCAGGGCTCCATGACAGCCAAGGCAGAGGTCTGGAGGGAACGGAGGAGCAAAGAAGGGAAGTCGCACATGTCCTTCAAGCCCTCCTCTGAGCCCTCCAGCACAGATCTCCAGGATCTAAATTGGGAATCCCTGAAGCTTAGCCAACCCCACAATGGCTTGGCTTAGATCTCCCAGCTGAGGACCAGCCTGGAGCCCACACTAATCAATGGGTTAATAAGGATTTTGCGGGCTGGGGAAGTCAGGGTTGCGGCAGCTGGGATGAGGAAAAGGGAGCATCATTATTTTTAATTTCAGCCGATGTGTTAATAAAGGAGTTGGATAAAATGTGAGGATGGTGGTGATTGCAGGTGGGGAGGAGGTGAGAGAAAAGCCCATCACTTTCTAAATGTTTGCCTGCAAGGGCAGCCTGATCTTTGAAATCAGAGTAGAGAATTCTTCAAGTCTGGTAATAGCAAACACTCTTCATCATGCCCTTCAGTGGCTGCTGACTGCAGACAGCTTTTTTTCCCTTCAACAATAGAAGAGATGGGAAAGAAAAGGCAAGCTTTTGGCCTCAGGGTTTTTTTTTTTTTTTTTTTTACCACAGCTCTTTCCGCTCCAACCTACATCTAAGAGGGAGGGAAACTATCTTTTGTTATCACTCAATCTCCCTTAAATTTAAGAACAGCTGGGGATATTTTTCATGATTCATTAAATTCACATCATTCCAAAGAAATCTTCCTGCCGATTTATCTTTGCCTCAGCAGTTGGGGCTCCAAGAGTGAGCAGTTTCCTGAATGCCATCAACCTGGGTCCACTGTTTTGGGCTGAGTCTGTGATCTTTCATGCTGGAATATCTTTTTTTGAGGGTGAAAGAGAGCAGGAAAGGAATCAGGGTATTGAAATGAATCTTTCCAGTCAATTTTTCCCTTTCTGGAGCTAAAGAGAAAGTCGTGTGGCTGTCACAGCTAAAGACTAAACCCCAGCTAATATCCTCAGCAGGGAAGAATAATTAGTAAATTCTCTAATTAGAGTCCTGTTTACATTTCTCTTTTCATAGAGGCTAATCCTTGTGTTTAAAGAAGATATTCTGCCTTGATTAAAACCATTGGTTTTAATCGGAGTCACAGTAGAATCCATGGTAAATGCAAATGGGCTTGAGTTCCATAGGTATTCATTCATTCAATCATTCATTCATTGAAGACCAACTATATACTTGGTGCTAAATACAAATACAACAATATCTCTACCCCCTGTGGGCTATGGCAAGCATAGCAAACAAGTTTCATCCCCCATGCCAACTGTCATTCACTGGAGGTGACTTTCTAGAGGATTCTGAGGCCGTTTCCTTGTTCAAGAGAAAGGATAGCTTTACTGGATTATTGACATTCATCAAGTAGGCAGGAAGGTGGGGTAGACTAGAGGGAGGACCCCTCCCAAGCAGGTTATCTGTTGAACACCAGGGAGTACAGACCACTGTATGAATGGCTTTCAAATACTCTCCTGTGATCCTCACCCAGGCACACAAATGCAAGTTTGGGCATGATGAGAGAAGTGGTTGGTGCAGCCCTGTGAGAACCCCTGGCTTCCTGAGCCCTGCCTTTTCCCTCTCGTGGTCTATATTCAAGTGACACAAGGGGCCAGGCTTAGGAAGTCACTGTGCTACCTGGGCAGCACAGCACAGAGCTGAGGAGCTCAGATTCTGGAAACCGCTATCTGGGTCACACACTGGCTCTGCTATTTGTGGTTGAGGAAAATTAGGCAAATTACCTAACTTCTCTGTGCCACAGTTTTCTCATCTGTAAAGTGGGGAGAAGAGTACCTACTATTGGATTGTTAGGAGAATTAAAAGAATTCCCATGGCGTCTGGCTCCTAGTAAGTGTCAGGGTGCGTGATTACTGGAGCTGTTGTGGTTGTTATTGCTGAGGACCACGCCTGGTAGACACAGCTGAACAGTTCCACTCTCCTTCCACTCTCTCTCTTTTGGTTTCTCCTTTCTAATAGAATTATGTGCAAGTAGGAAAAAAGAGAAAAAAGAAAAAATTTACATTTCTCTACATTTAAAGTTAATGACAGCCCCACATCCTGAGAGATTCGTGTAGGACTCTTTTATAAAAATTGAGTGTAACCACATCTGCTTCTTCTGGAATGAAGAACAGTAAGCTTGTATTTCAACAAGTTTTCGAGGAACTCGAAAATAGTGATACATGAACTGATAAATAAGAAGCCATGGGCACAGTCACAAGCCCTGAATAAGCATAAAATAAAAAACTTAAAGAATTCTGGTGAATTATTATTTCATTAACATTAATGGTGGGAAACTATCCAGTCCCCTCCACATTATGTGTGCCCTTTCCTGATGGCCGATGAATGCTACATTTGTGACTTTCCTTCTTTATAAAGACCCCTGTAGTGGACACTGTAGGATATTTAAAGAATTTATGACACCTGGCTTCTGCCCCCAAGGAGCCTGACTGGGGAGGTTCCTAATACACACATCAAAAAGAGTAAATCATTTGTAAAGTCAGGCATTACCATGGGGCCTCTGATTGCTGAAGGGACAGAGAGTGGAGAGGGATCTGGGTCAGGGAAGTTCATGAGGACAGACGGTAGATTTGAGAGAAATGTTAGATGGGCAAGGCACTTGAACTGAGGTCTCAGTTGGAGGGAAGGAAATAGAACCAACCAGCAGGTAACCTACAAGAGACCAAGTCCTCTCAAATACTTTGTCTCGTTTAGTCCCTAGCAAACCTTCTGGGTGGATACTGACATTTTTATAATGAGGAAATGGAGCCCTTGAGGTCAAAGTTTCCTGAGACTTGAACCCAGTTATGGCAGACCCCCAAAGCACTTTCCACTTGATCATGCTATTCCTTTGAAAGCACAAAAGTTGAGAACATCAGGTACCAAAGGTCTCAGAGATGAAAAGACAGTGTCCCCTGGAAAAAGCTATAGGCGGGGGAGATTGACATGGTGGATGGAGAATCCCTCAAGGAAGTTTGGAAAGGAAGTGCCAGGTAGAAAATACCCCATGTAAGAAACAGAAGGCACAGGGGCAAGATTATAGAGTTTTTTAGTTGATTTTTATTTTATTTGTGTGTTTTATTTATGTGCTTATTTTTACTGAATTTTGTGAAACTCTGTGAGGACTTAATTTTTTTAATTACACAAGGCAAATTACCATTTGGGATCATTTTATTTCTTGTCTTACGTATATCAGCCTGCAATATAGAGATAATTCTCCATAATGAGGCTGAACTACTACAGACAAACTAGGATCTTCATTTCCAGCCTTGAGTTCCATGGTCTGCCCCACCTAATTTTATCTAGTTTCCCATTAGAAATCAAGATGACCGGTTTGGGCTTCTTTGCCTCTTTTAGGCTCCAAAAAGTAGGCCAGAGAAGAAAGAAGGCAAAGCAATAGTCCATCAATTGACAAAATGAACCCTAGAATCATTTAATGAAACTCACAGTGTTGTAGCCAGAAATGCAAAGCTCTCTGTGTCACCTGATGTTTAAAATCCTTTAATAATTTCCCATTTCTTTAAGCTTAAAGTCCAAATTTCTTAACCACGTGATACAGTGGTTTGGGACCCTGACCTTGTGAAGAGACACATCTGCATTTGAATCCTAATTCTATAATGTACTAGCTGCATTACCTTGGGCAAGTTACTTCATCTAAGTCACAGTTTCCTCTGTAAAATGGGGTTGACAACTGGCCCTATCCTATCCATAAGGTCGTTGTGAGGATGAAATGATACAGTGCATGCAAAGCCATTACTTAGTTCTGTGGTCTAGTGAAATGGTCACTATGAGATCTATCTTTTGTAACTCATGAGCCCCATCTGTGACCTTACTCCTATCTACCTCTCCAGAGTAGTCTCTTAACACTCCCACTACCCCTGGCATTTACAGCCACACTGAGCTTCACGTCATTTCCTCTAAGGCAGTTTTCTCTCTTCTGCCCCTGTGCCTTTGCACATGCCACTCCCTCTCTCTAGGATATTCTAATTTTCCTCTTTGCATGGCCAATTGCTAGTTATCCTTCTATCTGAGCATAAACATCCTGCCTTCCCTGACCCTGGCAAGTTGAGTTAGATGCCCTTGTATGGTATTCCCATGGCACCTCATACATTCTATGCCATAGCACTTTCCCCAGGTGATTGTGGTTGACTGTCTCCCTGCTAAGTATATGCTCCATGATGGCTTAGTATGACATCCCCAGCATTTAGCCTAGTGCCAGTCTTATAGTTGGCCCTTGGTCAATATTTGTCAATGAACAATTGTCCACAATGTCATTGTAGGATAGAGATGGACCATATATGCCCTCCTAAGATCCCTTGGTAATAGTGGGTGTTTGCCTAAGCCCCTCATCTCTTGATACTTGCAGCCACAGGGACTCTAGTCCTTCCATGGGTCTCACAACTCTTTCTCACTCTCCGAGTTTGAGGGATTCAAATAGATGCTCTGTGGCTTCATATTAGTAAAGGACTAGAAATCTTCCATGAGAACACCTATGTGCAAGCAAGTCAAACAATGGAGTCTAGAAATGCAAATATTAGACTGCTATAACAGATACTCAAGGTTAACAGAATGCCATGTGATTTCGGAATATACTATATTTTGCTGGTTCTCAACCCTGTCTGCTCATTAGAATCACTTTGGTAAGCTTCTAAAACACTGAAGCTTGGGCTCCAGATCAACCGAATCAAAATTTCCAGAACTGTGGCTGGGGCACCAGTAGTCCCTAAAGCTCTCCAGGTGGTTCAAATGTGCCACAGAGTGAGAACCACTGCCCTGGCTGGAGGGGTTCAGTGACAGGTGCAGGCATTCCTGAAATGCAGATTGAAGTATTGTCAGTTGAACCTCAATCAGAAGGTGATGAAAATCACGCGCTGTTTAATAGCCCATTAATTTAAATCCACACACAAGGAGGAGAGGCTGCTCCCTTCCACCGTCACTATTAAGTATTTGAACGCAGTGAAATCCCTTCACAAAAAAAAAAAAAAAAAAAGATTCTCCCTCAAGCCTTAAAGTCATCAATAAAATAGAATATCAATTTCATTCCATGGTACAAATCCCAATTTCCGTTGAAAACCGCCTGACCCTAAAATATGTCAGGAGCTCATTCTAATCACAGGAGATGTGTTCTGAATAAGTCCCCTCTTTTGGGGATGGGTAAGTCTGCAAGTCACTGTTTTTACTGTAGCTGAAAAATTAATTCCTTTTCAGAAATATTCTCATCTTCTCCAAAAAGAAAAAAAAAAGGCTTTTTTGATGTAGAGTGACAGGATTATGAAGTGACCCTCTAGGTCAGAAGGAGACTTTTCTTTTTCTCATCAAGGAAATCAATTTCTAAGTCCAAGTCTCTTAAAATAATATATTCTTGTGGCACACACACAGCTTTTTTGATCTGCTATGAAAAGAATAAGAGGTAAAGAGGATCAGGGGTGGCAATAGAATATTATAATCTGCCTCACTCACACATCAGTCTTTCACTGAGTAATTCCAGATAAATTGAGGATTTACATATTTAAGATTAAATGGGAGAAAGAGTAGCTGATGTATAAATATAGGAATACAAAGATATAACTGAAGCAAGTTAACTCTTAAAACTTAGTTACTTGGTGCTTTTTTATTGCTCTACTTGGTAGTTTAAGGTTTATTAGTGACTAACCAAGATAATCTCTTTCAGATCAATTGAACTGACAACCCACCCTTAGGGAGTTTTTTTTCCTTGTCCTCAGTAAAATCCCAATTACACTGACAAGCAACAGTTAAATTCATACAAAGATGCAAAAATGCAGCAGATGGAAAACAGGAGGAAGCAGCTGGAAGTGTGTTTCCCTCAGAACTGTTTTTAACAGCCTGTGCACAAATAATGCCTCTCTAATACAGAGATAAAAATAAAACACAAATATTGAAAAGGTGACTGGTCACAACAAGATGGCATGAGACTCTGTTATCGTCCCTGGTTCTATTACCCTTGGATCATTCTAGATTATTTGCCTGCTTTGGGGCTTCCGAGAAATCCTGAAAATCGGATTCAACCTCAGGATCCCGACTTTGCTGGGAGCACAATTACAGCCTGAATCTTTCCCTGTCACCATTCCCAAGAATCAGGTGCCTGCGTGGCTCTTCTCAGGGCCCCATTAGAGTCCCACCCCCAGGGAGCCACTATTTCTCTCTCACTTTCTGACAGCTCAGAACACCTCTTAACAAAGCCGTGCCTTTCCTCGCTCAGGACTTTGATCCCATGTCGCTGAGCATGCGTCTCCCCGTAGGTGCTCCTTAAATAACAACCATGAGCGCGGGATATGCATCTTTCACATATGAAGAGAATTCTGACTCACCGTGGAGCAGGGAGTGAAGTTCGGACCCTTTTTCCAGTGATGATAATGAATTCAGCTGATGTTTCTTCAGACTGCATCTATCTTGTCGTCTGTTCGTCCACCCTTCAAGCATTTCCTGACCACTTGCTAAGCCCAAGCTTCCACGGCAGGTGCTAAAGAGGAGAAAGAAATGAATGTGGCGGAGGGAGGAAGAAGGGGCACATGGGGGCAAATGGTGGGGGCTTCAAAGGTATTGGCAATATTTTATTTCTTGACCTGGGTGCTGGTTACTTGCTGTTTTCTTTGTAATAATGCATTAGACAATATATTTAGGTTATGTGCACTTTTATAATCATGGGCTACGTTTCACAGTAAAAAGTGAAACAAAAGACAAATATGAAAGGTCCAGTCAAGCAGTTTTCAATCTAGTAGAAAAGATACTATACAAAGCAATCTTTCTTACAATGCAAGAGGAGGTGTGATCAATGCTGTAATTTATATAAAGATAATCATTCTAGATAAATACAATCATTTATCCACATTATATAGTTAATTAGCTACCTAATTATTTCTCTACATAAATATAATTATTTCTCTACCTAAATAAGTATAAATAATTTAAAATAATGCTAGATAAGTATAAATTGCTATAGGAATTCAAAGATCCATCGGGATAGATCAAGGTTTTCAGATAAGACATCAGATGGCAATAGTTGAAATAGGCCTTGAAAGATGGGCAAGAATTCAACAGCAGGGCTGGAGCCCCTGGAAGGCGGGCATGGATCAGGAAGGAAGGTCAGGAGGAAACAGTCCAGGGAGGAACTTCTTAGTCAATGGACAGCAGGTCGTTTAACTAAAGCACAGAGAAGAATGTATATAGAGCTAGAAAAGTATTTTATTTGGTGCACACAGGAGACCCATGGAAGAATTGTGAGCAAGAAATCATTTTATATTAGGACTGTGTTTAGGAGAGTTAATTTGGTGGTGATCTGCTGAGTGAATTGAAGGGAAGAGAGCATGGAGAGAGGAAGGCATTAGGTTACGTAGATCATCCTTGGCCTTCAGAATAGCAGGATCGGGGAGAGGTGGCCCTCTGGAGGCTCAGGAACTCAGGACTCTACGTCCATATTGGTTTGAAGCTCCTCCATCACATAACATCCCCTTGGCCCCTCTTGAAATCAATTCCTCATTAACGTTGTCATTTGTCTCCCTTGGTTTCTTTCCTATGTTCATTCTGTGAGTCCTATAAAAGCTTTCAATGTGGGAAATGTATTATTCCCCCCAAATAACCTTGTAAGATTACAGAGGAAAGTTATAACTATGAGTAGCCAATTTGAATAATGCAACACCCAAATTACATCGTTTTTCTTTCTGCTTCTGAGTTTAACTTTCCCCTTCCCTTTGCCTTTGTCGACAGAGTCTCTGTTGGTGGGGGGGACTCTCATGAGGGGGGGTGTGTGTGTGTGTGTTTTTGGAGGGGGGGGCACATGTGCACCCATGTGACTACCTCTGTCTTTTACTGAGTTCTTGGTGCTTTTTTTAAAAAATAAATTTATTTATTTATTTTTGGCTGCATTGGGTCTTCGTTGCTGTGCAGGGGCTTTCTCTAGTGGCGGCGAGCAGGGGCTACTCTTCGTTGCACTGCGCGGGCTTCTTCTCATTGTTGCGGAGCACGGGTTCTAGGTGCATGGACTTCAGTAGTTGTGGCTCACTGGCTCAGTAGTCGTGGCTCGCGGGCTCTAGAGCACAGGCTCAGTAGTTGTGGTGCATGGGCTTAGTTGCTCCACGGCATGTGGTATCCTCCCGGACCAGGGCTCGAACCCATGTTCCCTGCATTGGCAGGCGGATTCTTAACCACTGTGCCACCAGGGAAGCTCTCTTGGTGCTTCTTTATGAAAGTTTTTTTGGTCCTACTAGGGTTTCTGGTAATTCAAAACTGTCGGCTACCTTACTACTTTTCACAGCTGGAACTAGGGCAGCTGTTAGGATGATAAGAAACAGATATAACAACACTCACTTGGCTGCCATCGGTTTCTCTTTCTTGAGCACCATCACAACGTGTCAGAAACGTGAACAACACTTAAAGGTCTATTTGGTGTGTTTATCTTTTTAAATTATGGATGAACTGGAACATTCAAAAGTGAGTCAAAGGAGATGAAGGAATCACCTCTACTGTTTGCTTACCCTCATCAAATGCTTTCAGAGGACCCAGAATTGGTGCATTTTCTAAAGTGCACACCCGTCTTTATTGCTTTTCTTGCAGTGGAATAGTTGTTCCCTATCTCATTCTGAGGTCTGTTGTTTTAGATGGCTGATGCACAGCGTTCTATTACTTCTTCTCTTCGGCTTCTGGGACACTGCATTTATCAAATAAGGACAGTTTGAGGAAGGTCAAGGTTCAAAAGGACTCGATGCCAATAGGAAATAAACCTTCTCCCTCCCTTTACACAGGCTTGCTCACGCCCCACAGCTGGGTCAGGTTTATGGCTGAAGGGAAGCTTATCATTGTTGGCTGGCTGGGTAACCAACCCTCGATTTACACATATAGCTGTCACCATTTCCCACTGTGTTTCCCCTGTGACTCATTTATTTCAAGTGCTATAGCAACAGGTCTGGGATGTGCACATGGTGAACTCAAGTTCCTCTCCAGACTGAGTTCAAAACACCTCTCACCCTTCAGTGGACCAGAAGAAGTGTTCTTTTTAAATATCTGCCTGCTGACCCAGAGCTGGCCAACACGAGAGGGAATTTCCACCAGGACTTCGCAGGATCTTGGGGACTGCTTTCAGAAGAACTTAGTGTGTTGAGTTGGAGAAAGCTTTTTTGTGAGTCAGAGCTTGGATTGTAGTTCTAGATCTATCAGAATGAGGGAAAACACTTTCTGAAGTTGGAAAAGCTCAGTGGCTCACGGTCCAGGTTGCAATGAAGTTGCCATGGAGAAGTGAGAAAAATGGGAAGAATGCAGTAAAGTTTTCATTAAGCTAAACTTTTTCATCAAAGGTGCTATCCTTTATTTTAAATGTTCTACTTCTCTGATGTTAAAAAACCCATCATTCATAGCCTAGTTCAACAATTAATGTCTCTCAGAATCCTGTTATGATATTCTCAATATATCTCAATGGCTCTTTTAATTCCCATAGTACTTGATATTTATCTTACCCAATGACGTTAAAAAGCCGTTTTTTCTGTAAAATATTAATGATGGGTCTTTGATTCCATACCTGAGTTTAGAAAAAGGTCAGCGGGCTGACCCAGAGTATGAGACTTTTTATTTTTTCAGTTCACCCATCTATCCTTAAACCCACCACTGAAATTCACCACCACTGGGCCAGATAAATCCTAAGGATCATTCCAGACCAACAGCCTCTAAAGTCTCAGTGAGCATCTATGCCTGTTATCTGAAGTTATCTCCACAAAATCCCAGCAAAGCAGCTAGGACAGAGATGGTCCATGTATATTCATTCATTCATCCCACCAGGAGAGATGCCTACTGTGTGCTAAGTGATAATTACTGCCCTTGGGGGACTCACAGTTCACAGTCCCGGGTAAGTGAGGTTTATGCAAAACTATAGTAAAAATATATGTGTGTTCATATACATACATGACTTAATATGAAACACATGATCATCAGAGAACAATGCAAAGCTCTTCCTCTCTCCTCTCTGTAGTCAACCTTCTTAAAGTCTATCGTTCCATTCATTTGAATGTGTTCTTGCAAAATATATATTGCTGGTTCCTGTGAATGTTTCTAATTTTGCAAATGATATTCTTACGTGTCATAGTCTGTTTTCTACTTTTTTTTCCCACTTCTTAGATCCATCCACGTTGCTGGCATACATCTAACTTGGATGAAATCAATTTCATCTTTCGGTGGGGGGGCCTTAAAGTTTGTGTTTTGACATTTGTTTAAAGACTTTTCTCATCCCTAATCACAAGGATATTCTCTTGAACTTTCTTCTATAAATTTATAATTTAACCTTTCTCATTTAGGAATTTAATGCATCTAGTGACCTTATGTGAAGATCTAGTTTTATTTTTCTCCACAGACTGAACCAGTTTTCCCAATATTATCTGCATGCAATCCACACTTCACCTCTTGATTTGTAGTGCCTCCTTCATTATATAATAAGTGCCTGCATGCACACGTGTGTGTCTCTGAGATAGGTATTTTTAGAGTGACTTTCCCAAGGTCACTCAGTCTGAAGGCAGCTTAGCTGAGATTACATGCTCTCCAGTACATCTGATCACATTGTTCTTTTAAGATTAATAAAGCTTACTCAGAAGTCACAGGATGTTACAGCCGGAAAGGAACCTAGGGATTCTGGGCTAACTCTTTTATTTTCTATCTGATACCTTGGGCCCAGAGAGGCTGAGTGATTTGCCTGAGTCAGAGCAAGAGAGCCAGAGCTCACATGCATTTCAACTCTAGTGATTTCAAGTCTGCTGCTGTTTTCACTGCACTTAAAGCTATTTAAATAGAATTTGAGGGCGTAGACACAAGAGTCACGTGGAAAAACCTGTACCCCACATACATTTGGTGTTCACATTTAAAACATATATTTGACCTAAACGATTCAGTACTATTGTCCAACTAGAGGATAGGTGAAAAACAGGAAGTAAGAAATAGAAGAAGAGGGAAGGAGATTTTTCTGCATAGTCAAAAACTGGTATTACAAGATTCACTTTATTTACTGGAGTGAATCTCAGATCCTTACTCAGTTCCTCTTTGCTTTTACTTCATGAACAGGCTGACCAAACTTGGTTATCTGATTACTAGGAGAGAGCAGATTACAAACAGTAAACTAGAGGTGAGGAGAGGAGGTTATTAAAGACACCACGAGGAAATAAATTAGAAAGATTACAAAAAGCCAGAACAGGATTCAAATGGCACAAAGACATGGCACTGTGGTGTATGAACAGCCTTTCAAAGCTTGTGAGGGGCTGAGGGCAACTACTGTATCATGGTCAAATAACCATCATTCAAGACAATACTTGAGATCCCAAGAACAGGTTAAACTATGTTGATTATTCAGATATACACTACTAGATATAAAATAGATATAAAACAAGGAACTACTGTACAGCACAAGGAACTATATTCAACATCTTGTAATACCTATAATGGAAAAGAAACTGAAAAAGAATATGTGTGTGTGTGTGTGTGTGTGTGTGTGTGTGTATATATGTATATAATTTAATCACTTTGTTTTATACCTGAAACACTGCAAACCAAATATACTTCAATACAAAAATAAAAAATATTAACATCACCAGAAAAATTATGTTGATCGTATTCTGTTACTGAACGCAGGAAAGTGCATAATATATTTTATATATTTTTTCATTCAAAATGTCTAAAATAGTAATCAAATTCAAGGGCCTATTTATATTTCTTTTGTAACTGAGAGGGCCTAAAAGCAATGACACCCCCGTAGCAACAAACACACCTAGCACCTATATCATAATTTCTAATACCATTCTCTAATAAAAGGAACCAGGGATGCTTGAAGGAATGGCTGATTCTAGGACTCAGGCAGGAAATATGCAAGATGACCCTGAAGCAATTTGTAGAGCCAGAAAGTAAAGAAGAGCTCAAAACCAAACCAAAAAACCCACAATGATGTGTGACTACAGTGAAGGCACACAGGAGCCAGCTAAAAGAGCTCCAGACAGCCAGAGCTGGAACAATTTCAGCAACAAAATAAATAAAGTAGTGCTAGATTATGACCCAAGGTATAAAATAAATAAATATAAATTAAAACTCACGGTATTTATTTTACATATAAATAAAATATATCATAAAATATCATAAAATATTATATAATAAAATATTTATTTCATTATATAAATAAGTGATTGGATAAATAAATCTGAGAGAAGAAGCAAGTCTCCCATGCAGAAGAATTCCAAATAATTTATGTAGATAACCACCCTCAAGGAGAGGACATCTTGTGATACTCTTCCTTCCAAAGAGTATAGTAGACAAAGAGGGGAAGAAAGAGTGACTTTACAGTAGAGAAACATGACCAAAACGACCTCAGCTAAGCAATCCATCTCAACGTCAGCAGTGACACACTGACTGTATCCTTGATGTGATGTGATGAAAACTCATTTTACCTCTCTGACCTTCCCCCCCAAAACCCATAACCTCAGTCTAATCATGAGAAAATCATCAGACAAGTCCCGGTAGAGAAACATTCTACAAAACAGCTGACCAGTACTCCTAAAACTGTCAAGGTCATCAAAAACAAGGAAAGTCTGAGAAACTGTCACAATCAAGAAGAGCTTAAGGAAAAATGCCAACTACATGCAATGTGGTGTCCTAGACGGGAATTTTGGAACAGAAAACGACATTAGGTAAAAATAAGGAAAATCTGAGCAGACCGTGGATTAATAATAATCTATCAATATTGGTTCACTAATTGTAACAAATGTATACCATACTAATTAAAGATGTTAATGATAAGGTTTGGGATTTATGGGAACTCACTATACTAACTTTGTAGTAAATCTAAAAGATAAAGTTTATTTAAAAAAAAATAAATGAAGGGCCTATAGAGTCAAATCCTCATGTATCCAGAGAATTTGGGGTTCTAGGAGTAAGAATTTCATGGTCCTGTACAATTAAGCATTTGTCTTATACAATTTAAATGATGATATTTTCAAATGTAGCTATAAACGGGATCATTTATACCTTTGGGTAACAAAGCACCATAATTATATGCTGTGCGACCAAACTCGACCTTGAATTCTAGAGAAATGGGATAGTCCTACTCATGAGGGTGTTCCAGCACCTAGGACAGTAGCCGGTACATGTTGGGCCATCTACTTGAAGGCTGATAAATAAAGGAATGAAGAAGTTCAAGATGACAGAATCAAGACTATTTAATGTGGCAAAACTGTGTTTTGAAGGTGAAAATTAATTGAGACATATGGAAGACAAACGCAAAAACTGAACCATTCAAAAATTCAGTGACCTACTTCACATTCGTTCAGAAAGCTATTTTAAAACAAAAAAACAAAAAGGAGATCAGACCGCACCTTCAAGATGGCAGAAGAGTAAGACATGGAGATCACCTTCCTCACCACGAATACATCAGAAATACATCTACATGTGGAACAACTCCTACAGAACACCTACTGAATGCTGGCAGAAGACCTCAGACTCCCCAAAAGGCAAGAAACTCCCCATGTACCTGGCTGTGTGGCTGACAGGGTCTTGGGGCTCTGGCCGGGTGTCAGGCCTGTACCTCTGAGGTGGAAGAGCCAAGTTCAGGACATTGGTCCACCAGAGACATCCCGGATCGATGTACAATCAAATGGTGAAAACTCTCCCAGAGATCTCCATCTCAACGCTAAGAACCAGCTCCACTCAATACCTAGCAAGCTACAGTGCTGGACACCCTACTAGGCCAAACAACTACCAAGACAAAAACACACCCCACCCACTAGCAGAGAGGCTGTCTAAAGTCATAACAAGGTCACAGACACGCCAAAACACACCATCAGACACAGTCCTGCCCACGAGAAAGACAAGATCCAGACTCATCCACCAGAACACAGGCACCAGTCCCCTCCACCAGGAAGCCTACACAACACACTGAACCAACCTTAGCCACTGGGGGCACACACCAAAAACAACAGGAAATATGAACCTGCAGCCTGCAGAAAGGAGACCCCAAACACAGTAAGTTAAGCAAAATGAGAAGACAGAGAAACACACAGCAGATGAAGGAGCAAGGAAAAAACCCACCAGACCAAACAAATGAAGAGGAAATAGGCAGTCTACCTGAAAAAGAATTCAGAGAAATGATAGTAAAGATTATCCAAAATCTTGGAAATAGAATGGAGAAAATACAAGAAACGATTAACAAGGACCTAGAAGAACTAAAGAGCAAACAAACAATGATGAACAACAAAATAAATGAAATTAAAAATTCTCTAGAAGGAATCAATAGCAGAATAACTGAGGCAGAAGAATGGATAAGGGACCTGGAAGACAGGATAGTGGAATTCACTGCCATGGAACAGAATAAAGAAAAAAGAATGAAAAGAAATGAAGACAGCCTAAGAGACCTCTGGGACAGCGTTAAATGGAACAACATTCTCATTATAGGGGTTCCAGAAGGAGAAGTGAGAGAGAAAGAACCCAAGAAAATATTTGAAGAGATTATAGTCGAAAACTTCCCTAACATGGGAAAGGAAAAAGCCACCCAAGTCCAGGAAGCACAGAGAGTCCCAGGCAGGATAAACCCAAAGAGAAACATGCAGAGACACATAGTAATCAAATTGACAAAAATTAAAGACAAAGAAAAATTATGGAAAGGAACAAGGGAAAAATGGCAAATAACATATGAGGGAACTCCCATAAGGTTAACAGCTGACTTCTCAGCAGAAACTCTACAAGACAGAAGGGACTGGCATAACATATTTAAAGTGATGAAAGGGAAGAAACTACAATGAAGATTATTCTACCAGGCAAGGATCTCATTCAGATTTGACAGAGAAATCAAAAGCTTTACAGAGAAGCAAAAGCTAAGAGAATTCAGCATCACCAAACCAGCTCTACAACAAATGCTAAAGGAACTTCTCTAAGTGGGAAACACAAGAAAAGAAAAGCACCTACGAAAGCAAACCCATAACAATTGAGAAAATGGTAATAGGAACATACATATCAATAATTACCTTAAACGTGAATGGATTAAATGCTCCAACCAAAAGACACAGGATCACTGAATGCACACAAAAACTAAACCCATATATATACTGTGCACAAGAGACCCACTTCAGACCTAGTGACACATACAGACTGAAAGTGAGGGGATGGAAAAAGGTATTCCATGCAAATGGAAATCAAAAGAAAGCTGGAGTACCAATACTCATATCGGATAAAATAGACTTGAAAATAAAGGAAGTTACAAGAGACAAGGAAGGACACTACATAATGAACAAGGGATCACTCCAAGAAGAATATATAACAATTATAAATATATATGCACCCCACATAGGAGCACCTCAACACATAAGGCAACTACTAACAGCTATAAAAGAGAATATCGACAGAAATACAATAATAGTGGGGGAACACCTCACTTACACCAATGGACAGATCATCCAAACAGAAAATGAATAAGGAAACACAGGCTTTAAATGACACAAAAGACCAGATAGATTTAAATGATTATTATAGGACATTCCATCCAAAAACAATAGATTACACTTTCTCCTCAAGTGCGCATGGAACATTATCTAGGATAGATCACATCTTGGATCACAAATCAAGCCTCAGTTAATTAAAGAAAATTGAAATCATATCAAGCATCTTTTCTGACCACAATGCTATGATATTAGAAATCAATTACAGTGAAATAAACGTAAAAAACACAAACACATGGAGGCTAAACAATACGTTACTATATAACCAAGAGATCACTGAAGAAGTCAAAGAGGAAATCAAAAAATACCTAGAGACAAATGACAATGAAAACACGATGACCCAAAACCTATGGGATGCAGCAAAAGCAGTTATAAGAGGGAGGATTATTGCAATACAAGCCTGCCTCAAGAAACAAGAAAAATCTCAAATAAACAATCTAACCTTACACCTAAAGGAACTAGAGAAAGAAGAACAAACAAAACCCAAAGTTAGCAGAAGGAAAGAAATCATAAAGATCAGGGCAGAAATAAATGAAATAGAAACAAAGAAAAGACAAATAAAACTAAAAGCTGGCTCTTTGAAAAGATAAACAAAATTGATAAACCATTAGCCAGACTCATCAAGAAAAAGAGGGAAAGGACTCAAATCAATAAAATTAGAAATGAAAAAGGAGAAGTTACAACAGACGCCACAGAAATACAAAGCATCCTAAGAGACTACTACAAGCAACTCTATGCCAATAAAATGGACAACCTGGAAGAAATGGACAAATTCTTAGACAGGTATAACCTTCCAAGACTGAACCAGGAAGAAATAGAAAATATGAACAGACCAATCACAAGTAATGAAATTGAAACGGTGATGAAAAATCTTCCAACAAACAAAAGTCCAGGACCAGATGGCTTCACAGGTGAATTCTATCAAACATTTAGAGAAAAGCAAACAACCATCCTTCTCAAACTATTCCAAAAAATTGCAGAAGAAGGAACACTCCCCAACTCATTCTATGAGGCCACCATCACCCTGATACCAAAACAAAGATACTACAAAAAAAAGAAAATTACAGACCAATATCACTGACGAATATAGATGCAAAAATCCTCAACAAAATACTAGCAAACAGAATGCAACAACACATTAAAAGGATCATATACCATGATCAAGTGGGATTTATCCCAGGGATGCAAGAATTCTTCAATATACGCAAATCAATCAATATGATACACCATATTAACAAAATGAAGAAGAAAAACCATATGATCATCTCAATAGATGCAGAAAAAGCTTTTGACAAAATTCCACACTCATTTATGATAAAAACTCTCCAGAAAGTGGGTGTACAGTGAACCTACCTCAACATAATAAGGGCCAAATACGACAAACCCACAGCAAACATCGTCCTCAATGGTGAAAAACTGAAAGCATTTCCTCTAAGATCAGGAACAAGGCAAGGTTGTCCACTCTCACCACTATTTTTCAACATAGTTTTGGAAGTCCTAGCCACGGCAATCAGAGAAGAAAAAGAAATAAAAGGAATCCAAATTGGAAAAGAAGAAGTAAAACTGTCACTGTCTGCAGATGACATGATACTACACATAGAGAATCCTAAAGATGCCACCAGAAAACCACTAGACCTAATCAATGAATTTGGTAAAGTTGCTGGATACAAAATTAATGCACAGTAATCTCTTGCATTCCTATACACTAATGATGAGAAATCTGAAAGAGAAATTAAGGAAACACTCCCATTTACCACTGCAACAAAAAGAATAAAATAACTAGGAATAAACCTACCTAGGGAGACCAAACACCTGTATGCAGAAAACTATAAGACACTGATGAAAGAAATTAAAGATGATACAAACAGATGGAGAGATATACCATGTTCTTGGATTGGAAGAATCAACATTGTGAAAATGACTATACTACCCAAAGCAAGCTACAGATTCAATGCAATCCCTATCAAATTACCAATGGCAGTTTTTACAGAACTAGAAAAAATATCTTAAAATTTGTATCGGGGGGCTCCCTGGTGGTGCAGTGGTTGAGAGTCTGCCTGCCGATGCAGGGGACACAGGGTCGTGCCCCGGTCCGGAAAGATCCCACATGCCACGTAACGGCTGGGCCTGTGAGCCAGGGCCGCTGAGCCTGCGCGTCCGGAGCCTGTGCTCTGCAATGGGAGAGGCCACAACAGTGACAGGCCCGCGTACAGCAAAAAAAAAAAAAAAAAAAAACATTTGTATGGAGACACAAGAGACCCTGAATAGCCAAAGCAGTCTTGAGAGAAAAAAAAATGGAGCTGGAGGAATCAGACTCCCTCATTTCAGACTATACTACAAACTACAGTGATCAAGACAGTCTGGTACTGGCACAAAAACAGAAATATAGATCAATGGAACAGGATAGAAAGCCCAGAGATAAACCCACGCACCTATGGCCAACTAATCTATGACAAAGGAGGGAAGGATATACAATGGAGAAAAGACAGTCTCTTTTATAAGTGGTGCTGGGAAAACTGGACAACTACATGTAAAAGAATGAAATTAGAACACTCCCAAACACCATACACAAAAATAAACTCAAAATGGATTAGAGACCTAAATGTAAGACTGGACACTATAAAACTCTTAGAGGAAAACACAGGCAGAACACTCTTTGACATAAAGCACAGCAAGAGCTTTTTTCATCCACCTCCTAGAGTAATGGAAATAAAAACAAAAATAAACAAATGGGACCTAATGAAACTTCAAAGCTTTTGCAAAGCAAAGGAAACTACAAACAAGACGAAAATACAACCCTCAGAATGGGAGAAAATATTTGCAAACAAGTCAATGGAGAAACGATTAAACTCCAAAATATATAAACAGCTCATTCAGCTCAATATTAAAAAACCAACAACCCAATCAAAAAATGGGCCAGAGTTAAATAGACATTTCTCCAAAGAAGACATACAGATGGCCAAGAAGCACTTGAAAAGCTGCTCAACGTCACTAATTATTAGAGAAATGCAAATAAAAACTATAATGAGGTATCGCTTCACACCAGTTAGAATGGGCATCATCAGAAAATCTACAAACAACAAATGCTGGAGAGGGTGTGGAGAAAAGGGAACCCTCTTGCACTGTTGGTGGGAATGTAAATTGATACAGCCAGTATGTAGAACAGTATGGAGTTTCCTTAAAAAAGTAAATATAGAATTACCATGTGACCCAGCAATCCCACTACTGGGCATACATCCAGAGAAAACCATAACTCAAAAAGAGTCATGTACCACAATGTACATTGCAGCTCTATTTACAATAGCCAGGACATGGAAGCAACCTAAGCGTCCATCAACAGATGAATGGATAAAGAAGATGTGGCACATATATACAATGGAATATTACTCAGCCATAAAAAGAAATGAAATTGAGTTATTTGTAGTGAGGTGGATGGACCTAGAGACTGTCATACAGAGTGAAGTAAGTCAGAAAGAGATAAACAAATACCGTATACTAACACATATATATCGAATCTAAAAAAAAAATGGTTCTGAAGAACTAAGGGCAGGACAGGAACAAAGACACAGACGTAGAGAATGGACTTGAGGACACAGGGAGGGGGAACAGTAAACTGGGACGAAGTGAGAGAGTGGCCCAGACATATATACACTACCAACTGTAAAATAGATAGCTAGTGGGAAGCAGCCACATAGCACAGGGAGATCAGCTTGGTGCTCTGTGACCACCTAGAGGGGTGGGATAGGGAGGGTGGGAGGGAGATGCAAAAGGCAGGAGATATGTATGGGGATATATGTATACATATAGCTGATTCACTTTGTTATAAAGCAGAAACTAACACACCATTGCAAAGCAATTATACTCCAATAAAGATGTTAAACCAAAAAAAGAAGAAAGAAACAAAGCACAGAAAGTAGCAGGTGTTGATGAAGATACAGAGAAATTGGAACTCTTGTTCACTGCTGGTGGGAATGTAAAGTGGTGCAGCTGCTGTGGAAAATGGTTTCATGGTTCCTCAAAAAATTAAAAATAGAGTTACCATATGATCCAGCAATTCCACTGCTAGGTATATACCCAAAAGAACTGAAACACAGACTCACACAGATATTTGTACACCCATGTTCATAGCAGTGTTATCCACAATAGCTGAAAGTGGAAGCAACCTAAGTGTCCATTCACAGATGGATGGATAAGCAAAGTGTGGTATACACACACACACATATAATATTATTCAGCCTTTTAAAAAATGAAATTCTGATACATGTTACAAGATGGATAAATCTTGAAGACATTATGCTAAGTGAAATAAGCCAGTCACATAAGGATAAATACTGTATTATTCCACTTATATGAGTCACCTAGAGTAGTCAAATTCATAGAAATGGAAAGTAGAATGGTGGTTTCCAGGGCTTGGGGAAGAGGAAAAAGATAGCTATTGTTTAATGGGTACAAAGTTTCCATTTTGGAAGATGAAAAAACTTCTGGAGATGATGGATGGTAGCAGTGGTTACACAATATGAATGTACTTAATGCTACCGAACTTTGCACCTAAAATGGTAAACTTTATGTCTATTTTACCACCATTTTTAAAAAATTATTTTACTGATTTTTGGCTGCATTGGGCCTTTGTTGAGCACGTGGGCTTTCTCTATTTGCGGTGAGCAGGGGCTACTCTTCGTTGCGGAGCACATGCTCTAGGAGCGCAGGCTCCAGTAATTGTGGCGCACAGCCTCAGTTGTTATGGCTCGTGAGCTCTAGAGTGCAGGCTCAGTAGTTGTGGCGCACGGGCTTAGTTGCTCCGCGGCATGTGGGATCTTCCCGGACCAGGGCTCAAACCCGTGTCCCCTGCATTGGCAGGCAGATTCTTAACCACAGCACCACCAGGGAAACCCTACTACAATTTTTAAAAATAGAAAATAAAAGAAATACAATGTTTAAAAAAAAAAAAGAAAAAATTCAGAGTGAGTTTGAAGCAAAGATTGCCCAGATATCATTAACCTGAAAGTTTGGCAGGGGGTCAAAAAGAAGTCTAGAAATCTATGAGTCATTTTATAGAGCATTTACAAAACTGCCCAAGAACAGATGGTGAATATTTTCATAGATGCTTCTTTAACTATGTTCTAGACATTTCTACTTTCATTGTCACTAAAACTATTTAATTATAACAATAAGCTGTAAGTGCTTATTGCTTTTTCATTATAAGCACCCTCACACCCATTTTGACTTGCTTCTCAGAACCTCTTGGTGAGTAGACAGGCCGAAAGCCCCATCCACAGATTTGCCCACTTCTGCAACATTTGCTGTGCTCTCCAGCATGCAAGCACCATGCAGCCCTGAGAGGCCATGGGTACAGATAGTGGGACAGGAGTTAATTGACTGCATTCAGATGCTGACCACCCCACCTCCCAGCTGTATGACTTTGGACCTATTGACTTAATTCTGTATGCCTCACCTTCCTCAACTGTAAAATGGGTTGTTTGAGGTTGAAATGAGTTCATTAATGTCACACCTCTAGAGCAGTGCCTGGCCCGTAATGGATCCTCAGCAGATGGCAGTTGCATTATGATTGCTGTGGATGCAGAGAGGCATGCAACATAGACAGGATAACAGGAAAGGCTGGAATGAGGTTGTAGACAGAGGGGCACAAACAAAGGGGGAGGGATTCTGCCCGGAGAAGATCAGGGAACATTTCATGCAGAAGCGGGCATGTGAGCATTGAGTACAGAGAAGGGGAACAAGGAAAGTGGGACTTAAATAAAATGAAGTAGCTGCAGGCCTGTCCCCACCAATGGCAAAACCCAAAACTTACCTACCCCTCACAGTTTTCAAAGCGTTACCACATCCCCCTTTCTGCTGCCCTACAGAGAAACAGGCCAAATGAGGTCATGTCAATCCCCATCTTAGGGCTGAGGATCTGTCAGCTCAGAGGGTTTAAACAGTTGGTCAAAGGTCTTCAATGTGTGGTGGCTTCTATATGGCTGAGCCAACACAAACCTAATTCCTTCACCTTCTAGTCTAAGACCCTTCCATTGTGCTACAGAGACAGCCCTTTAACCCCCAGACTCATTCATTTGTTCAGCGCCTGCCAGGGGCGCTGTCCCAAACACGTCCATGCATGGAGATCCATCACGGTGCTTACATTCTAGCAGGGGAGACAGAAAAGAAGCAGTAGACAAGTTAAATGACTGAAGGCCCTAGCACACTAAAAGCTGAGATGTGCAATGTGAGGAACAAACATAGAGGTGTGCAGGGAAGGGCGGGGCAGCCTGCAGCACGAATTAGGATGCCAGGCTGAGAAGGAGAGATTCCTCACGGCTCCACTGAGTTCTGAAATCGTGTTCTAACATACCGTTGCTTGACCTTCCTGTACCCTGTCTCCAGCACTCACATAGGATGGATCCCACCTCCACCGCCCCACCAGGGGATGGTGGACTCAGGGGGAAGTGTCTCTCCCCATCTGGGGTCTGTAGGGTACAAAGTGGCCCAGAATCCCATCCCAACTCTCTGTCCTCCTCCTTGACAGAGAATCAGCATTTCATCCTCCAAACCCTCACCATCTTCCTCTCTCACCCATTGCTCCCCTTGATCTTTCTCTGCCCCGGAAATCTTTTGCAAGGAAAAATGAATGGTGGTTTCCTTTCATCAGCAATAAGCAATGCTTCATGGGCTCGTGCTATGAAACAAGAAGGTTTTGTGTCTGGCCCATTGGAGTCCCTGCATTGGGAGCTGTTCAGTCTTGGTATGGGTCCAGTTAGGACAAGGTCACTTTAGACCCATTTGGAGCTGTTCTATGTTCCAAAGCAGACCAGGAAATTGCCTGGTTCCTCCCTCGGTCTTTACCCAAATGCAAAGCCTCTTTAATACCAGGACAGCGGTTGACACGTCCAGATTGAGGGAGGGAGAGGAGTGAAAGGGCGTTCCTGAAAGTCAGAGGGCATGGCTGACTGGAGGGGCTTCCCCCAGGGGAGCTGGGAGGGGCATAAGTGGAGGAGACCCCTCACTAGCCCATGGCCTTGGTCAGGTACATCTGTCCCGGCGGGGTCCTTCTCTGCCTCACCTCCGCACACTGCTTCTGGAGACAAGGAGTGGTGATGTTAGGAAGTGGTGATGTCACTCTGCATCCACAGGTGGGTGTGGCCACCCAGACAGAGAAGGGCTCAGCACAGGCCCCAGCCCTGGGCCGTCTCCACGTCTCCACGGCCCCAAGTACAAGCAGAGCCATGAAAGAGGAGCCCAGCTGTAAAAGAAAGCCCAAGGCAAACCCCTAAATCACCACCACCGGGGCAACCTCCCGAATATCCAACCTCAATAAAACCTAGTCCCTGACAGATCACAAAGGAAGGCCAGCATTTCGGGGTGAAGCAGGCTTTTCTTCCGCGTGTCTGCTTTCATTTCTGGCAGTCTTTTGATTCGAGCTGAATAAGCAATGCCAATGCCCGGCGTGGGCATTTGAAAAGACTTTGGTGCAAGATACCACACGTGCCCAATGACAGAACCGGCAGCTACATTTTAAATCCCTACTACTCCGCCGCAGTCCGGTTTCTTAGAACTGTTCTAGGGGAGCGACAACTAAAGAGAACTTCCATCTTCCTCTGACCCTGCTGGCCTTCGCAGCTGGAGAGTGCTGGGAATCACTTCTGGCACTGAAAAGGTTAATTGTCTCCTGCTGCGAAGTAGAAGCTGAGAATAGGGTCCTGGGCAGGCGAGGAATTATGGTAAATGAGGTTTTCTTTATAGTACTGCTGATTCTCAACATGCTGAAAGGGCATTAGTTCACAGTCACTTTCTGTGGAATTACCAAATCTGCTCAGAAGCCATCATTAGGATATTAAACAAGACTTAATAAGTGAAAGTGATTTGCATCGCTGATAATCGTGGGCATTAATCAAGACGGCTTCTGTCTCTCTCCCTGCAATATGTTTCATGTTCCGTTGTAAAGCCCCTTTAATTCTGGAGGACTTCTTAAAAGGTAAATATTACATTTAGAAAGCCATTTTTTAAATGATTTACTTAGCAAAGATCACTATAAATAATGTTCCACTCCCTTGCCAGCTTCAACTATCTGAATACCGGGAGGTTTGTGTTGTTGATGGAGCCAGATGTGATCCCATTTATCAGAAAGGGGTTGCACTTATTCTAATAAACGCTTCAGCCTTTAAAAAGAACTTGGAGTATGACTCAAAATCAAATGACCGCAGTTTGTGCTTCTACCTGAAGTTACACGTTGGGGCCACGTTCTACATCACTCCAGGGACAGAGGCCACCCATGTTAACTTCCATGCTGCACAGAAACCTTAGATTGTAAGTGGTAGAATACAGCAACCTGCTTGTGGTGGTCAATAAAATGAGAAACAAAAGTAAAGCTCCTGAAGATCGCAGCTGCTTTCTTTATAAGGCAGCTGTCTCTTGTTAAAACCAGTGGTTTCAGAGTAAAGGGACTTCCATCCAGAGGAAGCTCATTTTACGACTATTAGAAAAGAGAGAAACAAGAGTTAATACTTTGGTTTAGGCAAGTGAAACACCAAGGGTTGGGGTTTTTTGTGTTTTTTTTCCCTTTTCTTTTCCTTTCTTTTTTTTTTCTTTTCAATTCCTGGTTTTCAGCTTCACAAATGGATTATTTTTCAAGGCTTTCCGAACAAAAGATCAAGGCAATCTTGTTACTTTTCATGGTTTAAAACAGTGTGGGAGACATAGGTTTTCTATATCAAAAGCAATGTAAGTCAAGGGCAGGAGGAAGAGAGGACAGGAGGTTGAAGTCTCCAACCTACACTGGTGTCTACAATTCAGGGCTACAGTCTCACCACTCCCCTTCATCCTTACTCCCTCCTTAATCTCTCCTGTGACCGTCCTGCTAAAGCTGCCTGTGGCGGGGACGTGTGTGTCTTCACGGGTTTAACATAAACACACACAACGCACAGAGCTTATACATAGACGTGCACACACACCCAAAGTCATTGTTCCATTGAGAGGTCTCAAATCTCTTGGCATATTTGACTGCTTGCTTCTGCCCTACTTAATGTGACCGCATGTACCCTCTCCTTCTCCCTTCAGTTCAGGCAGCCTCATTTGTTGTGTCTCTCCTAAAATTAACTCCACGTTGATTTCTGGAGGCTTTGGAGTTTACTGCTGGAAATAAAAGGTTATTCGCTGGCAGTGACGAGGGACATGATTGTTCTCAGGCACGAGGGCTCAGCACACTATTGAAATGAAGCTCAAGGGATGAGCTTCTGTGAAGCAGAGGAGACTTGATCCATCCTAATGGACTGCAACACGAATTATATGCCCTATTTCACCACCTCCCTGCCTCACTAATCTGGGATAGTTCACATGGAACCATTTATCCAGGAGGGAGAATATATCATTCCCAACTGAGAGCTCTCTCTCTTTCTTTTCTTGTTATTCTTTTTCTTTTTTTCTTTTCTTCCTAGACCTTGCATCCCCAAGCTACTGTGTATATTTCTCTAGCCCACGAGGGGAAATGGACTCATATTCTTGTGAGACATCTCCATGTGTTTGCCCACCACCATAATAACCTAACAACTACCTCTCCCTGGGCACTGAGTAAGTGTCAGACGTGGTGCTGGCAGATTTACAAACCGTGTCTCTAATCCTTCCAAGAAGATGTTATTGTTCTTAATATACAGAGCAGGGGATGCAGCTCAGAGTCGCTAAGTAGTTGGTACCAATCTACGTGGCAATTCAACGATGGAGCCGGAAGTTGAATCGTGGTCATCTAGGTCTGTGTGATGCCAAATCTCACACACTTTTCCAAGATCACCCCTTCCTCTGATGCTCCTCTAGGCTAAAGAATGATGCACGTTGAGGGGCAATGTCATTTCCCTTGAGACACTTCAGCGAGCGTGTGAATCCTGGAAATTAGGGTGCCGCTTAATCTAGCAGGTTTATTATTATTGTCACGGGCTCAAGTTTTCTATCTCTTCTTCTGACTAAAGAGAAAAGCCACACAGCCATGGGCATGTGTTCTGCAGCCCCAGGAACGACATGGCAACTTCTATTTACTTATTTTCAGGGTCACTAACCAAGGTCAGACAGGTTAAAAAACAGAGTTTTCAAGTTTTTTCCTCCTAAATATTTCATAATGCCAGCAAACGAGCAAACAAACAAAAAAGCTGTGCAAGCTATACAAACTTCAGGGTTCAGATCTAGTTTTCACTTGTTAATCCTCTAAAATGTTAGACATAGTCACCTTTAAGTAATTCAAGAGGAGATCAGAGTCTGGGGATGAACTAGTTCCCATCCATGCTCTTCCTCCTTCCCTCTAAAAGGCACACACTGGCTTTTAAAGTTCAAAAGTGCTCTGCTCGGCTTAGAGCACAAGCTTATGATTACCGGGAAGAGGGTCGGGGAAGGGAGAGTCAGGGCGTTTGGGATCGACATGCACACACTGCTGTATTTAAAATGGATAACGAACAAGGACCGACTGTACAGCACAGGGGACTCTGCTCAATATTATGTAACAACCTAAATAGGAAAAGAATATGAAAAAGAACAGATACATGTATATGTATACCTGTATCACTTTGCTGTACACCTGAAACTAACACCATATTGTTAATCAACTGTGCTCCACTATAAAAGAAAAAGTGAAAAAAAGAAAAAGAGCACTCTGCTAGAAGAAAAAAGGTAACATTCTAGAAATGACATTTAAATTAGATAACTGTACTGCTTCTGAATAATTTTTGAAGGATTGTGGGGAGGAAAAGTAAAGAAAGGGTTAAAGCTACTTGTTTAAAATAATCTGAGAGGCCTCAAATTAGCTGTTAAAGAAAGCAATTGAATACATGCGTTGAATCTCTGCTTCCTTCAGAATCTCCATTAATGTAACAGACACAAGGATTTTTTTAAGGAATAAACCCACTAGGACAAACAAAATGGAGAAAAAAAGACAAAACAATATTTTGGAATCTGGAAAGCAGATGTGCAAGTAATAACTTGCAGCTAATTCAAGAAAACTGCATCTTTACCCCAAAGTAAGGAAAGCCCCAGAAGTGACCTGATTTAAACTCAGACCCTATGCAGATTGATGAGTTGGTGGAATCAGGTACCTCTGGATGTAGGGTTGAAGGTAGGTCTGAAAAAGGAGGATTGGTAGAAAGTCTACTTGAGCAGCACAAATCTCCTCCATACAACTGCCCTTCCCCAAAAAACCAGCAGAGGACTGAAGGCTTATTCTCTAAAGAAAATTCCTGGTCTGGGGAAAGGGAGCACATGGGAGGTTGGGGGTAGTGCAGTGAAAAGATAAGAACCAGGAGAGGGTTCCTGTAATGAATGCTCAGATCCACCTGCTCTGCCTCTTCAGCCCTCCTCCTTCCCCACTGGGCTCCCAGACTACCAGAAGCAGGAAACTGGAAGACTCTTTTCTAGGGCATCTGATCAGCCTAACAGAAAGCACCTAAAGGTACTGACGTCCGGGTTTCCCCAAAGAAAAGTCCCAACCAGCTCACCCTAAAGGGAAGCCCTCTAGCTTCACAGTTTTCATGTGGAGTTTTATAGCCCCATTCTACAGTGTGAAAAGACAGCCAAGAGTCACCAGATCTTTGAGAAAATCATCTACAATGAAGTCAGAGAACAAAACAACCAGGAGAAAAGCAACTCGAAGGAAGCAGAGACCATACCAGAAGAAACAACACACAAACCGCCAGGGAAGCACTAAAATCTTCACAGAGATGAGGCAGACCCAAGCAGGATGCTCTAAAAAAGGGACATTCAAAGAACGAAAGAGAGAGAGAGAGAGAGATCTGAAATTTTTTTTTAATTTGATGGCAGAAAAAAAAGTCAGAGATGTTAAAATATGAAGTTGAGGGCTTCCCTGGTGGCGCAGTGGTTGAGAGTCCGCCTGCCGATGCAGGGGACACGGGTTCGTGCCCTGGTCCGGGAAGATCCCACATGTCGCGGAGCAGCTGGGCCTGTGAGCCATGGCCGCTGAGCCTGTGCTTCCGGAGCCTGTGCTCCACAACGGGAGAGGCCACAACAGTGAGAGGCCCGCATACCGCAAAAAAGAAAATGAAGTTGAGGCAAAAGATGAAAAATAGCAGAAAAAAATTATAAAATTAAAGAGGAGCTTCAAGATGGCAGACGAGTAAGACATGGAGATCACCTTCCTCCCCACAAATACATCAGAAATACATCTACACGTGGAACAACTCCTACAGAACACCTACTGAACGCTGGCAGAAGACCTCAGATCTCCCAAAAGGCAAGAAACTCCCCATTTACCTGGGTAGGGCAAAAGAAAAAACAGAGACAAAAGGATAGGGACGGGATCTGCACCAGTGGGAGGGAGCTGTTAAGGAGGAAAGGTTTCCACACACTAGGAAGCCTCTTCGCGGGCGGAGACTGCGGGTGGTGGAGGGCGAAAGCTTCGGTGCCGCGAAGGAGAGCGCAGCAACAGGGTTGCAGAGGGCAAAGCGGACAGATTCCCGCACAGAAGATCGGTGCCGACCAGCACTCACCAGTCCGAGAGGCTTGTCTGCTCACCCGCCAGGGCGGGCAGGGGCTGGGAGCTGAGGCTCGGGCTTCAGTCGGATCCCACGGAGAGGAGTGTGGTTGGCGGCGTGAACACAGCCTGAAGGGGGCTAGTGCGCCACAGCTGGATGGGAGGGAGTCCGGGAAAAAGTCTGGAGCTGCCGAAGAGGCAAGAGACTTTTTCTTGCCTCTTTGTTTCCTGGTGCTCGAGGAGAGGGGATTCAGAGCGCCGCTTAAAGGAGCTCCAGAGACAGGCACGAGCCGCAGCTATCAACGCGGACCCCAGAGACGGGCATGGGACGCTAAGGCTGCTGCTGCCGCCACCAAGAATCCTGTGCGCAAGCACAGGGCACTGTCCACACCTCCCCTCCGGGAGCCTGTACAGCCCGCTACCGCCAGGGTCCCGGGATCCAGGGACAACTTCCCCGGGAGAACGCACGGCGCGCCTCAGGCTGGTGCAACGTCACGCTGGCCTCTGCCGCCGCAGGCCCGCCCCGCACTGTGTGCCCCTCCCTCCCCCGGCCTGAGTGAGCCAGAGCCCCCGAATTAGCTGCTCTTTAACCCCGTCCTGTCTGAGAGGGAACAGACGCCCTCAGGCGACCTACACGCAGAGGCAGGGCCAAATCCAAAGCTGAACCCCGGGAGCTGTGCGAACAAAGAAGAGAAAGGGAAATCTCTCCCAGCAGCCTCAGGAGCAGCGGATTAAATCTCCACAGTCAACCTGATGTACCCTGCATCTGTGGAATACCTGAATAGACAACGAATCATCCCAAATTGAGGAGGTGGACCTTGGGAGCAACGATATTTTTTTTTTTTCCCTTTTTCTCTTTTTGTGAGTGTGTATGTGTATGCTTCTGTGTGTGATTTTGTCTGTATAGCTTTGCTTTTACCATTTGTCCTAGAGTTCTGTCTGTCCGTTTTTTTGTTTTTATTTTAGTATAGTTTTCAGGGCTTGTTATCATTGGTGCATTTGTTCTTTGGTTTGGTTGTTCTCTCTTTCTTTCCTGTTTTTAAATTACTTAAACTTTTTTTAAATAATTATTTTTTTTAATAACTTTTTTATTTCCTTTCTTTCTTACCCTTCCTTCCTTCCTTTTCTTCCCTCCCTTCCTCCCTTCCTTTCTTTCTTTCTTCTCCCTTCCTTTCTTTCTTTCTTTCTTTTTCTTTCTCCCTTTTATTCTGAGCCAGGTGGATGACAGGCTCTTGGTGTTCCAGCCAGGCATCAGTGCTGTGCCTCTGAGGTGGGAGAGCCAACTTCAGGACATTGGTGCACCAGAGACCTCCCAGCTCCACATAATATCAAATGGCAGAAATCTCCCAGAGATCTCCATCTCAACGCCAACACCCAGCTCCACTCAACAACCAGCAAGCTACAATGCTGGACACCTTATGCCAAACAACTAGCAAGACAGGAACACAACCCCACCCATTAGCAGAGAGGCTGCCTAAAATCATAATAAGGTCACAGACACCCCCAAACACACCACCAGACGTGGACCTGCCCACCAGAAAGACAATATCCAGGCTCATCCACCAGAACACAGGCACTAGTCCCCTCCACCAGGAAACCTACACAACGCACTGAACCAACCTTAGCCACTGGGGGCACACACCAAAAACAATGGGAACTACGAACCTGCAGCCTGTGAAAAAGAGACCCCAAACACAGTAAGTTAAGCAAAATGAGAAGACAAAGAGACACAGAGCAGATGAAGGGGCAAGGTAAAAATCCACCAGACCTAACAAATGAAGAGGAAATCGGCAGTCTACCTGAAAAAGAATTCAGAATAATGATAGTAAAGATGATCCAAAATCTTGGAAATACAATGGAGAAAATACAAGAAATGATTAACAAGGACCTAGAAGAACTAAAGAGCAAACAAACAAACATGAACAACACAATAAATGAAATTAAAAATTCTCTAGAAGGGATCAATAGCAGAATAACTGAGGCAGAAGAACATATAAGTGACCTGGAAGATAAAATAGTGGAAATAACTACTGCAGAGCAGAATAAAGAAAAAAGAATGAAAAGAATTGAGGGCAGTCTCAGAGACTTCTGGGACAATATTAAACACACCAACATTCGAATTATAGGGGTCCCAGAAGAAGAAGAGAAAAAGAAAGGGACTGAGAAAATATTGGAAGAGATTATAGTTGAAAACTCCCCTAATATGGGAAAGGAAATAGTTAATCAAGTCCAGGAAGCACAGAGAGTCCCATACAGGTTAAATCCAAGGAGAACATACCAAGACACATATTAATCAAACTATCAAAAATTAAATACAAAGAAAAAATGTTAAAAGCACAAGGGAAAAACAACAAATAACACACAAGGGAATCCCCATAAGGTTAACAGCGGATCTTTCAGCAGAAACTCTGCAAGCCAGAAGGGACTGGCAGGACATATTTAAAGTGATGAAAGGGAAAAACCTACAACCAAGATTACTCTATCCAGCAAGGACCTCATTCAGATTTGACAGAGAAATTAAAACCTTTACAGACAAGCAAAAGCTAAGAGAATTCAGCACCACCAAACCAGCTTTACAACAAATGCTAAAGGAACTTCTCTAGCCAGGAAATACAAGAGAAGGAAAAGACCTACAATAACAAACTCAAAACAATTAAGAAAATGGTAATAGGAACAAACATATCGATAATTACCCTAAATGTAAATGGATTAACTGTTCCAACCAAAAGACATAGACTGGCTGAATGGATACAAAAACAAGACATGTATATATGCTGTCTACAAGAGACCCACTTCAGACCTAGGGACACACACAGACTGAAAGTGAGGGGATGGAAAAAGATACTCCATGCAAATGGAAACCAAAAGAAAGCTGCAGTAGCAATTCTCGTTTCAGACAAAATAGACTTTAAAACAAAGACTATCACAAGAGACAAAGAAGGACACTACATAATGATCAAGGGATCGATCCAAGAAGAAGATATAACAATTATAAATATTTATGCACCCAACATAGGAGCACCTCAATACATAAGACAAATACTAACAGCCATAAAAGGGGAAATCGACAGTAATACAATCATAGCAGGGGACTTTAACACCCCACATTCACCAAGGACAGAGTATCCAAAATGGAAATAAATAAGGAAACACAAGCTTTAAATGATAACATTAAACAAGATGGACTTAATTGATATTTATAGGACACTCCATCCAAAAACAACAGAATGCGCTTTCTTCTAAAGTGCTGATGGAACATTCTCCAGGATAGATCATATCGTGGGTCACAAATCAAGCCTTGGTAAATTTAAGAAAATTGAAATCGTATCAAGTATCTTTTCCGAGCACAATGCAATGAGACTAGATATTAATTAGAGGAAAAAATCTGTAAAAAACACAAACAGGGCTTCCCTGGTGGCGCAGTGGTTGGGAGTCCGCCTGCCGATGCAGAGGACGTGGGTTCGTGCCCCGGTCTGGGGGGATCCCACATGCCGCGGAGCGGCTGGGCCCGTGAGCCATGGCCGCTGGGCCTGCGCGTCGGGAGCCTGTGCTCCGCAACGGGAGAGGCCACGGCAGTGAGAGGCCCGCGTAACACACGAAAAAAAAAAAAAAAAAAAAAAACACAAACACATGGAGGCTAAAAAATACACTACTTAATAACCAAGAGATCACTGAAGAAATCAAAGAGGAAATCAAAAAATACCTAGGAACAAATGACAATGAAAACACGATGACTCAAACCTATGGGATGTAACAAAAGCAGTTCTAAGAGGGAAGTTTATAGCAATACAATCCTACCTTAAGAAACAAGAAACATCTCAAATAAACAACCTAACCTTATACCTAAAGCAATTAGAGAAAGAAGAACAGAAAACCCCATAGTTAGCAGAAGGAAAGAAATCATAAAGATCAGATTAGAAATAAATGAAAAAGAAATGAAGGAAACGATAGCAAAGATAAATAAAACTAAAAGCTGGTTCTTTGAGAAGATAAAAGAAAATTGATAAACCATTAGGCAGACTCATCAAGAAAAAAAGGGAGAAGACTCAAATCAATAGAATTAAAAATGAAAAAGGGGAAGTAAAAACTGACACGGCAGAAATACAAAGGATCATGAGAGATTACTACAAGCAATTATATGACAATAAATTGGACAACCTGGAAGAAATGGACAAATTCTTAGAAAAGAATAATCTTCCAAGACTGAACCAGGAAGAAACAGAAAATATGAATAGACCAATCAAAAGCACTGAAATTGTGATTTAAAATCTTCCAACAAACAAAAGCCCAGGACCAGATGGCTTCACAGGTGAATTCTATCAAACATTTAGAGAAGAGCTAACACCTATCCTTCTCAAACTCTTCCAAAAAATTGCAGAGGAAGGAACACTCCTAAACTCATTCTCTGAGGCCACCATCACCCTGGCAACAAAACCAGACAAAGATGTCACAAAAAAACTACGGGCCAGTATCACTGATGAACATAGATGCAAAAATCCTCAACAAAATACTAGCAAAAAGAATCATTAAAAGGATCATACGCCATGATCAAGTGGAGTTTATCCCAGGAATGCAAGGATTCTTCAATATACACAAATCAATCAATGTGATACACCATATTAACAAATTAAAGGAGAAAATCCATATGATCATCTCAATAGATGCAGAGAAAGCTTTTGACAAAATTCAACACCCATTTATGATAAAAACCCTCTAGAAAGTAGGCATAGAAGGAACTTACCTCAAAATAATAAAGGCCATATATAACAAACCCACAACAACATCGTCCTCAATGGTGAAAAACTGAAAGCATTTCCTCTAAGATCAGGAACAAGACAAGGTTGCCCACACTCACCACTGTTATTCAGCATAGTTTTGGAAGTTTTCGCCACAGCAATCAGAGAAGAAAAGGAAATAAAAGGAATCCAAATCGGAAAAGAAGAAGTAAAGCTGTCACTGTTTGCAGATGACATGATACTATACATAGAGAATCCTAAAGGTGCTACCAGGAAACTACTAGAGCTAATCAATGAATTTGGTAAAGTTGTCAGATACAAAATTAATGCACAGAAATCTCTTGCATTCCTATACACTAATGATGGAAAATGTGAAAGAGAAATTAAGGAAACACTCCCATTTACCATTGCAGTAAAAAGAATAAAATACCTAGGAATAAACCTACCTAAGGAGACAAAAGACCTGTATGCAGAAAATTTTAAGACACTAATGAAAGAAATTAAAGATGATACCAACAGATGGAGAGATATACCATGTTCTTGGATTGGAAGAATCAACATTCTGAAAATGACTCTACTAGCCAACGCAATCTACAGATTCAATGCAATCCCTATCAAACTACCACTGGCATTTTTCACAGAACTAGAACAAAAAATTTCACAATTTGTATGGAAACACAAAAGACTCCAAATAGACAAAGCAATCTTGAGAAAGAGAAACGGAACTGGAGGAATCAGGATCCCTGACTTCACACTATACTACAAAGCTACAGTAATCAAGACAGTATGGTACTCGCACAAAAACAGAAAGATAGATCAATGGAACAGGATAGAAAGCCCAGAGACAAACCCATGCACATATGGTCACCTTATCTTTGATAAAGGTGGCAAGAATATATAATGGAGAAAAGACAGCCTCTTCAATAACTGGTGCTGGGAAAACTGGACAGCTACATGTAAAAGAATGAAATTAGAACACTCCCTAACACCATACACAAAAAGAAACTCAAAATGAATTAAAGACCGAAATGTAAGGCCAGACACTATCAAACTCTTAGAGGAAAACAGAGGCAGAACACTCTATGACATAAATCACAGCAAGATCCTTTTTGACCCACCTCCTAGAGAAATGGAAATAAAAACAAAAATAAACAAATGGGACCTAATGAAACTTAAAAGCTTTTGCACAGCAAAGGAAACCATAAACAAGACCAAAAGACAATCCTCAGAATGGGAGAAAATATTTGCAAATGAAGCAACTGACAAAGGATTAACCTCCCAAATTTACAAGCAGCTCATGCAGCTCAATATCTAAAAAAAAACAAACAACCCAATCCAAAAATGGGCAGAAGACTTAAATAGACATTTCTCCAAAGAAGATATACAGATTGCCAACAAACACATGAAAGAATGCTCAACATCATTAATCATTAGAGAAATGCAAATCAAAACTACAATGCGATATCATCTCACACCAGTCAAAATGGCCATCATCAAAAAATCTACAAACAGTAAATGCTGGAGAGGGTGTGGAGAAAAAGAAACCCTCATAACACTGTTGGTGGGAATGTAAATTGATACAGCCACTGTGCAGAACAGTATGGAGTTTCCTTAAAAAACTACAAATAGAACTACCATACGACCCAGCAATCCCACCACTGGGCATCTACCCTGAGAAAACCATAACTCAAAAAGAGTCATGTACCACAATGTTCATTGCAGCTCTATTTACAATAGCCAGGACATGGATGCAACCTAAGTGTCCATCGACAGATGAATGGATAAAGAAGATGTGGCACATATACACAATGTAATATTACTCAGCCATAAAAAGAAATGAAATTGAGTTATTTGTAGTGAGGTGGATGGACCTAGAGTCTGTCATACAGAGTGAAGTAAATCAGAAAGAGAAAAACAAATACCGTATGCTGACACACATATATATGGAATCTAAAAACAAACCAAAAAAATGGTTATGAAGAACATAGGGGCAAGACGGGAATAAAGACACAGACCTACTAGAGAATGGACTTGAGGACAGGGAGAGGGGAAGGGTAAGCTGGAACAAAGTGAGACCGTAGTAGTGTATATATGGACATATATACACTACCAAATGTAAAACAGATAGCTAGTGGGAAGCAGTCGCATAGCACAGGGAGATCAGCTCCGTGCTTTGTGACTGTCTAGAAGGATGGGATAGGGAGGGTGGGAGGGAGAGAGATGCAAGAGGGAAGAGATATGGGGATATATGTATATGTATAGCTGATTCGCTTTGTTATAAAGCAGAAACTAACACACCATTGTAAAGCAATTACACTCCAATAAAAATGTTAAAAAAAATTATAAAATTAAAAGACTAGTCCATGAGCTCAAATATAATAACAGAGTTCAAAAAAAGGAGAACAGAGCAAAATGAAGGGAGAAAATAATAACATAATGGTAGAAAATATTCCAGGAAAAAAAAGGATGTGATTCTCCAGATTTATAGGATCCACTAAGCGCTCCCAACAATGAATAAACATAGATGCACACCAAAGCATGCCATTGTAAGATTTCAGCACACTGAAGACAAAGAGAATGCTTGCAAACTTCCAGAGAGAAAAGCAAGGTTCCTTCACAGGATCAAGCATCAGAAGAGTACCAGGCTTCTCAGCAACTCCGAAGCCTAGAAAACAGTGCAGCAATATCTTCAATATTTTGAAGGAAAATTATTCCTAACCTAGAATCTTATGTCCAACCAAACTAAGAATTGTGTCAAAGTCGAATGAAGATATTTTCAAACATGCAAGACCTCAGTGCATTTATTTAACCTACAACCTTGTTCGGGTAGTTGCTGGAGGATATGCTCCACTGGAATGAAGCAGTTAAAAAAAAAAAAAAAGAAGAAGAAGAAGAAGACAACTGTTATCCAAAAAACAGTGTATCCAACAGATGAGGGAGTTGGAAGGAATACCTAAGATGATGGTAAAGGAAGAACCTGAAATAATATCTATGCAGCTCTTCTAGAGAACCAGATTGGGGCAGATCAGAAGACTCTGGGAAATTTTCCTTCAAGAAGATGAAATTAATGCAATACCTGATATGTTTGAAAGTACTGAGTGGAGATTTATGTAACCAGGGGGAGAACTGGGGGATGAACCAATGATAAGTACATAGAGCTTTAAATAAATTTTTAGAAAAGACAGTAACAAGAATATACAAAAGATTGTCCAAGAAAGAAAATTAAGCCTGGGAAAATACATGGAACAGCTGTGAATTAATCTGCATATTCATAATATGAATCCTGATCTAACCAAAATTATGATTAACTACATTGGAGGTTTGAAAGGATAAGATGTGTAGGGTGGGGAGTAAGGGGCAGAAGGAGGTGGAATCCTCATTTATTATGGTGGGAAATCAACATATATTGCTTAAGACTAACAGACCAAAAAGGAGAAATATAAACCTGTTCTATGAATATATAGAGTAAATATCAAGAGTTGAAAACGGTAGCATCCCAGAAGTAGGAAACTGAAGATGAGAGTTAAGAATGATTGGGGGTACTTGCAATTCTATTTGAGCCTATAAATTCTGTGCTTGTATAACTTTGATAAAAATGAAAACTAGGTAGGAATTTCCCTGGTGGTCCAGTGGTTAAGACTCCAGGCTTCCGATGCAGGGGGCATGGGTTCGGTCCCTGGGATGTTCCGTGTGGTGCAGCCAAAAAAAATAACAAGAAAACTAGCTAAAATATCAATAGTATTTTGAGCGTATCTTTTTAAACATTTCTCCTGGTAAAATTATTTAATATGTAGCCTACTATACTTCAGGATAATGATTTTAAAGCTGCATGTTGTCGCTAATTAGTGGCTTATGAAATCAATTTACTAGGTAGCCATCAGCAAGTCTGGGGTGAAATGAAAAGGAACTAGTGGAACACCACTACTTCTTAACAAGTAGTCCTTCACTCTTTATCCTTCTAGAAATACATCCTGAGTTTTAGCTAGATATATGACTACAAGCTAGGATAAATTTGCAGATATTGCCACGTGATTAAATTTGCACCAGTGAGATGTGGGAAGAAGCAATGTGTATGTAACTTCCAGGCCATTCCCTTAAAGACACAATTATTTGGTCTGGACTTTCACTTTTTCCTCCCTGTAGGCTAGAACCTGGATGTGCAGGTGAACCAAATTCAACCAACTCAGTAAGCACAACCCCCCAGAAATAGGAGACCAACCAAATAGAAGGAACTATGCCCCCGAATACCCTTGTCAGGCAAAGCCATCCAGCCAGTCCAGAATTACTCATAACTGAATTATTCCATGAGAAAGAAATCAACTTCTATCTTATTTAAAGCCAGGATTTTGGATTTCTGTGCTACAGCACCTAACGTGTACTTAAGACAGGAATGGAAAACAGAAAAGTGTACCACTTGTTGTAAGGGTATATATGGTTTTGTGAAATTTTTTGTTTCATTACATATGGGCTTGATCATATATGTGTTTATCTGTACTGAATGGCAGTCAAAAAGTTCTAAAACCACTGCTTAGGGTATAAATCTCTTATGCTTAATAAATAATGGTTAGTTGAACAAAGTAATGGTGTTTTAGGATGAGGCCTCTGAGTAGAAGGGAATGGAAACTGTGTGTCTTTGGGTTAGTTATCCAGGCCTCAGTTTCCTAACATGCAAACATGGCAGTTGGAGTAAATGATGCCTCTGTCCCATTCACGTCTAACATTTTGCTATTCAGTTGGGCTGTGATTCAATTCAATGTTCTTTAACATTGGTAAGTATCCAAACAGCTAAAAAAACCTACAGGCCCTTCATGTTACAAGCTGGGGAAAGAGGGATGGAGAAAGCTAGGTGAGCATGGCTTACCTTTACTTGGCTCCTATTTGAATAAAGATCCCCTTATTCAGATTTGGAAGATGCAGCAAAATGAAAAGCTACTACAGAGGTAGATGGAAACCTATGCTGGGGCGTAATGACCTAAACTAGACAATTTAACAGTGACAGCTGGGCCCAGTTGTTCCCCAAATTTGGGGAGAAATAAGAAAGGAGCCACAGATGTAATAACAATTATGGAAAGGTGGCAAAAATACAACCTACAAGGAAGTGGGAATGCCTACTCTTGAAGAATCCTGAGGGTCATTGAATAATTATTTCTTAGGAAGAGCAGCAGCTCAATTCTAAACAAAGTGATGGTCAACATAGTCTTGATATGGAGCCGTGATTTTCAAACTTTATTTAGAAGCAGAATGATTTCTCCAAATGAAATTTTATGCAGTACCCCCAATACATAAAACAACAGAAAAAGAGTTTTTTAATGATGGAACCAGTGATGGGGACTCCCTACCTTCCAACCACCTCAAGCACCTTTTTCTGGAACCCTAAAGTTTGAGGAACATAATTTTAAAGCAAGTTGTTTAAATCAGTGGTTTTCAAATATTTTCACCATGATCCACAGGACTGTACGTCCTCCCAGTAAACACACACACACACGCACACACACACCCCTGAAAGAAAGTTCCGCAAGACAATTTTACATCTCATAGTCTATTTCATTCAATTCCATTTCTTTTCTTTAAATGCCAACCATGATTCACTTAATTGACTTCAACACCCACTAATGAATATGTTGCAACTCACAGTTGAAAAACACCAATTTATATTGAGAATAGATGGATTCAAATTGGCCAAAAAATTATGTTAAATTTCTTTATTGTAAACGTGATTAATTGGAACAGGTAATCATCTGTGATTATTGATGTGTCACTTTTGAAATCTAAGAACAGAAGCAACTCCTTGTCTGAAATAACTTGGAACGGGAGAAGTTGGAACTTTTGGCTGTACCTTCCACCTCCGGTATTCTCTCTGTGGCAACAGGGGCCCCGGTGGGTGGGGATGGATAGTGGAGATGTGGGTGCCTGATGATTCCTATTTCTTAAACTGTGTTAATGAGAGAAATATTACCTAGAAGGCCCAGGTGATCTGCTGTGTAATTACACGATGAAAAAAAAAACAAAACTAAACTAAGAAGGGCATAGAAACTATAACTATCAGTTTAACCTAGTTAAAGAAATGCTCCTTTCAACAATCCTTTATTCGTCAAAAAGCCATTTAGAAAAAATTTAAGGGGCTTCCCTGGTGGTGCGGTGGTTGAGAGTCCGCCTGCCGATGCAGGGGACACGGGTTCGTGCCCCGGTCCGGGAAGATCCCACATGCCGCGGAGCGGCTGGACCTGTGAGCCACGGCCGCTTGAGCCTGCACGTCCGGAGCCTGTGCTCCACAACGGGGGAGGCCACAGCAGTGAGAGGCCCGCGTACCGCAAAAAAAAAAAAAAGAAGAAAAGAAAAAATTTTAAAAGTCAATAAGAAAAATAAGTCATTTAGGATCTGAGAAAGAAAGGATAAACCTTGCAAGTTCATATGGAAAGAAAAGAATCATATGACAAGTGAGAAGGAGTCGTGAATTCTGACAAAATTTTACTTGATATACAAAAGAATTTAAATACTGAATGTATTGCAATTCTTTTTAAAGCTGATGTTTAAAACTGAACCTCTTTCCCTATACTTACAGTAGAAGCAGTAAGTATGCAAAAATCCCCAGTAATAATAACAGCTCATTTTTGTGCTGTAACCCCAAGTTTATGATGTGCCTTAAAGGAACCAATCCACGTGCAGCTTCAGTAGTTAAGAACAACCCTGGCTGTAGGAAGGCCGAGCAGCCCAAAGAGCCCTCTGCCCCTGTAAGCTGGGGATGATGAGGCTCTTGCTCTTAGTGAAAAGGAATAGAAACAGCTAGAGAATTCGGAAAAATCAGGACGAGCACACTGCACTTCAAGCACATGTAAACAGAAGTTCTGGGCACCCTTTGGAATTAGTTTACCGGCTACATTTTAGAAAGTAACCAACACTGTATGACTCGGCCACACACAGAACCAAAATAATGAATGGGTCTGAAAGGGGGGAAATTGGTGGGGTTGGGGGATGAATTGGGAGATTGGGATTGACATTTATTCACTGATATGTATAAAATGGATGACTAATAAGAACCTGCTGTATAAAAAAAAAAGTTCAAAAATTCAAAAACAAAATGAATGGGTCTGAGACAGGGGCTTGTCATAGATGAGGGGTTTTATGGCATGCAAGGGGAGAGGAAGTGGGAATCGGCAAGGCCACACTACTGAGTCCTGAGTCCTGAGTATTATTTGGAATTTTATGTATTCAGAGGTTTTTTTTTTTTTTTTTTTGAGTGTTTAAGTTGCTTTTTGTAACTTTACCTTGGTTCGTTCCATTGTATTACTTCTTCCCAAATAGCTCTTTCATTTCGTTATAAAGTTTTGAAATAAGATAACCTCCAGAATACTTGGTGCTCAATAAATGGTCATTCTTTATCTTCTTCCTTTCCAAAGTGGTATTTCAGGAAAGGTAGGTAGATGAGATTCTGGGATAATGGCTTTACCTGGTAACCTATTTTACAACTGAAGAGGAAAAGGTGAACATTTGGTGGACCTATGGCACCTGCAAAAATCAAGCAGTCATAAAGGATGGGAAATTGACATGATAATGAGCTCATTTGTATTCCTGTTCATGGCCTTCCACTGCCTTGGTCTTGGACTGCTTAGACAAATCCTTTCGATAGAGTCTGACACAGCCTCCGCAATCTGGAGGTTTTCATTTTTCTTTTACGGTGATCCCAAAACCCATTACAATTCACCATTTCTGCCATATCTATCCTTTGAGAGAAATTAAAAGAAGATGGGGAGCAGTTTCAGAGAAATAAACTTTGGGAGAAACATTAATACTCAAAAATGGAAAAACTTCCTTCATTTAAACTAATTAGGTATGAAGGTCAATATGAATTATAGCTGACTTTATGTAGAAAAGTTGTTTTATAAAAACCCCTCAAATCTTTTGGGGAATGAAATGGGTTATAAATAAGATTTAAAAAAAATACTAATGGCTGCAAGAGACTAAATATTAAATGATTTTCAAATAGAGAAGCTGCTTAAATGAATAGCTAAGGCTACATCATAATATACAGCAATTATGGTATTTGTATGCAGACAATTTAAGGTACAAAGTCATTGGGCTCAGTTCTTCATAAGGTAACAGCAACAATATTTTCGTAGTGGTTCTTAGCCAGAGCTGTTCAGCAAAATTACCCAAGGTATTGTTACAATACAGACACCCAGTCTCACTCCAAATATCCTCCATAAGGACACTTGCAGAAGGACAGGAAAAGGATGAGATTGTCCATTTAGAGAAAAACTCCCATGTTGATTGTCACCCACACCCTTAGCCAAACACATGAGTTTATTGAACACTGGCTGTCGTATAAGGATTTTGCTTAAGATGATCTTATAGATGGGGAATACTAAGAAGTTACACAGAGAATTTGGAATATCTGGTTCCAAACGCAGTGTTTTGTCCTTCGCACCACATGCTGTATAAGGTGATGTCAAGGAAGCATATATGTACCTTCCAGTTAATAAGGTTTAACTAGAAGTTAAGAAATGCATGCTGATCCCAAATAAAAATGTGCTAATCCCTGGATGCTTAGAGAACCAAGTGCATAGCAAGCTCTCCCCGGGGTGTGCAGAGCTGGGAAACATATTGTTCCCATAGAGAGAAAAGGCAGCGGCAACGTTAACCAGCTTGCGGTTCTCTCTTCCTACACATGTGGTAGGAATTGTCACCTACCCCAAGCCATATTTTATACCTGAACAAGCCTTTGTCCAAACATGTAGTGTTTCCTTGCTAGGACACATCTGGCCTGTTCCTTGAACTGGAGCTCTGAGATTAGCTGGCCAGATTCCAACAGAGAAGGCCTTTTATCGGTGACAGGCAGCATTTGGAAGCCCCAGCGATGAGGTTCAGGAAGGACGCTGATGTTACTGTGGACCGTGTTGCTGCTGTTATCTAAGGGACTCATCTTCCTAGAGTGCCATGGCGCTCATCACATTGTCTAGACCCCTGCAGCAGTCTCTACTGCTTGTCACATCTAGTCTGTCTCTCGGCTGTCTCCAAGAGCCCTCCACCAATTTGCCACCCCGTGTTGCCCACCACTTCTGTCATCTTTTTAACCTGACACGTCCTTTCTAGCAGAGAAGGCCAGGTTCTTAACTCACCCCCTATTCACAGTGAACAGGTTTTTTTTTTTTGGCCATGCCGTGCAGCATGTGGGATCTTAGTTCCCCGACCAGGGATCGTACGCTGCAATGCAAGCAAGGAGTCTTAACCACTGGACCGCCAGGGAAGTCCCTCACAGTGGACTTCATTTGGGGAGAGCACCATCCTAGTGGTCCTCCATCACGTGACCCTTCATCAACTCAGTGGCCCCGGGAGCAGCTCTAGGAACAGGAACAGGCAACACATATTTGGGAGACGATAACCGGGTTTGCACCCTGCCTCTGGGGAAGGCATTTAACTTCATAGAATCTCCATTTTCTTACCTGCAAATGGGCATGATTACACCTGTCCTGCCTGCCTACCTCCCGGATCAGTGGTAAGGGTCAAAAGATCTGGCTGGGAGAGTGCTTTAAGGGTTTCAGCAGTGGATTCTATAACAAGAGAACTGAATCAGATGAGATCATAGGCTGAAATTGCAATTCATAGGCTGGAGGTCTCATCTTTATTTTTTTTTCATCTTCACTAAGTATGAGGGACATGATGAATTAGTGCAAGTTATCAAGTTAGTTGGTTATCCACTGTCCACACTTAGAATCTCCCTAATGATGGCAGATGCCCTGAGAATGAGTCTCTGTCACCTCCCAGAAGCACGTCCCTGGGTGGGAGAGTATGTTCTGATTATTACCCTAATCCTCTCCTAACACTTTCAGCCCCTTTCTCATCTTTTTTTTTTTTTTTTAAAGGGAAACATAGTCACTACCCACTGTAACGGAGGACTTCTTGGAACTGAAGACACCATGTGCCTGTATTCACATCTCTTCCCATTGTGGGGTGTGGAAGAGCTACGGATTAGGGAAGAATTTTGACACCTTGATGTAACACAGGAAGCATGGCAAAAAGAATGAGCACCAGACTGGGAATCAGGATCCCTGACACCCACCCCGACTCTGCCACTCACTAAACCTTCCCTCACACAAGTCACTGTCTTTGCTGTTCCTCAGTTGCAGCTTCTAGAATGTGAGGGGGTTGACTAGAGATTCTCTAAGGTCCCTTCAAGCCAGAATATTTTGTGATCTAGATAAATGCTGCTTATTAGCAATGCAGTAATTGCATTGTTGCATATCATCTTCATGAAACTGTATCTGTCGCAACATTTTCATATACTGCACATCTTTTTGGTAACAGAAAAAAAATCACAAGTCTCCGATCGGTAGAAGGAAGCCTCAAGGAATATATCCACAAAAAAAAAGCCTTCTTCAGGCCTGTAGAGTGACTGAATCAGGGCCCCAATTATGAATGACTGGCTCAGCCTTGAAGCATCATCCTTTCTTCATGTTTACGTAATAACATAATGCTACCTTGGACCCCTGCCCATCTCTCTCTCTCCCTCTCTCTCTCTCTCTCTCTCCCTCTCTCTCTCCCCTCCCCCCCCACCTTCCCTCCCTCCCTCCCTCCTCCTCTCTTTCTGCCAGAAAAGAGAGAAATCTTAGGAATTTTGCTATTTTGGAGCTTGAAAAATCCCTTTGTATGATCCTTTCACACCACCACCAATACACAGAGCAATACTGAGCCTAGGTCTAATTTTTATTTTTTTAAAAAAAGAATGTCCTATGTTCTTCAAAGCAACTTTTCTTTCAAAAATATATATTCAACTGGTCATTCCCACCACCTTCTTGTGCACCTCTAATTTTTTGTGGGACAGATTTATACACTCCAGATGCTGAGCTGGAGCTGCTATAATTCCACCTGCCACATCTGGCTCTTTGGCACACCAGGCCAGAAGCTTCAAAGTTGCATCTCTGTGCTGTACATGGTTAGACTGCTGGCTGCTGCTTTATCTCCTTGGATGTAATTTTCCTTTGATTCACCTATAATTCTGAAGAATTGATGCATTTGTATCCATTTTGAATAAGGTTCTATACAAATGCTTCATTTGATCTCTGAGCAGACCCTTTCATTTCCTCTTATGTGGCCTCGCCTTTAATTCAAGCGAGAGCCTTAGAGCAACTCAGAGCCACTCTGCCTGATTCTTTGCACAAGCAGTTTTGTTTGTCCCAAGTCCTCTGCTTCTTGTTCTTGGAGGGAAAAAAGAAAGTGATGGAGAGAGAGGAGCCATTCGTGCTCCTGCATTTGAGAAGGGAAGGGACAGACAGTAGGGTCAGTGATTTCTATTCCACCCCTTTTTCATACAGGTGCTGCCTTAATATTTACACTCCCTATTTTTTTCAAGCAACCAGCTTGGTTTGGGGGGATAGACTATGAAATATGAAGTGTTACTGCAAAGCATCATTCCTCAAAGTGTGTTCCACAGAAAATTCATCAGCTACACATCTTGAAAAATCCCCTGCCGAGATCACAGCACCCATTAACATACTAAATGTTCTGATAAGTCCTGCGGCACAGGGGAATGTACACATTTGACCTTCTCAAGCACTGTTCTCCAAATTCATTAGAACATAAACCCTTTTTTCATGCAACACCCATTACCCTCCCATCAGAGCCCAGTCCATGGATGCTGCTGTGAAGGAATGTTCTCCATTCCCCTTAATGAGTGCTCCAGCATTGACATAGCCCAGTGGCTCCTGCAGTCATGTTGGGAAGCTAGACCTTTACCCCGCAACGATGATGTCATTGTTCAAAACAACTGGGGTCAAAAGAGGGAGTGTTTCTGAAATAGAACCAATTTTCCTAAGCTTCTCAAACACCAGCAGAAATAAACCCCCCACACCTGGCTCCAAATATCAGAAGAATTCCAGAATAATATCTCCAGAAGAAATATCATTTAAATAAAGTTAAGTAAGAAACAAGGGTGTGGTATCCTACCATATTTACTTGGGGGAAATTTTATTTGAGTGCCTAAATTCTGGTTAATTTACCTCAAAGCTTGTGAGCATCTTTTTACTTACACATCCAATGGTCAATATATAGATATGATTAGCAAATTCAGTTACACACAAGACACCACAAGGGTCCACGCCATTTAGTACTTTTCCAATCTGCCAAGAACCGTTAATAACTGAGTAGCACACATTAATCACTGTTCTCTTTTTAGTGAGTGAACCCAAAAGACCAGCAGCATCCATATGTGTATGAAGTTTGTTTCTCTTCCTTCCATAAGCAGAAATCATACGGAAAATAAAGAAGTTTTCAGATTAAGATGAATCTATATTTCAGCTCACTACTCTTAACAATATAATGTAGAGTTGCCAGGACAGACTTTTAAAGTAACTTTATAAATTGTGTGTCTTTTTCTAAAATCATTGAGGGTCTGAGGGGAGCTTAAATGTTTTAGTTATTCATTACTGCATTTTATTTGAAAAAATATGCACTGTATTTTGTAAATTTGGGGGTTTTAAGGGCTACGGATCTCTATCCCCCGCAATTTTTGAGCTACTCTTCTGATTTGCAATTGGTATTTATCTGATTTGTCATTGGTTCATCTCATAATATTTTTCTATTTCTTCCACAAACCAAATCAGATTAGTAGACCTTGAGATCACTTGAAGTACCAAGAATATGTTAAAATAAATTTTTGCATTTAACTACATGACCTATGATATTTGTTCTAACACATAGATCAGATTCATCTCCAGTCAAACCTTCGAATAGTTTTTACCAAGCAATAATGATAACTGAAGTTTTCAAGATCAATTTTCTATCTACACCATGAACTCCAGCAAGACATAAATTCACAAAGCCCTAACTCTTATATAAGGAGTTGGAAGGCAAGAATTCTACGATCAAACTAACAATGCAGGTGCGGCATATGTTATAACAACTATCCAAAAGTTAAAACCTTCACAAACTATGGATAAACATGGCAATATACCTGATACGCACTTTGTGGCTTACAAAATACAAGTCAGACTGCCTGGGTTCAAATCACATCGCCACCATTTACTAGCTGTGTGGCCTTGGGCAAGTTACTAACCTTTCTTTTTTTTTTTTTTAAATTTTTTTTTTTAACAAGCCTGCATCTGACATTAATTAATTAATTTATTTTTGCTGCGTTGGGTCTTTGTTTCTGTGCAAGGGCTTTCTCTAGTTGTGGCAAGCGGGGGCCACTCTTCATCGCAGTGCGCGGGCCTCTCACTATAGCGGCCTCTCTTGTTGCGGAGCACAGGCTCCAGACGCGCAGGCTCAGTAGTTGTGGCTCACGGGCCTAGTTGCTCCGCGGCATGTGGGATCCTCCCAGACCAGGGCTCGAACCCGTGTCCCCTGCATTAGCAGGCAGATTCTCAACCACTGCGCCACCAGGGAAGCCCGTTACTAACCTTTCTATGCCTCAATTCCCTCATCTATAAAGTGGGGACAATAATAGTACTACCTCATAGGGTCGTTGCAATGCTTAAAGAGGTAATAAATAGCACACAATCAGCATAAAAGGTATTTGTTGTTGTTGTTGCTGCTGCCATCATCATCATTATCATCACCTCAGGTGATTTTTCAAAACAATCCTAAGAGACAAGTGGGTAAGATATCATAAACCTACACATGGGGGAAATGAGTTTTAGGGAAGTTTAGTGATTTGCTCGAGATGACACAGCTGGTAAGAGGCAAAGTACTCTCAAAAATGGTCCTTCTGACCAAGGGCACCTCTCTTACCTGCAAGGTCTGGGACAAGTGAAGGCCCACTTACCATAAATCTAAATATTGAAACGTTATAAGTCAAGGTAACAAACTTTTAAATGCAACATGTTCTAGCCTCCTACCTTGACAAACATTTCTTCATAACAACAACAGTGAAAGGCGTGTGTAAAGTTAAAATTTATACACACAAACACACAAAACTAGTTTAAATATCAAATACCAAATTACTATTGAGCATGTCTAGATCAAGGGGCCAGAAATATTGGGGTTAGTAATAAAGATATATATTGCATACATTATTTATATTCCTTCATAAAATTTATTTTTCTTACCATCATTTCAGCAAAATCACAGATTAATTGCTAAATCAATATTTTCACATAATTTATGTTTTATTTTTAGTAATACCAAGTTAGATAACTTTTCTTAAGCCATTGTTATTCTTAAATCATTTTTTAAATTAATTTCAATTTGGAAAAACTTTGCAGTAGTAAATGGAATTGTCGGTAAAAAATGCTTGAAGTGATACTTAGATTCAGAAATGCACTATGAATTTTTACATATTACATGTAAACATTATAGTGGAGGCATATATGAGAATTATCTTCATTGCAGAACATATTATGAAATACCTTAAGTTTATCATATAAATTGTTATCACTCATATTGCAATTTTCATCATTCCATAGAGTAGTATCTGAAGTGATACATTGTTTCTTAGGTTTTTTCAAATTTCCCATGTTTGGAAATTTAAAGGAAAAAACATTTTGATATATTGCTCAATTTATGCAAGTCATTTTTCAATTGAAACTATATCTTGTTTCTTCTTTTCCATAGTCCTGCAAAGGTTTTCCTTTCCTTGTTCTTTTTCCCCATTTTTAAGTTGAAATGTCACTTTTGTTGCATATATCCCATGTAGTTTCAATAAAGAAAAATTACTTTCTCCATAACTTAAAGTATATTTTTAGTCATTTAAAAAATGAAATAGCCAAATGTATCTATTTGAGTGTTTTGTAACCTTTTATGACAGTAACAGCAATTTATAATTTATACCAAATAACCATACATACCAAAAATTCAAAATTAATTTCATTCCTACCAAAGTCTACAATTTGCTTTTCATTTGAGGATTTTCTATTGTTTTGTTCAACTCTTCTAGTGAATCTCACATCCTGCCTAAATTAAATCTAATTACTTTAACAGCATTTGGTTAGCATTCCCATTGTGAGTCTAGGAGTAGACCTCAGGCCAAATTTTATATTTTCTACCAAGATGTTTCATCTTCAGACGGATCTAGGAAATGTAATAGTACATAATATCGGGCTTCCCTGGTGGCGCAGTGGTTGAGAGTCCGCCTGCCGATGCAGGGGACACGGGCTTGTGCCTCCGTCCGGGAAGATCCCACGTGCCGTGGAGCGGCTGGGTCCGTGAGCCATGGCTGCTGAGCCTGCGTGTCCGGAGCCTGTGCTCCACAACGGGAGAGGCCACAACAGTGAGAGGCCCGTGTACCGCAAAAAAAAAAAAAAAGTGCATAATCTCAGAAGTGTTCCAAAGAATGTCATTGTCATCAGCTGAGGTCATGTCTCCTCATAACAAAATCAAGCTATGTAAGCAACACGACAGAATGCATTTGGATTATCAGGAATACTGGCTTGTATACCTTTTTCTAGAAAACCATGTTAGTTCCATTATAATGGGCTTCCCCTTGACAACCTTTTAAATTAGTGCCTAACATTAAAAGATGTTTTCTCTAAAAGCGAACCCTCCTACAATTTGGTGGGAATGTAAGGTGGTGCAGCAGCCACTATGGAAAACAGTATGAAGATTCCTCAGAAAACTAAAAATAGAATTACCATATGACCCAGCAATCTCACTCCTGAGCATATACCCAGACAAAACTATAATTCAAAAAGATACACGCACCCCTATGTTCATAGCAGCACTATTTACAGTAGCCAAGACATGGAAACAACCTAAATGTCCATCAAGAGATGAATGGGTAAAGAAGATGTGGTACATATATACAGTGGAATACTACTCAGCCATAAAAAAGAATGAAATAATGCCATTTGCAGCAACATGGATGGAACTAGGGATTATCATACTAAGTGAAGTAAGTCAGAAAGATAAAGATAAATACCGTATGTTATCACTTATATGTGAATTTAAAATATGACACAAATGAACCTACCTACTAAACAGAAACATACTCACAAACATAGAGAACAGACTTGTGGTTGCCAAGGGGGGCTGGGGGAGGGATGGAGTGGGAGGCTGGGGTTAGCAGATGCAAACTATTATATATAGGATGGATAAACAACAAGGTCCTACTGTATAGCACAGGGAACTATATTCAATATCCTGTGATAAACCATAATGGAAAAGAATATGAAAAAGAATGTATGTATACAAATAACTGAATCACTTTGCTGTACAGCAGAAATTAACACAATATTGTAAATCAACTATACTTTTATAAAAAAATAACAAGATGCTCCAATTGAAACATGGAAGAGAAAAAGATGTTTTCTCCAGTTCTTCAATTAAATTTACATTTCAGATATAAAATCAATGAAATTTTCATTTCTTTTTATTTCCTTGTTTTGTTCCTTTGGTAGCTCAACAGTTACATGTAATAAATGTAAGATTACAACATGACTTCGGTTTCTTGCACCATCTAGTTGATTTGCATAATATTTTCTTTTTCTGTTTAATGTATGATTTCTTCTCATTTTATAATCTCTGGTAGTAGTCAGTTTTTACTACAACAACAAACAACCCCCCAGTCTCAGTCCCTTGAAAGAATAAACACTTACTTTTTGCTCACAGAGGTCTGACGTAAGGCTGTGACCATGCTGGGCCTTTCTAAGGTCATAATCTCATTATGAATTCTCCATTCTAGACAGTGACAATTTGTTTCATATATATGCTTTTTGTATTCATATACATAATTGGCATTAGGTTCCTAGTGTTAAGAGCAGGAAGGAAAGGCTAGATCCTGATGGGGATGGAGGACAAACTCCAGAGACTGAAGAAGTGCCTGTCACAAGCATACGTACTTCAGTTTCTATACTTCTCTCCTCATGCACCAGCTGCCAACATTGTGCAGGCTGGCACCAGCCATAAGCTGTACTTCTCTACAATGTAAACCTGAGTGGCTGTTAAATATACGGGTTAACAGCAGCTATCTGGATTAGGGCAACAAGATTAATTCCAGACCTGTCCCTGGGGGGATTCAACCTCCTACTAAAGGTTTTCAGTGAGGACCAGAGTGCAGGGGGGAAGCCTACAGTGAAGGAGAGGGAAACAGAGACACAGAGAGTGAGTGGGTGAGTGCACCCAGAGAAACACAGAGAATGTTCAGGGATAAGAGGAGGACTTGAGCATCCTCAGGGTTCTAGAGAGGAAATAGTTTTAAGAAGGTTGATCAGCACTGAGAAATTTCACCTAGAGTTAAAGGATAATGAAGAACGTTGGGTCAGATTAGCAGAAGCCTATTGTCAAATTTGAATATTTTCCTAAGAGATAGAACATATTCATAACCATTTCTATGTTCACTAATTTCTAAATCTGTGATGGTGGACATGACAAGCAAATGCTGCCATTTATTGGAGAGGATGAGGCAAGATCAAAAGCCTGGAAAGGGACTTCCCTGGTGGCGCTGTGGTTAAGAATCCACCTGCCAATGCAGGGGACACAGGTTCAAGCCCTGGTCTGGGAAGATCCCACTTGCTGCAGAGCAGCTAAGCCCATGCACCACAGCTACTGAGCCTGCATGCCACAACTACTGAAGCCCACGTGCCTACAGCCCGTGCTCCACAACAAGAGAAGCCACCGCAATGAGAAGTCAGTGCACCACAACAAAGAGTAGGCCCTGCTTGCTGCAACTAGAGAAAGCCCATGCTCGGCAATGAAGACCCTATGCAGCTCCCCCCTAAATAAATAAATAAGTCAAAAAAAAAAAAAAAAAAAAAGAAAAGCCTGGAAGGAGGGCCCTGCTTGGCTGTTCTCTGTCCTGAAGGCCGTGGTGGCCAAAGGATGGCATGAGAGGTCTGTGAACATGGACATGGCCAAAGGGCCCAGGAGACAACAAAAGCAGAGGTGGAGAGACTAGAGTGTTAAAACACACTTGGCCTACCTCACAGTCTCAGGCCAAGGAACATCCTAAAAGGCTTTATCTTTTGGTTATGTTGCAGGTGATTTGAGCAAGGCATAGCTAAAACATAGACGTTCTCAAAATACGTTATATCTGATTTCTGCTGTTCCCATTCTTCTCTGCTAGGAAAGTTTTGATATAAATAACCTAAAACACTTCACAGAGATAGAGAAGTGATGATCATTATATTCTCTCACTGGCCCTCACAGATTCAAAGCCTCTTCACAATTGCCATACAGCAAGCAGTTGACCCAGAAATACAAAGACTGACTTGCTAAACCATCATTACCCTTATTTGAGGAAAACCTTGCTAAATATTAAACCAAGAGTGAAACCTGTGTCTCACAATTCACTCCATGGTCAAACAGCCTTACCAGGTGGAATCTGTGTTATAGCATATGAGGTCTAAAAGGTATCTTATGGATAGTGTGACCATATAATTTACCATCCAAACCAAAACAACTTTGAGAGTAAAGGGGGAGTGCTATTAATTACCACAGGACAATGGATATAAACCAGGATGATCCCAAGCAAACCAGGATGGTTCCCTGGATGCATGAACGTTAATCTCCAAAGATGGTCTCCCTTCCATAGTCTGTGCACATGCTGCTTCTCCTATTGAGAGATGGAAACTATTTCCCCTCCCCTTGAATCCTGGGCTAGACTTGTGACTTTCTTTAACCAACAGAATGCAGTGGAAGTAATGCTATTTGCAGGCCCAGCTTAAGTTTGGCAGCCACTGCTTTTGCTCTCTTGGAACTCAGTAGCCATGCCATAAAGAAGCCCAGGCCCCAGAGGATGCAAGCATGTGAGTGATTCCCAGATAAGGCCATGTGGAGCAGAAGAATCACCCTGCTAAACTAGAGAATCATTAGAAATAAGAAATTATTGTTTTAATATATTAACTTTTGGGATGGTTTGTTATGCAGAAATAGGTAACTGGTCACCCTCCTTATAGGTAATATGGTTCACCATCCCACACACAATACTGCTTAAAATAGTAATAGCCCATAAGAACCCCACATTCAATTTCAGCACAATTTGACACTTCCTACAGAGGTGAAACCAAAATGATCTGAAAACATAGGTTACAGAGGCCAGATATATAAGTCATGTGAACCTGAACACAGTCAGCTACATTTAGAAAGTGATCCTCAATGATTTCTTTGGAGTTTAAAAGAGAGACATGCTAATGTTTTCATTGACCTCTCTTTCTACTCATTTTTTCTTTTCCAATATCTTGATCAAATGTTTCCGGTAACTAGAATACCTTTGGATCTTCAGGTACCTGCAAACTTGGTATCTTAGTTGTTAGGTAGTTTGAAAAGTCAGATAAATCTCTCTTTCCCAGAGCTCTTTGAAATTCTCAGCAGCAAAGTTCTGAAAAACTTGCCCATTCAGCCACACAGCATGTTAGTCCTGCTGGATGGTCATGACATTCAATAAGATGATTGTGACAGGGAAGAAATGGGGAACAGAACAGCCTCTGCTGAGACAGGAGACGCTGAGACTCCTACCTGTCTGATGCTTCCAGAAACAGCCAATAAAACAAAACTCTGAAAATCCATGGTATGCTTTATGAATCCAAGTCTCCCCTTCAGAAGAATGGAGTTTTGTCTGGGAGGTGATAGCATTCAGAGACAAACTATGTTATAATGCAAGTTCAAATCACTTCTACAAGACTCTAAACATAGCAAAGTACCAATACGTGGTCTGACGAAGGAGAAAGACAAGTATGATCTAGTGAAAAGTCTTCACGTAAGAATATTTTTAATAAATAATATACCTCGGTTGTTTGCTCTAAAGGAAATTTTCAAGTAGAAGTCATTTGAGTAATGGCTTTAATGAGTAGATAAACATAATTTGAAATTATCAGAGAGAATGGGTGCTTCTACCTGATCAACAAATCCTTAACAAATACAACAAAAGTAAACTTGAACACAGACATTTTTGCTATTATCAGAATTTTTAAGTTAGGGCTGCCTGACTTATTCCAGTTAATACTATTTGAGCCAGCTAGTCTAAAACAGTGAACGACAACAACACTACAGAGAAGTAGTGGTCGTGATTCCTAATGCAATCTGCATATCGTCAGTGACCATCAAAATGGCGTCATTGTCTTAAACTCTTTGGGAAGAAGCACTTCAGGATGCATGTTTGATCTACAAAGCAAATATCTACAGCATTATTTTTTTCAACCAGCCACCTTAATATTTCTATGTTGCCTATTAAGAAGCTATGAATTTACAGTATTGAAAGGTAATCTGGTAATCCCACCTATTATGTATGTTCCCATTCCTTCCTATTATTATCTTTTCACTTAGTGCTTGTCTGTAAACTCAGGTATTTGATCTTCTTTGGCCAGTGAGCCCTTAATAATTTACACAGTCACTTTATTCAGATTATAAGGCATTTCATTCATATGACCTCTAAGTCCTGTAGTCTACAAAACCAATGTGAATTGCCCTGTGATGTGGTTAGGAAAAAGAGCATGGGCTCTGGACACTCACAGCCCTTGGCTTGAATGTGCAGTCTGTCATGTGCCAAATGTGTGATCTTGAGTTTATAAAAAAGAACAAAACAGATTTCTTCCTGGGGGAATTTTACGGACTGCAGTGCAAGGAAGGGGTACCAAAGGAGATCCTAGCAATCAAACTGAGTAGAGGAGTTAGAGATAAGCGTTCAGGGACAACGAGGCAGCTAGAATGTATAGAGCAGAATACCAAAGAGGAGGGAACAATTCAGAAAAAGAGCTAAAGGTATCTACATAGGAGACCTCTTGAATCTGCTCCTGGAGAATATACTACTTATACATAGGGTGAAAATCCACAAGGCCAGGTGAAGAAAAACTTGGAAAATGTGAAGTTTTGCTTGGAAAGTTTTCAGATTTCAGACACTGCTGGAAGAATTTTAAGTTCTGGCCAGCAAAATGGAGAGACCTTGTTGAAGATTTAGTTCACTCAAGATTTTGCATAGATTTTAGAAATGTCTCACCTAGTAGGAGATCTAAATTTGCCTTAGAGTAAAAACTACTCTAGACCAGCCCTTTAAAAATTTAAAAATAAACTCCAAAAAAATCAAGGTGATCCTCAGTTAACTTAATTGTCAGACCAGAATCCTATGCTATTTAAAGAGAGACAATGAAAATCAGACTTCCAACAGCATAAGATTAAAGTGTCCAGCACTCAATCAATAATACAAGAAATACTAACAAGCAAGAAACTGTGATTGATAACAGGAGGAAAACAAGTTGATAGAAATAGATGCAGAAATGACAGAGATAATGTAATTAGTAAAAAGGAACAGTAAAACAGCTTTTATAAATATGCCCAAGAATTTAAAGAAATATATATAATAAGGAGATAAATGGAAGATTAGAAAAAAAAAGAAATGAAACTTCTCTCACTGAAATATACATCTGAAATGAAAATTCACTGGGGTGGAGTTATCAGCAGATTGGATAGTGAAGAATAAAGTCAGTGAACTTTAGGACAGAGAAATATAAACTACCCAAAATAAAACCTAGAAAAAAAATTACAAAAAACAAAACAAAACAGAGTTTCAGTGACTGTGAAACTACATCAAGTAGTGTAACATATGTGTAACGAAAGTGCCAGGGAAGAGCACAAAAATATCTGAAGAAATAATGATCAGAATTTTCAACATACCCCAAGGAAGAGAAACAAAATTACATCAAGGTATAGCATAATCAAATGGGAAAAAAAGGAAAAAAAAAGACACTGAAAAAGAGAAAATCTTATAAAGGAGTCAGTGAAGCTTTCCCTGGTGGTACAGTGGTTAAGAATCCACCTGCCAATTCATGGGACACGGGTTCGAGCCCTGGTCCAGGAAGATCCCACATGCCACATGGGATCCCACAACTACTGAGCCCACGTGCCACAACTATGAAGCCCGCATGCCTAGAGCCCATGCTCCTCAACAAGAGAAGCCACGGCAAAGAGAAACATGCACACCGCAACGAAGAGTAGCCCCCACTCACCACAACTAGAGAAAAACCCGTGCACAGCAATGAAGGCCCAATGCAGCCAAAAATAAAATAAATTAATTTTTAAAAAAAGGAAGTCAATGCAAAAAGATACATCACAAACTGAGAAACAAAAATTAAAATGACTGCACACTTCATAACAAGACAATGAAAACTAGAAGACAATGTAATGACATTTGTAACATGCAGAAAGAAAAATACCTGTTAACCTAAAATTCTATATACATTGAAAAAAAAATCAGAAATTAAGGTGAAATAAAGAGTTTACAAAAGGAAGTACTTCAGAATGGTGGAACAGAGTGCTGAAAATAAGTATGTGAGTACATATAAAATACTTTTTTCATATTTTAATTTCATTACAACATAAGTGCTCATAACAAAAACAAAAACATATTGTGGGATTTATAACATATGTATAAATAAAATGAATGTCAAAATAGTACAAAGAAAGAAAGAATGAAACGGAAGTATATTTTTGTAATGTTCTTACATTATGCATAAAATGGTAAGATAGTATTTGAAGGTAGACAGTGATAAGTTAAATTACATAGGGCAACCCTTAAAGCAATCATAAAAACAGAAAAATGAAGAGGTGTAGCTAATAAGCCAATGATGGAGATTAAATGGAATATTCAAAAGTAGTCAATTTTTTGAAAAGAAGGTAAGAAAAGAGGAAATAAAAGAGAGCTAAATTGACAAACAGGAAACAAATAGTAAGATGGTATATTAAAATACAACTATATCAATAATTACATTAAATATAAATGACCTACGCATTACAAATAAAATGCTGAGATAAATCAGTCTGAATAAAAAGTCAGGACCCAAGTATATGCTGCTTGCAAGTAACATATGTTAGATACAAAGACACAAATAGGTAAAAAATTAAGAGTGAAAAAACTACATACCAAGAATAAACCTATCAGAATAACTTGGAGTAGCTATATTAATATTACACAAAATATACCTCTGGGCTTCCCTGGTGGCGCAGTGTTGAGAGTCCACCTGCCGATGCAGGGGACACAGGTTCGTGCCCCGGTCCAGGAGGATCCCACATGCCGCAGAGCGGCTAGGCCCGTGAGCCATGGCCGCTGAGTCTGCATGTCCGGAGCCTGTGCTCCACAACAGGAGAGGCCACACAGTGAGAGGCCCGCATACCACAGAAAAAAAAAAAAAAAATATATATATATATATATATACCTCTGGACAAAAAATATGCCTGGGATGAAAAACGTCATTTTATAATAATTACCATCTTATGTATTTTTAGGTACTAAGAATACATAAATATCTTAAATATATATGCACCCAATCAAGTTTCAAGCTTCATTAAAGCAAAAGCTGACAGAACTGAAAGGAGAAGACAAATCCACATCTATAGTTGATTTCAACACTCCTCTCATTGATTGACAGAGACAGAAAAACCAATAAAGATATAGATTACTTAAACAACACTATTAACTAAATTCAAATGTACTGAGTGCTTTACTAAGAGCAGCAGAATACAAATTCTTTTCAATCGTATGTTGACCATTGATTCAGTTAGACCATGTGCTGAATCATAAAACTCGATGACTTTAAAGGGATTTATCTCGTCACAATAAAATCAAGCTATAAATCAATAACAAAGAGCTATTTGGAAAATATTCAAATATTTGGAAATTAAAAAACATACCTTTAAATGCCAATGGGTCAAAAAAGAAATCACATAAGAAGTTAGAAAATATTTTGGAATAAATGAAAATGATAATGCAACACATCCAAATTTCTAAGATGTAACTAAGGCAATGTTTAGAGAAAAACATATAGTTGCACATGCATATATTGGAAAAGAAAAACAGTCTAAAATCAATTATCTAACTTTCTACTATAAGAAGTTAGCCAAAGAAGAATGCACTAAACCCAAAGGAAGTAGAAAGAAGAAATAATAAAGGTAAGAATGAAAATCAATAAACTAGCACAGGCAAACAATACAGGAAATCAATAAACCCAAAAGTTGTTTCTATGAAAAGATTAATAAAATTTATTAAACTCTAACCAGACTTATTGAAAAGAAGAGAAATGATACAAATGGAGGAAACATCATTAAAAATCATGCACACATTAAATGGACAATAATAGAATATTATACACAACTTTATGCCAATAAATTATAAAACTTAGATGAAATGCACAAATCTCTTGAATGATAAGAATTACCAAAACTGACACCAGAAGAAATAGACTCCTAAATAGTTGTATATAAATAAAATACATTGAATTAATAATTAAAACCTTCCACACAAAGTAAATTTTGGACCCAGTTTGTTTCTCTGGTGAATTCTATCAAGCATTTAAGAAACAAATCATATCAATCCTACACAAACTCTTAAAGAAAATGAAGAAGGAAGAAACACTTCCCAACTCATTTTGTGAAAACTTGCTATAACACCAAAAACAAAACATGACAAAAAAACTGCAGACCAATATCTCTCATTTACAGAAATACAAAAGTCCTTAACAAAATATTAGCAAAAAGAATCTAACAATATATAAAATATATTGTACATTTGACACAGTTGAGGTCATGCCAGGATTGCTAACTTGATATACGATTCAAAGACAAATCAATGAAATTCACCACATTAATAGACTAAAAAGAAAAAGGCAAGTAATCTTATTGAGATGCAATAAAAATATCTGACAAAATTCAACATCCATTTATGATTTAAAATAAATATCAGGAAATGAGAAATAGAAGAAACTTCTTAACTTGAGATAATGGATATCTTCAGAAAATCTGAAGCTAATATCCTATGTCGTAGAAGACTGAATGCTTCCTGTATAAGAATGGGAACAAGGCAAGGCTGCCCACTCTCACAAATACTCAACTTTGTACTGGAGTCCCTAGCCAGAGCGATAAAGCAAGTAAAAAAAAAAACCCCGTAATTGTGTTCATTTAAAAATTCTAAGAAATCTTCAAAAATGGTACTTGAAACAATAAGACAAATTTCACATGGTCACAGAATACAAGGTCAATGCACAAAAATCAATTTGTTTCTACATACGAGCAACAAACAAATGCAAAAGGAAATTTAAAAATCAATGCCATTACAATCACGTCAAAAACATGAACTACTCAGGGATATGTTTAACAAAGGTGCACAAGAGCTATATACTGAAAACTAGAAAACAGTCTGACAAATTTTAAAATCCCTAAATAACTGAAAAGATATACCATATTCATGGACTGGAAAACCCAGTGTTATTGTATTAGTTTACTAGGGCTTCCATCACAAAGTACAACAAACTGGTTGACTTACACAACAAAAATTTATTGTCTCACAGATCTGGGAATCAAGCTGTCAGCAGGGTTAATTCCTTCTTAGGGCTGTGAGGAAGTATCTGTTTCATGCCTCTCCTCTAGCTTCTGCTGCTTTGCTGGCAATCTTTGTCATTCCTTGACTTTTAGAAGCATCACCCCAATTTCTGCCCTCTTCACATGGCATTCTTCCTTTATATGTGTCTCTGTGTTCAAATTTCTACCTTTTTATAAGGATATCAGTCAGATTGATTTAGGGGCCTGCCTTTCTCTAGTATCACCTCATCTTAACTAATTAAATCTGCAATTTTCCTTTTTCCAAATAAGATCACAACCTGAGGTTATGAGTGTTAGGATTTCAAGATATGAATTTTGGAGGGACACAATTCAACCCATAACAAATATTGAGATATCAATTATCCTCAAATCAATCTGTATATTCAACACCATCCAATTAAAATCCCAGAAGGCTTTTTTTTATTAACAAGCTGAATCTAAAATTAATATGAAAATGCAATGAACCTAGACTATTCAATGCATTCTCTACCTGACTTTAATACTTACTATAAAGTTTAAATAATAAAAACCAACATAGGCAAAATTAATTCTACTGTCAAGTGAGGCTCATAGTAACTTAGGGCTTCAAGAATATCAATTTCATCTGGATCCAACCAGATTCCATGTTTCAGGATCCTTCTCTTTACCAATTAATGCCCTAACTTTCACTCAAGTAACTTGATGAGATACAAACTCAACTGTCTTTGTAATTCAGCAAACCACCCAATTAAATTTGTGTTTGATTTTCAGCACTATCTGGCTTTAATTACAACAAATAAGAGTCTCTCTTAGGGCTGTCATGGGAACTCTCTGATTCTCAGACCATGACCTGAGCTGAGAGTTATTGGATCTGAGCCTGACATTTTTTCCTTGTCGTCACTTAAGTGCACTCAGAAAAATTCATTCCATACCACAGTTATTAGTCGTCATTTTTGCCATAATGGTCAACTGCAGCCACTTGGGCTCCCAAAGCATGTGCTTCTGTTGGCATTTCATCACAATCAACCACAGATGACAGCTTAAGGATGAGATCATTGCATAATGTAGATTGCTATCATCCCATTTCCCATTGTCAAGGAAGATCAGCCTTGCACTCAAACCTAAGGATATGACCAGGCCAAACCCAAGATCCTATATATTGCCAGTTTATCTTCTGAGACCACTCCTGGTACCAATTCTGTATCAATCAGGGGTCCAATCAAGAAATAGAAAACCTCACTGTGATTTGAACAGGAAAAGTTTAATATAAAAAAATTATTAACTATTACTGAGAATTGGAGTAACGAGGCAGCAGCTAGTAAAAATAAAGAGAACTTTAAAGAATATAGGAATAGCAGATATAAAGAGCAGCCCTTAGCCCCCCCACCCCCACCCAGGGCTGAGATAGAGTGCCCAAGAAGAAATCCCTGCTCATAGCTGAGATTCAGATCTTTTAGAATGGGCATGTTTGTGGCTCACTGAGTGGCAGAGAAGTCACTGTGGTGCTACACTGATGGAACTTGCTAGAAATCTACCTTCTAGAGTGCCAGGAGAAGATGTCCACGGGGAGGTGTTTCATTAGAGGCACATCACTACAGAACTGTCCAAAGGAGTTTCTAAGAGAAACTGTTGGCCTCTTAGTGTCACTGGTCACCATGCACTGCAGGAGCCAGGCAGTAAAGAAGTTGTGAGTACTGCAGAAGCCTGGTGCTGGAGAAAGTGCCCATCCTGTAGATATGGGGGCACTTAGGAGGTACATATGCTGCAGATATACAGTGCTAGACAAGTTGAAAGAACTACAAGAGCCTGCCTGGAGAGCAAGTACAGGGGAACCAGGAAGCAAAATCCTTCCTGCCTGCAAAGTCTTTCCTGTGTCCTCTACTAGTAAAATGAAACACTGTGCCAGGTGGCAAAGCAAAACTATTTTAAGGGCCTATCTCCCCTTTTTTTGCAGAGCACGCAATGAAGGGTGAAGTTGGAGCTAAGAATAAGAAACTGATAACTGACACAACGTTTTAAGATGACAGAGAAAGTCAGTGTGGCTATATAGCATAGTAAGAAAGCCAAATGACATTAAATGACGTTAGAGAAGTTGAGTAGGGGAACAGATCATGTAGATCCTTATAGGACATATTATTAATTGTTATTTTAAGTACAATATTAAGGTATTAAAGAATTTTAAGCAGGAGCATGACTTGACTTACATCTTAAGGAAATTCCTATGACTGAGTGGAGAAAGGATTCAAGGAGAAATAAGTGAATGCAAGGAGTCTAGTTAAGCTACTGCAGAGTCTAAATGATACATGAGGGTGGTTTGGATGAGAGTGGTGGCAAAAAAGATAAGTGAAGAGGACAGATTCAACACTATTTTAAAAGTTTAAAAGGTATAACATTTCTAAAAATCTGCCTGCCAATGCAGCGGACACGGGTTCAAGCCCTGGTCCGGGAAGATCCCACATGCCGTGGATCACCTAAGCCCATGCTCCACAACTACTAAGCCTATGCTCTAGAGCCTGCGAGCCACACTACTGAGCCCACATGCCACAACTACTGAAGCCCGTGTGCCTAGAGCCTGTGCTCCACAACAAGAGAAGCCACGACAATGGGAAGCCTGCACACCACAACAAAGAGTAGGCCCCGCTTGCCGCAACTAAAGAAAGCCTGCACAGCAACGAAGACCCAACGCAGCCAAAAGTAAAAATTTTAATTTTTTTTAAAAATGTACAACATTTTGATTGATCAGATATGCAGTTCAGGGAGATGTAAAAAAACATGACTCCTAGGTTTCTAGTACGAATAACTGGGTGAGAAAGGAGCCATTATCTGAAGTGGGTGAAGACTAGAAGATGAATAGCTTAAATCTGAGATATTCAAAGGGAAATGGCAAATAAGCAAATAAATATACAAGCCAAAAGAGAATAAAGAAAAAGCAGAAAATAAAATTTAGGAGTCATCCGCATGGAAATGGAATTAAATGCAGAAAACAGATGAATTCACCTAGAAAGAGAAGACAGAATGATTAAGTCCTGTCACACCCTGAAATTTGGAAATAGACCAGAGGAGAAGTAGATAGAAATTAACAGACATTAAAGATAAAATGTAAAGGTTTTGCATACATCTAATTAGATTTCCAGAGGAAAACATACAGACAATGTGAGAGAGAAAATAATAGTATCTGCTTACTTTCCAGACTTGATGATAGATTTGAGTCTTCAGATCTCAACAAATCTCCAGCAAAAATAAGAAGAAATCCTCAACTAGAGATATCATGATAAAACATCAAACACAAAAATAAATTCTTAAAAATAACCACAGAGAAAGGACAGACTACTCACAAGGGAATGGTAATTAGATTGATCATACACTTTTTAACAGCAGCAATGGAAATCAGAATCAATGGAACAATATGTTACACAATGATGAAGGAAAATAACCGTTGAGGTATAACTGTAGATTCAGCTAAATCATTATTTAAGAGAAAAATAAAGACATGTTTAGAAAAACAAAAGTAAATACATAAAAATATCAAAGAAAATTCTTCAAAGAAAAAATAATTGAGTAACTAATGCTGCCAAATATAAAACAATAATTAAAACACTGGGTAATGGCACAAGATTAAGAACACGTAAATAGAACAGTAAATAGCATCAGAAATAGACCCAAATACATAGAGGACTGTAAGTTCTATTTTTTTTTATTTTAATGAATATATCCCATTATGTTCTAATGAGTGGCTTTTTTAAAATTAATTAATTTTTTTATTTTTGGCTATATTGGGTCTTCATTGCTGCATGTTGGCTTTCTCTAGTTGTGGTGAGCGGGGGTTACTCTTCATTGCAGTGCATGGGTTTCTCACTGCACCGGCTTCTCTTGTTATGAAGCACGGGCTCTAGGCACACGGGCTTCAGTAGTTGCAGTGCATGGGCTCAGTAGTTGTGTCTCGTGGGCTCTAGAGCGCAGACTCCATAGTTGTGGAGCACAGGTTTAGCTGCTCATGGCATGTGGGATCTTCCCAGACCAGGGATTGAACTCACGTCCCCTGCATTGGCAAGCAGATTCTTAACCACTGTGCCACCAGGGAAGTCCCGAGGACTGTAATTTCTAATGAAGTTAGCCATGACATTCAGTGGTTAAATGATAAATTATTTGATAAAGTTACCAAGACAACTGGATAGACATCTTAAAAAGGAATTAAGTTATTTCAGTTATGTAACCAAGATGACAAGATAGGAGACTCCTGACTTTCTCTCCTCTCACAAATGCACAGAATAGACAGCTATACATGGATCCAGCCCCTTTGAAAGAAATCCAGAAACTGGTTGGGCAACTTCTACACATCAGGCAGCTGAGAAAATACCAACATCAAAAAGAGTTGGAGGGACTTCCCTGGTGGCACAGTGGTTAAGAATCCGCCTGCCAATGCAGGGGACACGGGTTCGAGCCCTGGTCTGGGAAGATCCCACATGCTGCGGAGCAGCTAAGCCCGTGAGCCACAACTACTGAGCCTGTGCTCTAGAACCAGCAAGCCACAACTAGAGAAAGCCCGTGCGCAGCAACAAAGACCCAACACAGCCAAAAATAAATAAATAAAATAAATAAATTTAAAAAGGAATGGGAAAGGCCAAGAAACATTCTCGTCATAAACCCCATCTCTGCCACAGCACCTTATAATCTGGACAGAACTTCCAAATCCAATCTTCTCCCTCAGTCAGGTTGGAACTTCCAAATCCCAACTTCTCCCTGAGGGGCAAAGAGCTTGGGACACACAATTAGAACTCCTACCTTTAAGGCTGCCACCCAAGCAATAGGCCCCCAAATCACCCAGCTTTGAGAGCCAGTGAAGATTGTGTTCACGAGTCCCACGGGGATAGAGCAAACAAAGATGCGGTTTTTAAACAGATAAGGGAGAACTTCCCATAGCTACCCCACCCAGGTGCGGTGAAGAGGGAGCAGACAAAAAATGCCCATCTCCCAGCTTCTCCCTGGAAGGGGTTTGACTGTATGTTTTTCCAGCTGCTGCCTGAGGGTACAGCTTCTAATCAGACTGCATCTGAGAGCTGACTGTAATACTCCCATGAACCTAAAAGACTCAGTGGGCACTGCAACTACCTTCTCCCCCCAGCTTGCTTCAACAATAAAAACAAGTGACCAGCTTCTCCCTGAAAGGAGGTTCTCCACACATCTGGTGCCCTAACTTTTGCAGCTGCCACTTGAGGGATGGACCCACAGTCACCTAGCTCTGAGAGCCAATGGAGCTGGGCATTCATGAGTCTCGCAGGACCATATTAAACAAAGAAGGAGGCTTCCGGGAAGATGGCGGAAGAGTAAGACACGGAGTTCACCTTCCTCCTCACAGATACACCAGAAATACATCTACACGGGGAACAACTCCTACAGAACACCTACTGAACGCTGGCAAAAGACCTCAGACCTCCCAAAAGGCAAGAAACCCCCCACGTACCTGGGTAGGGCAAAAGAAAAAACAGAGACAAAAGAATAGGGACGGCACCTGCACCAGTGGGAGGGAGCTGTGAAGGAGGAAAGCTTTCCACACACTAGAAGCCCCTTCACGGGCGGAGACGGGGTGGCGGAGGGGGAAAGCTTTGGAGCCGCGGAGGAGAGCACAGCAACAGGGGTGCGGAGGGCAAAGCGGGGAGATTCCCACACAGAGGATCAGGGCCGACCGGCACTCACCAGCTCATGAGGCTTGTCTGCTCACCCGCCCGGCCGGGCGGGGCCTGGAGTTGAGGCTCGGGCTTCGGTCGGAGCGCCGGGAGAAGACTGGCGGCGTGAACACAGCCTGCAGGGGGTTAGTGCGCCACGGCTGGCCGGGAGGGAGTCCGGGGAAAAGTCTGGAGCTGCCGAAGAGGCAAGAGACTTTTTCTTCCCTCTTTGTTTCCTGGTGCGCGAGGGGAGGGGATTAAGAGCGCTGCTTAAAGGAGCCCCAGAGACGGGCGCGAGCTGCAGCTAAAAGCGCGGACCCCAGAGACGGGCATGAGACGCTAAGGCTGCTGCTGCCGCCACCAAGAAGCCTGTGTGCGAGCACAGGTCACTATCCACAACCCCCTTCCGGGGAGCCTGTGCAGCCCGCCACTGCCAGGGTCCCGGGATCCAGGGACAACTCCCCCGGGAGAACGCGCAGGGTGCCTCAGGCTGGTGCAACGTCACACCGGCCTCTGCCACCGCAGGCCCGCCCCGCACTCTGTGCCCCTCCCTCCCCCGGCCTGAGTGAGCCAGAGCCCCCGAATAAGCGGCTCCTTTAACCCCGTCCTGTCTGAGCGAAGAGCAGACGCCCTCCAGCGACCTACATGCAGAGGCGGGGCCAAATCCAAAGCTGAGCCCCTGGGAGCTGTGAGAACAAAGAAGAGAAAGGGAAATCTCTCCCAGCAGCCACAGAAGCAGCGGATTAAAGCTCCACAATCAACTTGATGTACCCTGCATCTGTGGAATACCTGAATAGAAAACGAATCATCCCAAATTGAGGACGTGGACTTTGAGAGCAAAATTTATGATTTTTTTTCCTCTTTTCCTCTTTTTGTGAGTATGTAGGTGTATGCTTCTCTGTGAGATTTTGTCTGTATAGCTTTGCTTCCACCATTTGTGCTAGGGTTCTATCGGTCCGGGGTTTCTTTTGTTTGTTTTGTTTTCTTACTAATTTATTTTAATAACTTTATTATATTTTATCTTACTTTATTTTATTTTACTTTATCTTCTTTCTTTCTTTCTTTCTTTCTTTCTTTCCTTCCTTCCCTCCTTGCTTCCTTCCTTCCTCCCTCCCTCCCTCCCTTCTTTCTTTCTACTTCTACTAATTCTTTCTACTTTTTCTGCCTTTTATTCTGAGCCATGTGGATGAAAGGCTCTTGGTGCTGCAGCCAGGAGTCACTGCTGTGCCTCTGAGGTGGGAGAGCTAACTTCAGGACACTGGTCCACAGGAGACCTCCCAGCTCCACATAATATCAAACAGCGAAAATCTCCCAGAGATCTCCATCTCAACACCAGCACCCAGCTTCACTCAACGACCAGCAAGCTACAGTGCTGGACATCCTATGCCAAACAACTAGCAAGACAGGAACACAACCCCACCCATTAGCAGAGAGGCTGCCTAAAATCATAATAAGTCCACAGACACCCGAAAACACACGACCAGACGTGGACCTGCCCACCAGAAAGACAAGGTCCAGGCTCATCCACCAGAACACAGGCACTAGTCCCCTACACCAGGAAGCCTACACAACCCACTAAACCAACCTTAGCCACTGGGGACAGACACCAAAAACAATGGGAACTACGAACCTGCAGCCTGCAAAAAGGAGACCCCAAACACAGTAAGATAAGCAAAATGAGAAGACAGAAGAACACACAGCAGATGAAGGAGCAAGATAAAAACCCACCAGACCTAACAAATGAAGAGGAAATCGGCAGTCTACCTGAAAAAGAATTCAGAATAATGATAGTAAAGATGATCCAAAATCTTGGAAATAGAATGGACAAAATGCAAGAAACATTTAACAAAGACCTAGAAGAACTAAAGATGAAACAAACAACAATGAACAACACAATAAATGAAATTAAAAATACCCTAGATGGGATCAATAGCAGAATAACTGAGGCAGAAGAACGGATAAGTGACCTGGAAGATAAAATAGTGGAAATAACTACTGCAGAGCAGAATAAAGAAAAAAGAATGAAAAGAACTGAAGACAGTCTCAGAGACCTCTGGGACAACATTAAATGCACCAACATTCGAATTATAGGGGTTCCAGAAGAAGAAGAGAAAAAGAAAGGGACTGAGAAAATATTTGAAGAGATTATAGTTGAAAACTTCCCTAATATGGGAAAGGAAATAGTTAACCAAGTCCAGAAAGCACAGAGAGTCCCATACAGGATAAATCCAAGGAGAAACATGCCAAGACACATATTAATCAAACTGTCAAAAATTAAATACAAAGAAAACATATTAAAAGCAGCAAGGGAAAAACAACAAATAACACACAAGGGAATCCCCATAAGGTTAACAGCGGATCTTTCAGCAGAAACTCTGCAAGCCAGAAGGGACTGGCAGGACATATTTAAAGTGATGAAGGAGAAAAACCTGCAACCAAGATTACTCTACCCAGCAAGGATCTTACTCAGATTTGATGGAGAAATTAAAACCTTTACAGACAAGCAAAAGCTGAGAGAGTTCAGCACCACCAAACCAGCTTTACAACTGCTAAAGGAACTTCTCTAGGCAAGAAACACAAGAGAAGGAAAAGACCTACAATAACAAACCCAAAACAATTAAGAAAATGGGAATAGGAACATACATATCGATAAATACCTTAAATGTAAATGGACTAAATGCTCCCACCAAAAGACACAGATTGGCTAAATGGATACAAAAACAAGACTCATATCTTTGCTGTCTACAAGAGACCCACTTCTGACCTAGAGACACATACAGACCGAAAGGGGATGGAAAAAGATATTTCATGCAAATGGAAACCAAAAGAAAGCCGGGGTACCAATTCTCATATCAGACAAAATAGACTTTAAAATAAAGACTATTAGAAGAGACAAAGAAGGACACTACATAATGATCAAGGGATCGATCCAAGAAGAAGATATAACAATTGTAAATATTTATGCACCCAACATAGGAGCACCTCAATACATAAGGCAAATACTAACAGCCATAAAAGGGGAAATCGACAGTAACACATTCAGAGTAGGGGACTTTAACACCCCACTTTCACCAATGGACAGATCATCCAAAATGAAAATAAATAAGGAAACACAAGCTTTAAATGATACATTAAACAAGATGGACTTAATTGATATTTATAGGACATTCCATCCAAAAACAACAGAATACACATTTTTCTCAAGTGCTCATGGAACATTCTCCAGGATAGATCATATCTTGAGTCACAAATCAAGCCTTGGGAAATTTAAGAAAATTGAAATTGTATCAAGTATCTTTTCCGACCACAACGCTATGAGGCTAGATATCAATTACAGGAAAAGATCTGTAAAAAACACAAACACATGGAGGCTAAACAATACACTACTTAATAACGAAGTGATCACTAAAGAAATCAAAGAGGAAATCAAAAAATACCTAGAAACAAATGACAATGGAGACATGACTCAAAATCTATGGGATGCAGCAAAAGCAGTTCTAAGAGGGAAGTTTATAACAATACAATCCTACCTTAAGAAACAGGAAACATCTCGAATGAACAAACTAACCTTGCACCTAAAGCAGTTACAGAAAGAAGAACAAAAAAACCCCAAAGTTAGCAGAAGGAAAGAAATCATAAAAATCAGATCAGAAATAAATGAAAAAGAACTGAAGGAAGCAATAACAAAGATCAAAAAAACTAAAAGCTGGTTCTTTGAGAAGATAAACAAAATTGATAAACCATTAGCCAGACTCATCTAGAAAAAAAGGAAGAAGACTCAAATCAATAGAATTAGAAATGAAAAAGGAGAAGTAACAACTGACACTGCAGAAATACAAAGGATCATGAGAGATTACTACAAGCAACTCTATGCCAATAAAATGGACAACCTGGAAGAAATGGACAAATTCTTAGAAATGCACAACCTGCCAAGACTGAATCAGGCAGAAATAGAAAATATGAAGAGATCAATCACAAGCACTGAAATTGAAACTGTGATTAAAAATCTTCCAACAAACAAAAGCCCAGGACCAGATGGCTTCACAGGCGAGTTCTATCAAACATTTAGAGAAGAGCTAGCACCTATCCTTCTCAAACTCTTCCAAAATATAGCAGAGGAAGGAACACTCCCAAACTCATTCTACAAGGCCACCATCACCCTGATACCAAAATCAGACAAAGATGTCACAAGAAAAGAAAACTTCAGGCCAATATCACTGATAAACATAGATGCAAATATCCTCAACAAAATACTAGCAAATAAAATCCAATAGCACATTAAAAGGATCATACACCATGATCAAGTGGGGTTTAACCCAGGAATGCAAGGATTCTTCAATATATGCAAATCAATCAACCTGATAAACCATATTAACAAATTTAAGGAGAAAAACCATATGATCATCTCAATAGATGCAGAAAAAGCTTTCAACAAAATTCAACACATAGTGATGATAAAAACCCTCCCAAAAGTAGACATAGAGGGAACTTACTCAACATAATAAAGGCCGTATATGACAAACCCACAGCCAACATCTTTCTCAATGGTGAAAAACTGAAACCATTTCCTCTAAGATCAGGAACAAGACAAGGTTGCCCACTGTCACCACTATTATTCAACATAGCTTTGGAAATTTTAGCCACAGAAATCAGAAAAGAAAAAGAAATAAAAGGAATCCAAATTGGAAAAGAAGTAAAGCTGTCACCATTTGCAGATGACATGATACTACACATAGAGAATCCTAAAATTGCTACCAGGAAACTACTACAGCTAATCAATGAATTTGGTAAAGTAGCAGGATACAAAATTAATGCACAGAAATCTCTTGCATTCTTGCATTCCTTTACACTACTGATGGAAAATCTGAAAGAGAAGTTAAGGAAACACACCCATTTACCATTGCAACAAAAAGAATAAAATACCTAGGAATAAACCTACCTAGGGAGAAAAAAGACCTATATGCAGAAAACTATAAGACACTGATGAAAGAAATTAAAGATGATAAAAACAGATGGAGAGATATACCATATTCTTTGATTGGAAGAATCAACATTGTGAAAATGATTATATTACCCAAAGCAATCTACAGATTCAATGCAATCCGTATCAAACTACCAATGGCATTTTTCACAGAACTAGAACAAAAAATTTCACAATTTGTATGGAAACACAAAAGACCCCGAATAGCCAAAGCAATCTTGAGAAAGAGAAACAGAACTGGAGGAATCAGGCTCCCTGACTTCACACTATACTACAAAGCTACAGTAATCAAGACAGTATGGTACTCACACAAAAACAGAAATATAGATCAATGGAACAGGATAGAAAGCCCAGAGATAAACCGACGCACATATGGTCACCTTATCTTTGATAAAGGAGGCAAGAATATACAATGGAGAAAAGACAGTCCCTTCAATAAGTGGTGCTGGGAAAACTGGACAGTTACATGTAAAAGAATGAAATTAGAACACTCCCTAACACCATACACAAAAAGAAACTCAAAATGTTTTAAAGACCTAAATGTAAGGCCAGAAACTATAAAGCTCTTAGAGGAAAACATAGGCAGAACACTCTATGACATAAATCATAGCAAGATCCTTTTTGACCCACCTCCTAGAGAAATGGAAATGAAAACAAAAATAAACAAATGGGACCTAATGAAACTCAAAATCTTTTGCAAAGCAAAGAAAACCATAAACAAGACAAAAAGACAACTCTCAGAATGCGAGAAAATATTTGCAAATGAAGCAACTGACAAAAGATTAATCTCCAAAATATACAAGCAGCTCATGCAGCTCAATATCAAAAAAACAATCCAATCCAAAAATGGACAGAAGACCTAAATAGACAGTTGTCCAAAGAAGATATACAGATTGCCACCAAACACATGAAAGGCTGCTCGACATCACTAATCATTAGAGAAATGCAAATCAAGACTCTAATGAGGTATCACCTCACACTTGTCAGAATGGCTATCAACAAAAAATCTACAAACAATAAATGCTGGAGAGGGTGTGGGGAAAAGGGAACCCTCTTGCACTGTTGGTGGGAATGTAAATTGATACAGCCACTCTGGAGAACATTATGGAGGTTCCTTAAAAAACTGAAACTAGAACTACCATATGACCCAGCAATCCCACTACTGGGCATTTACCCTGAGAAAACCGTAATTCAAAAAAGTCATGTACCGCAATGTTCATTGCAGCTCTATTTACAATAGCCAGGATATGGAAGCAACCTAAGTGTCCTTCGACAGATGAATGGATAAAGAAGATAGGGCATATATATACAACGGAATATTACTCAGCCATAAAAAGAAACGAAATTGAGTTATTTGTAGTGAGGTGGATAGACCTGGAGACTGTCATTCAGAGTGAAGTAAGTCAGAAAGAGAAAAACAAATACTATATGCTAATACATATATATGGAATCTAAAAAAAATTTTTTTAAAAAGGGATTCTGAAGAACCTTGGGGCAGGACAGGAATAAAGACACAGATGTAGAGAATGGACTTGAGGACACAGGGAGGGGGAAGGGTAAGCTGGGACGAAGTAAGAGAGTGGCATAGACATATATACACTTCCAAATGTAAAATTAATAGCTAATGGGAAGCAGCCACATAGCACAGGGAGATCAGCTCGGTGCTTTGTGAACACCTAGAGGGGTGGGATAGGGAGGGTGGGAGGGAGATGCAAGAGGAAGGAGATGTGGGGCTATACGTATATGTATAGCTGATTTACTTTGTTATAAAGCAGAAACTAACACAGCACTGTAAAGCAATTATCCTCCAATAAAGATGTTAAAAAAAAAATAAGGATGCACATAGACTGAAAGTGAAGGGATGGAAAAAGTTATTCCATGCAAATGGAAACCTGAAGAAAGAAGGGGTAGCTATACTTATATCAGACAAAACATACTTTAAGCCAAAAACTGTAACAAGATACAAAAGAAGTTATCATATAATGATAAGGGATCAATTCATTAAGAAGGTATAACAATTGTAAATATTTATGCATCCAACTTGGATTTCCTAAATACATAAAGCAAATATTAACAGATTTGGAGGGAGAAATAGACTGCAATACAATAATACTAGGGGATGTCAATACCTCACTTTCAACAATGGATAGACTATCCAGGCAGAAAATCAAGAGCAAACAAACAAGCAAACAAATAACCCCATTAAAAATGGATAAAGGACCTGCATAGACATTTTTCCAGAGAAGACATACAAATGGCCAACAGGTACATAAAATGGTGCTTGGGGCTTCCCTGGTGGCGCAGTTGTTGAGAGTCCGCCTGCCGATGCAGGGGACACGGGTTCATGCTCCGGTCCGGGAGGATCCCACATGCCGCGGAGCAGCTAGGCCCGTGAGCCATGGCCGCTGAGCCTGCGCGTCCGGAGCCTGTGCTCCACAACGGGAGAGGCCACAACAGTGAGAGGCCCGCGCACCACAAAAAAAAAAAAGAAAAAAAGGTGCTCAACATCACTAATCATCAGGAGAATGCAAATCAAAACCGCAATGAAATGTCACCTCACATTTGTTAGGATGTCTGTTATCAAAAAGATTAGAGATATAAAATGCTGGTGAGGATTTGGAGAAAAGGGAACACTTGCTCACTATTATTGGGAATGTAAACTGGTATAGCCACTATACCTTGCTTAGTTCTGAACAAACTGAGAAATAAAACAATGGAATGGCATATGGAGGTCAAAACAACAGCTTTATTTCTGGTGAAGACTTGGTTGTAATCCACTGCTTGGCGTGAGAGCCAAATGGGCTGGCTAACAGGACCCCAGACTAAGACAGGTCACAGAAAGTATAAGACATTCCTGGTACAGAAGCTACACTGGCTTTTTTTTTTTTTTTTTTTTTTTTGTCTTGGAACACCCCAACGTTGTTCCTACCTCAGAGACTTTGTGCTCGTTTTCTCCTCTTTTGCATATGGAATGACTTTTAACTAGATATTCTTGGACTGGCTTCTTATTATTCATACCTCAGCTCAATGGGATCTCCTGACAGAGATCTTACCTCAACACCCTACTTAAGTGGGCCATTCTTCCCCCATCCTAGTGATCACAATCACAGATTGCCTTATTTATTTATTTCCTTACTTATAGGAACGGTTATGCTGTGTTTATTTCCTCCACCAAAATACAAGCTCCGTTAGAATATAGATCTCTCTTGTTCATCCTTATATCCCCAGAACAGTACTTGGCACTTAGTAAATGCTCAATAAATATTCACTGAATGAAAGAGGCCTGTCACTGAAATGAACAGAGCATGCACTGTGAGAGCTTAGAAGAGTCTACAGTTTGGAGGAGTGAGAGAACACTTCCAAAGAGATGTGAAAGGGTGATTTTTTTTTGATGAATTCATAAGTAATAACTAGGGTGGCCTTTGACTCAAACTGAGGAAAAGGGGAAAGAGATCTTCCAAAAACTGAGACTAAAAAGCCACATTTTTGGGGGGAAAAGTGAGGAATAAACTGGCCCTTTGGCTAGGGTCAGGGCCTATATAAATAGTCCAATATAGCTAGAAATCAGATTGATGGTTAAAGAGGGTGAATGTTGAAGCTGGAAATATAAGCAGAGGGGAAGATCATGAAAGGGTTTTGCACCAAATTAAGGAATTTGGATTTTATCTTAAAGATGGTAAGAGACTATTGAAAGAATTGAGCTTGAAAGTAGGTGATCAGATTTATGCTCTGTAAAGATCTCGTGTTCCTAACATCTAATACAGTCTGTGGTCAGGCTAACTCCTCAAAAAGCCAACAAATGAACTCTATGTGGAGAATGGGTTTGAGAGGAGCAATACCAGAGGCAGGAGGACCAGAAGGGAAGCTTCTGCAGTGCCGCAGGTGAGAAATGATGCTGCCTGGCTTCAGGAGGGGCCTTGCAGTGGAGAGAAGAGCTTGGGTATTTTGCTGCATCTGCCTGCAAAGGCTTCTCTCCCTCTCCTCTCCCCTATGGTCCTGACAGTGCAATGTCCACCCTGCAGGTATGTTATCAGCTTTGGCAGAAGGGCAGAAGACATCATCTGGATTCTCCATGCCCCCAATCCCACCTGTTTATCCCCTCACATTTGGGGAAATCACAGAGTAAAAGGAGTCTCCTAGGAAAGAGAAGAAGAGCATTGGGAAAGGGGGTGTTGGGTCTGGGATACAGGAAGTGGGGAGGGGGAGATCCCTCACCAGGTGGTGCTCTTGGAGCCGGTCATCTATCCTTTCTTAGCAACTGCCCAGTTTCCTTAAGGACAGGGGAGGGAAGGTGAACAGATTTTTCTTTGGTGTCCCTTACTCTTCCCTCAACTCAATTTTCAAGGTCTCTTTCAGATTTCTGCAACCTTACCATTAGCCCTAGACATCCTGTGAGCATGTCCCTGTCTTTCAAACAAAAGCCTGAAAAGGAAATAGCAAGAACCACTCAACTGAATCCTTTGGCAAGTATACAGAGTCTCATTTCCCTCACGGAGGAGGGTTCATTAAATAAGACCCTACATGCAGCCAGGGCCCTTGTTTACTAAAAACTAAAGAGGAAAAACTGTACAAAGCCAGCTCCGGAAAGAGGTGAGTCCATCCCATGTCAAACCACAATCCTGGAAATTGAATGTTTAATTCATAAAGTAAATTATAAGAGATTACTTGTACAAGTAGCTGCAATGTCCTTAAAATTATTCTTTAACTGAGGAAAAGTTTTTTGACCTTTGGAGAAAATGCTTGCTTCTAGCTATGACTAAAAAGAGATTTCCTTCTTTCTCTGTTGTGTTAAGAATCTTTTCTTCTTATAAAGAAGGCACCACAGTGATTTATAACTGTCATAAAAGCCTGGAATCCTTTTGAGGTTAAGCTACTCAGCTATTCAACTTTTACTACAGAAACTTTGAAATTCAAAAAGAAAAAATAATGTAAGTTTTTGAAGGACATGTGTTGCTGTAGGTGATCCCGTTAATTAAAAGTGATTGCCTGCTAGGAAATCATACTTTAAAAAGTTTCATGAATTTATTAGAACCCTGAAGGTATCTTTGTATGCACAGAGCTTTACATGCCATTTATGCAATTTTGTTTCAGATCTGCTTAAAGTCTTGCTGACACTCCCAGAGCAGAGAACAGCACTGCTAGCATGCGTATGTGTTTTGGCTAATTGAATTATGTGAAAATACATACTAATGAAGCTTTAGCAGAGGTGTTTGTTGAGTAGACTCTGCCTCTAATTTCTTCTAAATTAGGAGCATCTTTTTGCAGCAGATCAATGTTTTAGGAAAGGCTGCCTTGATATAGAAAAATAACACATTGTCTAATACTGTGATTCCTTTTTGCATGTTAAAAAACTCTCTGCACACCTGATGTGCACATTGCACGGGAGAAATCTAAAAGGCACTTTTACTTTAAAAAATGCACGACTCTGGAAAGACCAATGATGAGTCATTATCCAATAACATTAATGAACGAATTATTAATCTTCTCAAAACATTTTGGTGTTTTCCCTCTAATACACTTTTAAGAACGATTGTGTTTGGGTTGGTTTGGTTTTAATGATTATTTAATGGTCCTATTTGGATTCTTTTTCCCCATGTCTACTTGGAAATAGCACCTCGTAACATTTGTTGCTATAATTCTGCGATCCCCTGTTGCCGGTATTTGAGAAATACGCTACGGAAAGGCTGTGGTTGTTTTTCACAGGAACCCAGGGAGCTATCAAAGTCGGAGAACGTGCCTGTATTTGCAATAGAAACGGGCAGGCAGTCCAGTCCCCGCGCACCTCTCGGGCTGCAAGCAATCAGCTAATTGCCTGATAGGAGTGTAGCGGGTGCCTGCGCTCCGAGGTCGCCCATCGGGTCAGAGACACCAGAGAGCGGCGTGTTTGCTCTCAACATCCTCGTGCCCGATGTGGTCTGTTGCAGGAGAAGGGCAGAGCTGGACCAGCAGGCAGGCGGCACGGTACCTCCCGAAAGAAAACTGCCTGTTTGCCTGTGACTTGCGGCTCGGGGGCCAAAAGGAAGGCAGCTTCGGGAGGAGAGGAAACCGTGAGAAAACTTGGGCTGGCCGCTCTGTGCTCTAATGTGCATGTTTCGAACACGCAGAAATACGTTAGAAATACCTGTAATCTGAGACTAAGCTGGAAGTGGTCCATGCAGCCACAACACTGGATGCTTGAAAGAGAGCTTGCAGGACAATAGCCGTAGAAGTGACTGGTAGGGGGAAAATTACATATATATATGGTATATAATTATACATATAATATAAAATTTTATATGTGTATTTTGAGTGACCAAAAAAGAGAATTATTCTTTGTTATCGAAAGACTAACATGTTGACCGACAGAAATGGTGTGATTCATGTAGGACCTTCACAGAAAATTTGCTTTTCAGTTTGGGGTTAGAGCTACCAACCTCAGAAACTGTCACCAGATCACTTTCACTTTTCACCTCAGAGAGGGGGAAGTATCCTCAATGATCTTCTCCCCGCATCTCCACCATCCCTGAGGACCGCCCCCCCCCGGTTCCCACCCCCAGCTGACACTGCTTCAATTTTCCATGGTTACACATCTATGCCGTATTGTTTGTACTTCAGTAGATCCTTATAGCAATTCTCCTGCCTCCCTGCTTGTGGTGTCCCCATAAATCCCCATCTTTTTTTTAGGGCAGTCCCATTTTCATATATTTTATAAGGGTAGTAAACCAGGAATCAAGAGTTCAAAGTCCCTGCCACTTACTAGTCATGGATTCTTGTTCATGTCCGTAACCCTCAGTTAGCATTGGTTTCCAAATCTGTAAAAAGGGGGCGGGGGGGAAACACTGTCCCACCTACCTCACAAGGTCGTTGAGATGATCAAAGCCTTATAGGAAAAGTTTTGAAAATTTAAAGTGAGCTGATAATATTATCACAGAGCAAAATGACCTTCACACCATGTTGTCAAACTATTGTGACCCTTTAATAGAGGTGGAGCAGGTGCGCAGCCAGTTAGCACGAGACCATTAGTGCGAGACTGTTAGCCCGAGACTGTTAGCGAGAGACCCTTGGCGCCTGGTGGTTAGCGGTACCGCCCTGCCAACAGTCAGCATCGCGGTGGTCCTGGCATTGACAGTCACCCTGGGTCGCAGTCCGTGGGACCTGGCCCTCTTTGGGTGGCCTGAGGAGCCTCAGGGCTGGCTGGGTCCTGGGCGCCTGGCTCCCTCAGGGATGATGGCTGGGCAGGGTCTGGACACCTGGCCCCCAGGGCACCTCCAGCTGAGATCTGCCTCTTCAGCCAGGTCTGCGCACTGGCAAGAGGACCCAGAATGGGTGCTAGAAGAACGTTCTGAGGCAGGGTAACCGGCTTGTGCAGGGAACCCCTCCTCTTAGCCAGGGCCTGGACCTCAGAGGGAGAAAGTCAAGCCTTGGGACATTGAACAACTGAAATGAGGGGTAATGATGTCTCTTTGCTTATTCTCAAGGCTATGACCTTTAAGAGCATTACACCTTTAGATAAAAAGTTGTAGAACACTCAACAACAAACAACAATTGAAAAATGAGCAGAAGACCTAAATAGACATCTCTCCAAAGAAGACATACAGATGGCCAAGAGGCACATGAAAAGATGCTCAACGTCGCTAATTATTAGAGAAATGCAAATCAAAACTACAATGAAGTATCACCTCACACCAGTTAGAATGGGCATCATCAAAAAGTCTACAGATAGGGCTTCCCTGGTGGCGCAGTGGTTGAGAGTCTGCCTGCCGATGCAGGGGACACGGGTTCGTGCCCTGGTCCGGGAAGATCCCACATGCCGCGGAGCGGCTAGGCCCGTGAGCTATGGCCGCTGAGCCTGTGCGTCCGGAGCCTATGCTCCGCAACGGGAGAGGCCACAAACAGTGAGAGGCCCGCGTACCGCAAAAAAAAAAAAAAAAAAAAAAAGTCTACAGATAACAAATGCTGGAGAGAATGTGGAGAAAAGGGAACACTCCTTCACTGTTGGTGGGAATGTAAGTTGAAGCAGCCACTATAAAAAATAGTATGGAGGTTCCTCAGGAAACTAAAATTACCATATGATCCAGCAATCCCATTCCTGGGCATATATCCAGACAAAACTATAGTTCAAAAAGATACCCCTGGGCTTCCCTGGTGGCGCAGTGGTTGAGAGTCCGCCTGCCGATGCAGGGGACACGGGTTCGTGCTCCGGTCCGGGAAGATCCCACATGCTGCGGAGCGGCTGGGCCCGTAAGCCATGGCCGCTGAGCCTGCGCGTCCGGAACCTGTGCTCCGCAACCGGAGAGGCCACAACAATGAGAGGCCCGCATACCGCAAAAAAAAAAAAAAAAAAGATGCCCCTATGTTCATAGCAGCACTATTCACAGTAGCCAAGACGTGGAAACAACCTAAATGTCCATCAAGAGATGAATGGGTAAAGAAGATGTGGTACATATATACAAAGGAATAGTACTCAGCCATAAAAAAGAATGAAGTAATGCCATTTGCAGCAACATGGATGGAACTAGAGATTATCATACTAACTGAAGCAAGTCAGACAGAGAAAGACAAATACCATATGATATCACTTATATGTAGAATCTAAAATATGACACAAATGAACCTATGTATGAAACAGATACAGAATCACAGACAGAGAGAACAGATTGGTGGTTGCCAAGGGGGAGGGGTTGGGGAAAGATGGAGTGGAAGGCTGGGATTAGCAGATATAAGCTTTTATATATAGAATGAGTGAACAGCAAGGTCCTACTGTATAGCACAGAGAACTATATTTAATATCGTGTGAGAAACCATAACAGAAAAGAATATTAAAAAAACAATGTATATGTATGTATAACTGAATCACTTTGCTGTACAGCAGAAATTAAATACAACATTGTAAATTAACTATACTTCAATAAAAAGAATTTTTTAATTAAAAAAAGTTGCAGAACAGAGAATAACATTTGTTTTGGATGGAGGTTTACAGGAAATTCATGACCTGACCGTGACCTGACCTACGGGGACAGCTGCAAGAACAAAGGATCTGACACCACGAGGTTTGCAACAACTAACCACACCCCTTCCTCACCTTTCCTATAAAATGGATTTGCTGAAAGCCTTCTAAGAGTTTGGGGTTTTTAAGGCATGAGCCACCATTTCCTTGCATGTCCCTGTAATAAACCTTTCTCTGCTCCAAGCTCTGACGTTTCTGTATTGCTTGGCCTCGCTGTGCGTTAGGCACGCAGACTTCCGTTCGGTAACAACCCCAGTCTCCTGGAAGACAAGTTGACTGTCAGCCAGGGCAGATCCTGGAAACAGACTCTGAGATGGTGATTAGCTTTCAGGGCTCAACACCTGCAAAAGAAAAGAAAAGGAAGCAGAAATGAGCTGGGATATTCTCAACGCAGTCCCCAACCAGTCGTACATGGTTCTCTGAAGCAGGGGTGACCTTTCAAAATAGCTCCAAGTTGTCAGAGGGGCCCATACCTTTATTTTCCTTTGAGTCATTGGATTCAGGCTATCTGGGAAAGGGTTTCTTCAGCAGAGACAATTGCCTGGAAGCAGCTGACAGCCTGGGGTCTTCCAGGCGGGGAATCAGTCCTCTCTTCCTGGACAGGGATCAGGGTGGTGGCCGTCACATCCACCACACTGACCTTTTGCTTTTGATGTGTGCTTCTGGAACATGCTCAGAACAGTGTCCTGCTGGCAGAATGTGTTGACTTTTTGTGTGGCTTTTAGAAATTACCTAGGAGTCAGAACACCCAAGCTCTAGGCGTGATTCTGCACTTGTCAGAACCAGCTGCCATATTTACAGACTGGACAGCTGGTCCCTGGTAAAAAAGTTCTCACTCTCTCCCTCTCCCTCTTCAATCTTTCTGCAGTGTTGTTTCGGGAATCCCTCCTGGATCTGCCTCCACCCTATCCTAACTTCCGCCAAGCTCTTAGACTTCACCCTTTGGACTACCATTACTGGGACTCAGACTTTACACCCATGGCCTGGAACCACATACCACTTCTGTCCACTCACCCACCCTGTCCAGGCTCCTGGACTCCAGCCTCAGTCAGAGCCCCAGACCCCCCAGGAAGCCTTTAAGGGAAGTCAGACATTGCTAATCTGCTGTGTTGCCCGAAGCCATCACTCAACATCTCTCTTCAACTGTAAAACAAGAAGGTCTGTTCTTTCTGAATTTACCTCAAAATTACTGGTTTTTATAATCAAACCAGGTAGTAGGAATATATGTTGTGTGTGTAGGTCTGTGCGTATATGTGTGTGTTTAGAGTTTTTCATAGTAAGTGAATTTCTATGACCTGTCACACATGCTACTTTTTTTTTTTTGCGGTACGCGGGCCTCTCACTGTTGTGGCCTCTCCCGTTGAGGAGCACAGGCTCCGGACGCGCAGGCTCAGCGGCCATGGCTCAGGGGCCCAGCCGCTCCATGGCATGTGGGATCTTCCCGGAGCGGAACACGAACCTGTGTCCCCTGCATTGGCAGGCGGACTCAACCACTGCGCCACCAGGGAAGCCCCACACGTGCTACTTCTACCTCCACCCCCAGCAATCCGATAACAACTCTCTCAGCTTGTCTACAGCCTGTGTGATGATTAAAGTGATTAGTGATATGTATCAATTTATGTGAATCGCAGATTAAAGAGGACTCCTATGAACCCAAGGTCTCAATTTGTCAAACACCGAGATACAGTTCAAACTCTATAATCTGGCCTACTTCCTGCTTGTTACTAATTGCTTGAAATTTTTGAAATTATTTCTTATTTTAAGGAGTATTTGTAAATTCCCTTGTGTATCTTGAAACATACTATAGGCAACAAATAAGTATCTGCTTTTCAGTATCCTCTCCTCTTGCCTTTAGTGCTCCACCAGAACGTTATTATCTTACAACCTGAAAAGAAGAGATTTTTAGCCAGCAAACAAGAGGCGGGAAGCTTAATCTTCAACAGCTGGGCCGGCCTATTTCACTACAACCCAGGGAACTTCCCCTAGTCTTGCGCCCTGGGTAGACACTGAACACAGCCCGCCACCTGTAAATGCCTCAGAGGCCCGAGCAGCGGGAGAGGTAGCCAACAGCCTGGCAGGAGATGAAGTGGCTGTGGGACCGGCACTCCCTTCTCCCCCAGCCTTAATGCTTCCCTCCTCCAGAAAGCCCTTCCTGATCAATCAAATTCCTTTCTTTACCTTAAATTCCTCCAGCGTTTTCATGGGAAGTAACCACAAAAGGCCCACACTACAGTGTTAAGTGAAAAAAATAAAAGAAAATCAGGCAACAAAACTGCATGTACAGATTTATTTTCATGAGATCATTCACAAAATAATCCGAAAGGAAAAGGCATTTGATACCTTTGATATAATTTTGTCTTTATAAATTGAAATCCTAATGCTGCATACCTACATACCTATACAATACTTGTATTCACGTGGAAAAGGGCTGGAAGGATAACCAGTAAAATTTAATTTATTAGTGTTAGAATAATGGGTGTTCTCTAAGTTTTCTGTATTGAACATGGATTATTTTTGATACTGGGAAAAAGCTATCATATCCACGTATATGCGTCTTTTTAAAAAGATCTGAAGTTTGCTGTACAAGGAGAATGTTCTTAACACCGCTGTACACTGTTTTTTAAAAGAAGAATAAATAGAGAATGAGTGAAGTACTCTTCTATGAATGAAATCTACAAGCTTAAAAAAAAAAGATGAGAAATAATTGCAGTGAAATGTTAAGTGACTGCTTTTCTTTTTCCTGAGTGGTGGATCCCAGTTAATAGTTATTTTTATCTTTATTATTTTATGTATTCTTAAATTTGTATAGCATAATTAATGTTACTCTTAAAATAATTAATTCCATGATTTCAAAACTACTGAATAAAAATAGTGACTGTGTATATCCATTTGTCCATTACGGCACGTTGTTTGGTATTTATTTTCACATTGTTTCATGTGCAAATTTTATCTCCTCAAGGGGACTGCAGATTCCTAGTGGGTCCTCCTGTTGTTTTGCTGTCTTCAGAAAAATTAAAATTAAAAACATTAAAATTTGCCTGTCCATCCATGATACATTTCATCCACTCAAGCAAAGCAGAGAGAGGCCTGCTTGGACCAAATCCTGACTACTTGTATTGCATTTTTTCCACAAGTGTCAATATCTGATCATAAGACTATATGAAACATATTAAGTTGGTCAAAAACAAGACAGGCCTGTGAGTCACTCTTACTGTCGTCACTGTGCTCATTTTGGGTCTGAAAGCTCACCTATGTTAAGTGTGACCAGGGTTCCCATCCTCCGTCTCTAGGCACAGACTACACACTGAGCTGGCATCCTTGCTGTGGGAAGAACAAAGCAATTTATTGATACCGGCAAGTTGGCCAATTCCATCATTAATCGATCATTCGCTTTTTCCGGTGTGGTCCTGAGGCGTTCCTCTAGGGAGCAGAGGGAGAAAGGATTTACTCAGTTGGGCATGGCAGCAACAGACTATGAAAGAGATTTTCAAGGTATTTCATCAACAAAGGAAGGTCACTTGCCTTTGCAACAGCATGCGTTTCAAACCAAAGGAAAATCAGGCCTAGGATTTCCATCAATTTTAACTTTTCAGTGAGAGTTTTTGTTATTAACATTCTTACGAGGCTGCAAATGCTTCCCCCAGAGGGATGCAGCATAATTTTCCTATTAGAGGAAAAGGGACTGGGGACACTGAGTGTCCTGTCCCTTCAGCTGCTTTGCCCTCTCTGTGACTCTGTCCTCAGTTGTCACTTCATCTGGAGGCAGCAGGTTGGAGGAGAAGGCAGCCTGGCATCCCAGGTCTAGAATACCAAGGACCTTACTGCGATGCGGACGATAGATCTTGGCTCCTTTTTATTGTTGCAAGTCCCAGACTCTGGAGAGTATTGATAAGGGGCCAGAACAGACAAGAAGTCAAGGCCTGGGGAGTAAGAGGACTTTGAATCTTAGTCGCTATCAAATTTACAAATAACTCCAGTGACCCTTTTAAGGAAAACCGGAGAGAAGAAATGAGATTTTGATCCATTTTGGACACATCGTGGCTCTCAGGAGAAAAGGCTCTTCTGAACAGTCATGTTCCCTAGTCAGGGTTTATCAGTCATCATTCCATGCAAAGGCCCCGTGGAGGGAGGCACCACCTGGCCTGTGGCCCTGATCATCAAACGCTGTATCCAAGAAGCAGGTGGCTAATCTCCTCATGTATGTGGCCAGATCACTACCTTACTTTGCATCTCATATTCTAGTAAATCACAATAGCACGTTAAATATAATTGTGTTTTCTAGCCCCTCATACACAGGGCTTAAGACAGAGGAAAAAATGTATTTTCTCCTTCCAACTCCTTTTCCTAAAAACCACAAAACTACAACAACAAAAACCACAGTATCACTCCCTGTTTCACTTTTAATTGCTTATGTCATCAACTTTAACTGATTGTCAATATCTTAAGGGTAGGAACCAAGTCTTTCATGTAATTTGTCTCCACCATAGTGCCTAATCTTACCATGTGCTCTGTGCACAAGGCATGCTTATGAAATTAATGGAAGCTAGCATGTGCATAGCATGTTTTCATCTTCACAGCACATCTGAGTACATCTCATTGTGTCCTGCTGAGCAGAGAGCAGGAAATTGAAGCCCCAGCAGGTTGACTTGTCCCATATTGTAGAGGAAGCGTGATGGGGTTGGAACCAGAACTCAGGTTCTACTTTTGCTCATATTCTTATTGTCCCCTGAGGTTATGAGTTTCCCGCTTTGAAACTACAAAAGTGGTAAGAAGGTAGTGCTGAAAAGCTGATTGAGCTAAGAAGGGATTTCAAGACTTGGGGCAGCAATTGGTTCTGAAAGTGTCCAAGTCATCTTGTCAGAGTCAAAATAGGGAAAGAAAGATGTGTCCACATATTTGAAATGATCCAAATCATTGATTTGGGAGAGTCCAGACTTTCTGAATACAATATACATAGCTCATCTCGGTATGTCAAATGGAAAGTTGGACTACTCAGACGTCTTGGTAGACTTTTAGACTTTTTGAGGACAGTGAAACAAACATGTCAAACAAGATGACCTTCATTTACACATTACACCTGACTCAGAGTAATTCTTGCATGAATTTCCAAAGTTAATTTCATGGAAAATTGACAAGTTGCTTCTTTACTCATCTTGCTAGGAAGATCAGAACTATAGAATGAACACTCTTACCATAAGGTAATACTAAAAGATTTAATTAAACATTTACTTAAAGTGCTATTCTCTAATTTCCTGAAACAATGAAGTTCTACAAGGGAAGTGACAAAGATTCTCTCGCTGACCAAACTCTGGTCAGTTTCTCCTCTGGGCCCTCTTCTCCATTAGTCCTCAACCTCAGCCTAGAAAGACTTAAAGAAACAATAACATAGTTTCTAACAGCTTAAGGCCACACCCCTAAGATGACCCCAGCCCCTTAAAGTGTCTGCCTGGGAAAATTCAAGGCTGCCAAAAGAATTCACTATTTCTTCCAGCCAACACCTATCTCTATGGGAGAGTAGGAGTGTAACTGCGATAAACACCAGTTAGCAAACCCAGATGGCTTTCCCACGGACCAACCTCTCTTCCTTCTCTTTGCAAGTTTTCACTTCCCTGACTCTACTGAGCTGCCACTCACTCCTCACCCTACTCCCCCATTCTCCCTTTAAAATATACAGTCACCTCTGTGCAGATCGAACCAGAGTTCAGTTCATGCTGGACTCTCTTCCCCATTGCAATAGTTATTTCTGATTAAATTCTGTCCTTCCCACTTTAACTAGTATCCAGCTTTGTTTATCTTTGATGAAAGGGACACTTCTGCCTTGCTACCTCTGTATTTCCCATGTTGGTGCAATGTTTGTTCACAGAATGGGCTCGACGGCTACTTGTTAAAAGAATGAATGAATACATATAGTGAGTATTCACTGTGGAGCAGTCACTGAGAGCTCAGCCTACAAAACACATTCACCTCATCTACAACCCCTGATGTACTCCTTTCCCATGTTAGCCCATGGGTCCCCTGCTTCAGAACTCCACTTCTCGGCTTTCCCAGAATGTCATTCCTGGGCTGATTTCTGCCATGACCTGACCCAGTGGACATCTCTCGACTGGCCTTGCAGTTTCCTCCTCAGAACTTTTCCTCCTCAGAACACATACTTGTCTAAGATGACCATCCTATTCCAAGCATGGCCCCTGAGTGAATTTGCAGGGAGAATGGATTTTACTGGCACAATGACTCACTCAAGGTTGTGGGTTCCAAATTTGAAGCTGAGCTTGAGCTTCTCTCAGTTCATGTTGTAATGAGCACTGGCAAAAATGTGACCTCCTAGTTCAAGAATAAAGTCTTCAGGGGTTTCTGAGCTATCAAGTTGCTCTTACAAAAGAAGAGGCTGCTGAGTCAAGGGTAAAAGAATCAGAGTCTAAAGGATTTAATTTCTCTTGAAATATTTGATGGTGAAGGAGGCATTTATTTAGCATTATGTACGTGGAATCTCATCATCTCAAAATGTTTGAAAAAGAGACAAAGATATTTTTCCAATAGCACAATCTTGCTGGCCCTCTCTTCCTTTGCCTCTTTGAATAGAAAGTCTGAAAAGGTGCGCTGAATATTCCCAGGCTAATTTCTGCACCATCTAGAAACCAACATTATCCTAAATAAGACAAATTCAGGACATAGCAATGAAGCAGGACTTAAGTTCAAATATCATTACTGAAAAAAGAAAGCAATCAAGGCAAAGAAAAAATTAAAGTTGCCTAAGTTCGTGAGCCCTGCTGGAATTAGCACTCCTAAAACATGGACCTGGTTAGAACTTGGAAAATATATAGTTTCTTTTTAATGCTATTTGTTGAAAAAGAGTTTGCCTATAGCTATAAATATTTCTTATTACCATCTCAGAAAGTTCCAGAGGCCCTGGCCTTTCCAACCAAATATGGGATGCTTCTGGGTTCAGAACTGTCATCTACCTTTACACTTTTACTGCCTGGAATGTTTCAGGGAAATGTTCTGAAACACCATGAGCTCTCTGGGCTCCAATAGCACCCTAATTCCAACAGTTAAGAAATACATAATTATTAAAAGTTTACTCTCTGCTTAAGATTGAGCTACGAAATACAGAAGAGAGAGAAACAGTCTCTACTCACAAGAAGTTTATAATCTGGGATCAGAGACAAGACGCACACAGATGGAAGAATTTGTAAGCGAGACCATAATAGTAATAATAATATCAACAGCTAATATTTGGCATGTATTCCCTAGTGAAAGGGATTGTTCTAAGTGCTTTACATGTATTATATCATTTTATTCTGACAACTGTCTTACAAGAGAGATGCTTGCATCATCCCAGTTATATAAGAGAATACCTAGGGTAGGATAGGTTGAAAACCTTGACCAAGGTCACACAGCTGGATGATGATAAACCTAAGATTCAAAGCCCAGGCAGGCAGGTCCAGAGCCTGAATGCCAAACCTCTAACCACCACTGCCTTCAAATACATGTACACGTGTAAAGGTTAACACACGTGTGTGTACGTATGGAAATATCTATGTGATCATTACAAACTGAGAGCAGAGCTTACCAATTCAGTCCAAATAGACTCAGTACTTCAAGATCTTCCATGCATTTTAATCTATATTTGATTCGAAAATATGTATTAGGTACTTGTTACAGGTAAGTGAAAAAGAGCTAAGGCATAATCTCTGCCCACAAGGAGTATAAGACAAGGCTGAAAATGCTCTCACAGGGGAAGGAAGGAGAATATCACACAGTGCTGGGGACACAGAAAAGCCAGGATAATTGAGCTGGGTCAGAATTTCACAGGGATGGGACTTCGGGAGAGTGGGATGGCATTATTTATGTATGTTTATCTATAATCTGAGGGAAACCATTTCCATAGCACAGTTTTGTTCTATTAATTTCCTTCATGTTCTTTTTCTGTACACCCTCTCAATTGTTTACTACACCTGGCCGGGCGTCATTCACCAAGATTGAAAAAGCAGTTGACCAGGACAAAAGAGGAAGACAGACTTTCATCCAGAACCTACGATGGACCAGTTTCAAGAACACCCAGAGGGTCTGATATGGACAAGTTCAGGGCAGCAGCTTCCACAAAAGAAGCATCCGTTTCATAATAACTTACCAGCACTCTCAGTTTCTCCATTCAATTCCTCCATTCCTGCCTCACAGCCTCCTCTCCCCCTGCACATTCTGTCAGTTAGAAGGTCCCCTTTAACTGAGCAGTTTCTGAAATCTCACTCCTTGCAAATCATCTTTCCTAATATGAGAATATTGGCAAATTCCCCTTTGCCTCTCCCCCTCTAACCATGAAACTTTCAAACAACCTACTATCAGGACATCCAGTTTTTAAAACTATTCCCCCCACCATCCAAATGTAGTTCTAATATACTATCAGAACAACAGAGGCCTTCAAAAGCGAAAAAAGCAAAAAGTAACAGTAGTAATAGATTTTAATAAAAGTCAAATCTAAACAAGCCTGGGGAACCCATCCGAGACTTGGAAAGCCAGTGTTCCCATTACTCTCAAGCCCAATTCCCTAAAATAAACCACTGTATTTATGTTTTAGCTCTTAGGTCATCCCTCTGCCCCAACCTTGTTTTTAAAACCACATATCCCTCCTGAAACACATCTTCAGTACGCCTACTGTTCATTCATCATTTCTTCCACTAGCCATGATTTCTCCACCTTTCTAACCACCTCGACTCTCTGTACTAAATTTTACTGCCACACTATGTGTCTCTACTCTGTGTTACTGGATCCTATATGTTGAAAGCCCCTTGCTTCTTTGACGGGGCCCAGGTCAACTTGTGTAATTAAAGGGGAAGGCTGATAGAAGCATCATAAAAGCAGAAGATGTTACTGAAAATGTTTTTTCACTAAGTAGATACAACCCCAAAACACACACAGGGAAGATAAATAAGTGTGTGGCTCTGGAAAAGGAAATGAAACAAATATGGAGATTTGGCGACATCAAAGGAAAGCTTGCTATCATGTCCAGAATGGAAGGGCTGGGCAGAAACGACTTAAACATCAGTAGAAAGGCAGAATTCACTATGCATTTCTCTCAGATCAGAATCTTATACTTCTGGACACCTGATGCATAACTAGGACATTTGCATTTCAACAATGGGTGATGAAATGTACCTGGCTTACCCCATACCGGTTTAACACGTGAAGACCACATTGGAATCAACATTAATTACACTGTGTCACGTACTCTGCTAGACCTGGATTACTAGGAAAAGTAAATGTACAATAACTAGTGGAGGCAAAACAATGTTTTGAATATATTCTGATTTTCTGATGTCTCCAACAAGAGATCACTTAATAAAATGGAATGTGATCTCTCGGCAAGTAAATTATCCAGCAGCAAGTTCTGAAGAAGGGATTTTATCCATCCTCATTCTAAGAAGGAAAAATGGACTCAGTAAGTATGGACATTCATGTGCCCTAAACAATGAAAAGTAGAAACTAAGAAAATTAATGGCCACAAGTAAGGAAATAACTAGCAAGTCTTATCTGAATCATGCTGATAACTGTCATCAAAAGAGAATGAAGCAACCTAGAGATGAAAGTAAGATAATGATGTTCCTCAGACATATGTAAAGAAAGCAAAGGTTATGTAAACCCCACTCGGGGGAGCAGCAAGGATACTTTATTTACACTTAGGAGTTTAGCTTTCTATCTTTGTTCAGTGACATTACATTCTACTAGTGCAAAAAGTGCTGAAATTAATTATAAAAACTCATTGCTACTCATTGGATAAAAAAAGATTACTTGGTAAAGAATTAGATTTTTGTAAAACAAGTACAAATGAATGTTTTAAATTCTGGTTCCCTAAATTATGCTGAAAGAAAGCTTAAGACCTAAGTGGTAATAACCATTAAATGGATGATGAAAACCACCTGAAAAAGAAGGCAACCTCAGCCAACAACCTATTCATTTCCTTAGGGTTAACCTTTCACTCTTCTACTATTTTGTTAACAGAACTCGTCATTGACTTATTCAATTAAAACACTGTCTTATCTGGTCACTTTGGGAGGCAACAGCAGTTCATGAAATAGCCTAGGTTTTGAAAAAGCAGATGGATTCTAATGAGGGAGCTGCCATTTTCTTACCCAATGACCTTGAGAAATTTCTATAAACTCACCGTTTCCCCACATGCAGACTAAAGGCAATGAGATCTTGAGAGTGTGTTTGGAGGTTCTAGTAGGGGAGCACAGGGGCTTGTATACCCTTGACTGAAGAATGGTCCTCCTCTATCAGGGAAGGGCATCCTCGTCGACAAGGCACATATGTGGAGCAGCGAGGGAGGAAAGGGGCACCCACCTAGCCAGCCGGATCAGATGAATCAACCCGGGTGATCAATGAGGGGACAGATGTCACTTAAGGGTACAAACTTACAATTACTAGATAACTAAGTTCTGGAGATCTAATGCACAGCATAGTGATTATAGTCAACAATACGGTGTTATAAACCTCAAAGTTGGCAAGAGACTAGATCTTCATTGTTCTCACCATGAAAAAGAAATTACAACTGTGTGTCATATTAGAGGTATCAGCTAATGCTATGACGGCAATCACATTGAAATATATAAATGTATCAAATCAACACTTTGCACACCTTACACTTACAAAAGGTTATATGTCAGTTATATCTCCATAAAATTAAAAACTAAGACCACCTTGCAGGATTCATCTCTGGCTGAAATAAGATAAATACTTACAACATAGCACTTAGCACAAGGTAGGTAGTAAATATTACTTAATTTTTTCTTTCAATATCTTGCATTCCCATCATGATAAAGTCAAAATTCCATCCTAGGGCATTCAAGATTCTTCCAAATGCAGTACTGGCCAACCAGGACTGGAAAATGCTTTGCAATATTACCTGATGTTTCCCCTGCATTTTGTAATATGTTGGACCTTTTTCAATACTATGCTTGATCCTGACTACAGCTAGAATCTGCTGGGGAGCCAGTTAAATAATACCAATGTCTGTGCTCTACCCCAGGCCAATGAAATCAGAAGCTCAGGAAGAAGATCTACTGCATTTGTGTTCGTTTTTAAGCACTCAGAGTGATGGTAACGTGCAGCTGTGATTGAGAACACTGATCTAGACCTTTGCAGCTCCTTTACCTCAGGAAAAGAATTATAAGGTAGAAAACAGGGAAGAATGGAATCTGTTATTGGCTTTTGGGTTTCAAAAGCTTAGCCTTCAGAAGGGATGAAAAAAACACAGGACAACATTGCAGCACTATTTGCAAGAGCCAGGTCATGGAAGCAACCTAAAGGCCCATTGACAGACGAATGGATAAAGAAGACGTGGTACATATATACAATGGAATATTACTCAGCCATAAAAAGGAATGAAATTGGGTCGTTCGTAGAGATGTGGATGGACCTAGAGACTGTCACACAGAGTGAAGTAAGTCAGAAAGAGAAAAACAAGTATCGTATATTAACGCATGTATGTGGAATCTAGAAAAATGGTACAGATGAACAGGTTTGCAAGGCACAGGTATAGACTTTCATTGGAAAAACTCATCACTCTTCCTTCACACTCCCCTCACAGGACTCCCCTAGCCCCTTAGAAACCTGTAAACTACGTTCACCCAAATGGCTGGGAAGGGGAGCCATTAAACATCATATATGAATGTATATGCATTTACATATGAATGTATACATGCATATATACATTCATATACAATATATATATGTATACATATACATAGGTTTGTATATATGGCCACCAAAACACTTAACACATCATGTAGTATCTGGATGTTTGCCTGTCTCCTCCACTAAATTGTGAGCCCTTTGAAGGCTGGGATCATGTCACTCTCAACTTTATATTCCAGCATCTTGCACATAAGAAGTGCTCAACAGTTTGCTAAAAGAATGAACAAAATCATTAATTAATATAATAAATAGTTATCACACACAAGCCACAGTGCTACTTTTTCAAAATAATAGAAATTTTTCCAGAGTGTTACCTTTGGCAAAGATTGAAATGGAGCAGGACCCTATGGTCCTTGCCCCCCATGTCCTCTGCCTGTCTCTTGTCTGTGGTAAAACTTTAGCCAAAGAATACATTTAATATGAGAAGTGAGAAAGTGCAGAAACAAAGAAAAACAGTCAAAGGAGACCGAATAATAATAGTTTAGTCATTAAGCATAGTCAATGACCTTTAGTTCCTCCTCAAGGGTTATAGATAATATTCTCAGCCATATCTTGTGAGCTGTCTTATCGATACTGAGACCTCCACCAGGTGGGAGAAGTGAACTACATGATGACCTGACTGTAACCATGACATAAGCTGCCACAATTCTGAGAATTGGCCTCAAAGGAATGGAAACAAAGCGAACCTGGAACTGAAGATTAACTGTACCTAACACAGTCAAGATGACGCTGGTCACACCACTGAGGACCAATTTCAAGAATACTGTCAGAGCTGACTGTATTGTTTCTGCGTGTAGCCCCCTCCCTCTGTCTATAAAAGCTCTTGCCCCCTGATTGTCGGTGGGAGGGTGGAGCCAGCCTTTGGACAGGCGTCTGCCCTCCCACCACCCCGCCGACCCCGTCCCCGGTTCCTGGCATCGAAAGTAAAACAAACTTTCCTTTCCACCAACCTGGCCTCGTTATTGACTTTTGAGCGGTGAGCCTGCGTCTACTTTAACCAGAATAGATGAACTAGCTAGGTAATCAAACCCCAAGAAAATCACTTCCATTTTAGACTAAATGGAAGTTATTTCCATACTTGTATGTAATGCTCCTGCCTTTCATCCATTGGTAGAATACCAATTGAGTAACTGACTATAACATGGGATTCAAGAGTGGTAAATGCCTAATTTGCCTCCAGTAGCAAACAAAAAAATTTGCTCCATGAAATAGCCATACAGTGGCTGCATACCCTCAAAATTCAGTTGAATTGTTAAAACATGTGTAGTGTCTTTTTTATGTTTTGATTTCAAGGAATTAGCCAAAGTGGTAAATATGACCACCATGTATACAAAAGCAAACTATACCCTAAATGAAGTAAATAAAATGGAAACAGAGCATTAAACCAGCGTCTGAGGGAAAATGTCTATTTACTTGAGATATTAAGAGTGGACAGGTGGTGTACGCACGAAGGCTGAAGGATTCATTCTTTTGAACAGGCTACTATAAAATGACTACATTGATATCTAACTTTCAAACTGAGGTATCTTTGAGATATTCCACGTAACTGTGTGTTTGTTGTAATGGAGACATGATCATAAGCCCCAACTCCCAACTGTCCATAGTAACTTCTTTCGTCCCCAGCTGGCCCCAAACTGTACCCTGTCCTTCAGGATGAAGACCTCACCTCTCTGATTCACCCTGGTCAGCCCTCTGGCCTGGGAAGTGTCAGTTCTAATAAGCAGGAGGAAAGGACTGGGATTCTTCAGTGAGCATATGGGAGAATGGAGGAGCGCCTGTTAAATGCCATTCATGGCTCTAAATAGCCATTCAGATTAGTGGCCTTGGTCCCTAAAGGATGGGTCCCACACTGATGTGTGTGCAGACCCTTTTCAAGGTCAGTGATCCATGCAACTTGAGTGGTAATGGGATCCGACCCTTAGTGTTGAAACCTGCACCTGTTAGGCTCGGAACAATGGGTCATTCTGAAGTCGGCCAGTGCAACTTGCTCTTTTCCAGACCCGTGAAAAGAATCTCATTTCTCTCGGAACTTGGCGATCACCAAGTAAAATACTTTGGCGCTATTTGCCAAATAGCATACAAGCCGTGAAAACGATGCTGTTACGAATGTAACACCACAGACCCGCTAGCCTCACATTATGAGCATAATGGACATTAATCGTGTCTTCCTTCCATTTCAGTGGACTGTGAATTAAACTCACATGAATGACTTGGAAGAGGAGCATGAATGTATATATGTGACCACGGCAGGGGGAGGAGGAGGGGGCTAATTAAAAATATGTGAAGGGCTTCCCTGGTGGCACAGTGGTTGAGAGTCCGCCTGCCAATGTAGGGGACATGGGTTTGTGCCCCGGTCCGGGAAGATCCCACACGCCGCAGAGCGGCTGGGCCCTCGAGCCATGGCCGCTGAGCTCCGCAACGGGAGAGGCCACAACAGTGAGAGGCCTGCGTACTGCAAAAAAAAAAAAAAAAAAAAAAAATGTGAAGAGCACATTGACTCATAATTTGAAGCACTGGGCCCCAGTCTCACTTCTGTCAGTAGGTGTGTGACCTTGGGTAAGTCACACCATTATGTTTCCCCATGGAATGGAGAGAGTTTGACCTCAGAGCGCTGTCAGAGCTCAGGAAATGTACCTTCCTTCTGCTTTGCTTTCAGTTTTATCATCTATTAAAGCTTTGGATTTAATCATTTCTAAGGTTTCTTTTAATTCTAAAATTCTATGTATTTAGTTCCTTGCTTTATTCTATGATTCAAAACAGTCTTAAAAAAATCAATCCACACACTTCTTACCATTCAGCAGAATTCTACCCCTATAGTACACCATTGCTTAAAATGTATATCAAGTAGTCACCTGAATCAGTATTTTCTAATTTTTCTAAAATGAGCATTGACCATTTGTGTCATTTTTAATTGGCTTAAGAAGCCAACAGCTTCAACCACCATGCTCTGAAGTAAAAAAAAAAAAAAAAAGAAGAAGAAGAATCTTGCAATACTAATTCTGAGGAATGAAGATTCCACATCTTCGCTTCATAGTTGGCATTAGTTTGTAGGCACACTTCAGCACAGACTGGCTGAACCTTCACGATCCTGTTTCCCTTTTCTTCCTGATAGCAAGCTAGACTACATTTCCTAGACTCCCTTGCACTTGGGCACTGTCATGTGACTTAGTTTTGGCCAGTAGAATGTGGGTGAGTGTGATGTGTGTGTCTTCTAATTCTGCCCCATAAAATCCTCCCATGTGTAATCCTCCACTCTATCTGTGTGTTTAATAAAGAGGATTCCAAGGACCTCAAGAGGCACAACCACAAGATGGAAGGTTCCCATGTCCTCTTTGAGCTTTGAGGAGAGCTACCCAGGAAAGCTGCATGACAAGGAACATCCCTGTTGGATTGTTGTTGAGCAAAAATAGAGTCTGTTAAACCTCTTAAATTGGGGGGTTATTACCAGCATTGAATAACTCTGATTAATGCTGTCGTGTTAAAGGGAAATTACTTTGATGCATTGGTAGCCTCCAAGTATATTACCAGACAAACTACCTTTGAGATCGTAGAATAGAAAGACTCACAGAGCAAGCTAACATGTTCCAATCATGTGGTTTATTGAATTAATTTAAAACGCACAGGAAGAAGCAAGGAGGAAAGAGAGGGGGTAAGGATTGGGACCATACTAACTGAGTCTTGGGGTCCATGAAATTCCTATGTCCTGCCTCTATCTCTGCTTCAGCAAGCTGCCCTGTTGTGATGTGGTCATGAGGACCAGAGCTGGGGTTCAAGCAACACTCTCACTGAACCCTCTCCAGAGCCCACACACTGCCCAAAGGACACTCATTGCTCCCTTCTCCTTTGGAACCCCCCACTTGATTTACCAAAGCCAATCATAGGAAACATCTAGGCCCAAGCCTTGCCACCCAAAAAATTTGAAGATAAAAGGAGAAATATGAGGGCCCTAAGTCATCCAACCTCCCTCTAATTTCTTCTAGTCCTGAAGAAAGGGTCCAGAAGATGTGCCATGCAGTCCTTTTGCCAATAGCTAGTGTCCCACCAAATATCAAGGAGGTGGTCCCTTCCTGTCATGAAATATTGGCTATTATTTTCTTCCCTGTTAGTTAGCTCTGTGAAATCCTCTGGAAAGCCTTCTGTCATCTCCAGCTTCTTTCCTCAAGATAAGTCAAAGTATAATAAATGGTGTTTTGCATATTGAGAGGACCACGGCAATTGCCCCAAAATTCCTCTTTAAATTATTCTAAGTTAACCTAATTTACGTGCCTTTATTAAGATGGGAGTTTATAAGAAATTACTCACCCTGCTATTAGAGTTTGCTCAGGAATCTAAACTTATAGCTTTGGTGTAGCCTTCTTTAAGAAAAACTCCATTTTTAAAAGATCTTATTTTTACAAATTTACGGGACCATGTGAATACACTGGTAGGACCCCCTCTCAGGACCTTGAAAGCTGCCTATAAAAATGAGAAGCTCCGGGGCTTCCCTGGTGGCGCAGTGGTTGAGAATCTGCCTGCCGATGCAGGGGACACGGGTCCGAGCCGTGTCTGGGAAGATCCCACATGCCGCAGAGCAACTAAGCCCGTGCACCACAACTACTAAGCCTGCGCGTCCGGAGCCTGTGCTCCGCAGCAAGAGAGACCGCGATAGTGAGAGGCCCGCGCACCGCAATGAAGAGTGGCCCCCACTCGCCGCAACTAGAGAAAGCCCTCGCACAGAAACGGAGACCCAACACAGCCAAAAATAATTTTAATTAATTAATTAATTATTTAAAAAAATGAGAAGCTCGGAAGCTTAAGCTTAATTCATTCACGGTAAATCCACCTCTGACTGAGGGGCTTCTTGAGTGGCAGATTTATTCTACAAGTATTTGGAGTTCTGTCTCTTCCTGCAAAGGAAACCTGAAGAGAAAGTGCCAGGAAGAGAGACAGTCTGGAAGTTTAAAAACTGAACTTCCATACTTCCAAGCAATTAAAATCACAGCTGAAAATGGATATTTCAATAACATTCAGTTCACAGCTATCCTTTATTCCTCAGAAATAACCAAATAACCAGATGATATTTAAAACGCCTTCAGCAAAACTGTTGGTGGGCGGGTAGAAGGTTGACATCTCCAACTCCTAGGAAACAGACTTTGCGTTCTGCTTTGTGGCACTGTCTGAGGTATGACACACACACATTCATTATGCCTCAGAAATTAACCTGAAAAGAAAATGTGAGGGCTGCAAAGGTATTCGCTTTCTCAGCATAACCCCTTTCCAAGCTCGCCTGCCCCCGTCCCAGGGCTACTCACAGACGGCAGGGCTATGGGAAGGAGACCAGGCACCAGGTGGACCAGGTCATTTTCTCGGTGCTTTGTCCCTGGCTTTTATTTTCTGGGAATCCCACAGAGTCAGCACAATCAGGATAAGCTGAGCTCATGTGCCGACAAAGAGCAGGCTTAGTCCCCTGGGTGCAGGGCTCTCCCATTTCCTTGACGTGCTCCTGATGGGAAAGGCAGGGGAAGGTGGGAGATGAACGTTAGAGAAAAAACCTTGGGTGTCTCTATCATTTGGCCCAGATCAATTCTTCACATCGAAAAGCAAACGTGATAGAAGAACAGACCAGTGACTCCAGAACAATCGGACGGGAAGTGTGACAAAGAGCTGGCTTTGTGTTCTCAGTGGCAAACTTCTGTGTGTGTGGAAACATCTGGAGAGATGACTGAACTCAGTTTTGAACCAGATGTTAGACACTGTATCGATGTGGCCTCTACCACCATCCTTCGTTTCCATATCCGATGGTTTACCTGGATCCTCCCAAGGGACCTGGTACCCGAGCCCTGCAGCAGCTCAGTCCTTGCTTGCTGTGTGGAGAGGGTGGGGCTGGGGAGACACACAACGGCGGCTCCATCAGAAGTGAGACTGGCACTGGAGCTGCACCGCACGACTGTCCCCTTTCTTCCAAAGGGCAGTCTAAAAACGACGGCGTCTCACTCTCCTGGCAGAGCATCAGTCCTTCATGGAAGGGATCTACTGTCGGGACAACTCAGCAGCTTCAAAGGCCTGAGGGTTCCTGCGGCTGAGAGCAACCCCGTGCATGCGAACTCCAGGTCACCCCACAGTGGCGAGCACGCTTGTTCAGCTCCTCGCTGGCTGCCCGGCCCTGACGGAGGAAAGCGAGTCCCTGCTTTTAAGCCAGAGGAACACAATTACCTCCTTATCCATTTTTAAACAGCCTCTTTCCGTGCAAATCTCTGCTAATAAGCACAGCTTATCTTTATTTACCAGGTAGCTCCTTTCTCTTCGGAGATACCACCAGGCCCGATGAAGGGAAGCAGACAGAAAAGCATTTCCTACAAAATGACAAGGAGACAGCACTATTCTATCTAAAAATACACAGATGTCCTTCTCCTTGGTGGATGCTGACTTGCTATAGATAGTAGGAGACAGTGTTGGAAGAAGTCTTAAGAGAACTCTGTGGTCTGTAATTGATGGGCGTCCCCATTTAACTGTTCTGTGTCCTGCTCATCCTTCCACCAAATGAGCTAAACAGCAAAAAGCAAAAGAAACTTGAGGGCTTCCCTGGTGGCGCAGTGATTGAGAGTCAGTCCGCCTGCCGATGCAGGGGACACGGGTTCGTGCCCCGGTCTGGGAAGATCCCACATGCCGCGGAGCGGCTGGGCCCGTGAGCCATGGCCGCTGAGCCTGCGCATCCGGAGCCTGTGCTCCGCAACGGGAGAGGCCACAACAGTGAGAGGCCTGCGTACCGTAACAAAAAAAAAAAGAAACTTGAAAGCCAACTGGTCTAGCCCCTGCCTCTGAGCAGACAGTTACACTTCACCCTTCAAAATCCTTAGATTAAAGGCTCTTATCAAGGGTGCATGGTTTTTGTTTTGTTTTGTTTCCTTTTCTTTCTCATAAACCGGGAGCGAAAGCCCTTATCCTGAGTCCAGATACTAGAAATTCCTTTTACTGAAGCGTGCACTTCATGACTTTTATGCCACTTTAATGCTAAAAATGCTACTTCCCTAATTAGGTGATCCCTATGCAGTATAATAACAACTCTGTCGTATTTTATTTTATGGATCTTTAGAATACCCTGGAATATACAAACCACAGCCACAGGCATGAAATATATATTAAAGGATACAGCAAGTTGGGACCCCTAATCTCTAAATCTGTCCGTTTGCATTATTATAAAGACTGAACAAGATAAGTTTCAGTCCTATAAAACCCATAGACCTAGTAAAGACTCAAACCTCTGTCTCAATTTCACAGGGAGCTAGAGGGAAGCACATTCCCAAAGTGGGTGTCGTTAAGGGAAAGTAAATACCCTCCTCTAGGTCAAAGTATTGCTAATTTCCCAGGCAAAAAATTTTTTTTTCCCATTCTAGGAAAATAGGCTATATTCTGCCTAGCTCACCTACAAAAGGCTTCAAAGATCAGAAATGGTCCCAGGATGACCTGAACTGTGAGGTGCTCGGGGGGAAGGAAATGTATCTTATTCATTTTTTTTTTAAATCCCTGACATTGCATAGAGACTGGTGGTGGTGATATGATGATGATGACAGCAACTATGCTTTGTTCAGCACTTACAGTGTGCCCGGGACTTTGCTACATCCTTTATGTGCATTAATTCATTTATTCCTCACAGCAACCTGTGAGGCAGATACTATTAACAACCTTATTCTATAAACTCAGTGTCTGTTAAGTAACTTCCCAAAATCATACCTCTAGTAAGTGACAGAGATGGGATTGAAACCCAGATCTTTCTCCAGAACCTGTGAACTGAACTACTCTGATAATATAGCCTGGTGCATGTTAGATGCTTAATAAATGTATGTTGAAGAAAACTGAGCAGATGTAATGGAATTTGGTGGAATGCTTCTCTCCCTACTTCAAACTCCTGTCTGACTTGCAAGGGCATTGTTTGTTACAGGCTACATTACTTTGATTATTATTATAGTCTTAGCACTGCAAACTAGACTACAATTTCCCTGAGGGCAAGGCAATATATTCTTCATAATAATAATAGGTACTGTACCAAGCTCCATCCTTTATATATATTTTTTAATCCTTATAATAATTCTGAAAGTAATATATTATTATCCCCATTTTTCAGATGAGTAGACAAATACAGAGAGGTGAATGAAGGCTACAAAGCTGGTAGTGGGAGATTTAAACACCCTCTGTCCACCTCCAAAGCCAGTGCAATTTCCACTCTGACCCGTGGCCACTTTTTTGACCTTTGTGTCCTCCAGGTGGCATAGAATACAATGCTGTAGCAAGCACGAATCAGAGAATCACCATCAGATATATGCAAAATAAGAATCACTTTTATTTTTCAACTTTGCTCTCCTGAGAGTAAGTATCTTACATTATCCAAGTCTTGAAATTCACCATGATCCAAGAAATTTGGGTATTATCACCTCCATTCATAGCTCTGTCCCCTTGTTGGCCTTGTCAAAATCATGGAACTCTTGTTGAGAGGAGGAGAGGAGCTGGAATGTTATACTCTTGGTCTGGTCTCGCCTGGTTCTCTGCCTGATCTCATTTGCTTGGATGGGCTACAGAAAGTCAGCAGTAGGGGGTCAGGAGGTTGGAGGTCAGAGTCTATGTGAGAGGGCTAGACATAGAAAGAAACCCTTCACTTTTCTTTTTTTTGGAAGATAATATATTGTAGAAGAATATCTTTATTAACTTGGAGCTGTAGAAAGATATCTTAGAGAAGACAAAAATGTCTATTTATTAAGGAAAATGATAAATCCAACTGCAGTAAAATTCAGTGTTCCCAATCGTCAGAAAACACAATAAAGAGATAAAAGCCAAAGAATGGGAGAGAATATCTTACAATACATAGGACCGATAAAAGACTTGCATATGGAATATTTACCAAATAATGTTTTTTAAAAAGAAAAACCAATAGAAATATGGACCAAATATTTAAATGGGTACTTCACAGAATAGTAAACCTAAATGATCAATAAAAATAAGTGAAAGTACTCAATTTCAATAGTAAATCAAATTTAAAACCACAGCCACCAGATTGTCAAACATTAAAAATGAGGATGTAGAGCAATAGGAATTTTCATATGCTGTAATATAATGTGTAAATTGGAGGAAACCCTTCACTTTCTCGGTCCTGTCTACTCTATATCCCAGGGCTGGCACCGCATCACTGCTAACATTTACAGCATCTGTTGGCTCGGCTAACAGTGCCCCATGTGGTTTCCATGGCTTTGATGTCCTTGAGGGAGCCAGACCAATTTCTCTAGCAGCTCCCGCTCCCAGAGGGGCAACAGTGTTTTCCTAGATCCTAACACTGTCACGTGTTATGTCCACTTCCGAGGGTAGGGTGTTCTCCCAGAATCCCCACCCCATCTGGCCATCCAGTCCCATCTCCCTACAAGCCTGGATGGATGTCTGGCACAAGGCAAGGGTGCTTCCTTGAACTTAGACTGTAAAGATGTACCACTTCTATTCTCAGTTGAGGACTTTCTCCTTGGGGTAATGACCAGCCACTGGCTGGGGGTATGAGGAAGGTTACCTTTCCTTGATACTTGGTCACTTTTTATGAAAGAATGCAAGAGTTAACCTAAAAACAAGAAAGATCTGAAAGAGTGATAGATTCCTTGGCCAATCAACCCCTTCATGTCTGAAATCCTTAAAAGAGATCTACCTAAAAAAATATTTCAGTTGAGTTCTCTGAGGACCTCCATGAAATGCATTTAAATAACAAACCCAGTTTAAACCAAGCCCTCCAAACTGTCTGATATCACTTAGTGCTCATCCGTGCAGTTGACTTTCCACTTGGACATAAGGAAGAGGACAGGAACCATATCTTCCCTGCACTCCCAGCCCTCTGTGTATCCCATAGTAGGTACTCAATAAGCATTTGTTGAATGAATATTGAAAGTCATCAGAGAGTCTCATTTGGCCTCCAGATATAAAGTATACTGAGTCATAGAGGATAACAGAATAAAGGCACCCATGTGGTCCCTGGCTGTCAGTGGAGCTAAGCTCTTAGTACCTAATAAAAAGTAACAGGGCTCATTTGCAGCTACCTGGATGGACTTAGAAATTATCATGCTAAGCGAAGTAAGTCAGAAAAAGAAAGACAAATATCATATGATATCACTTATCTGTGGTGTCTAAAATATGACACAAATAAACTTATCTATGAAACAGAAATAGATTCACAGACATAGGAAATAGACTTGTGGTTGTCAAGGGAGTAGGAGACTGGGGGAAGGTGGATTGAGAGGTTGGGATTAGCAGATGCAAACTATTATATATAGGATGGATAAAAAACAAGGTCCTATTGTGTAGCGCGGGGACTTATATTCAATATCCTGTAATAAACCATAATGGAAAAGAAAAAAGAATGATTAAAAAAAAAGTTACAGGGCTCTTTTGACGGGACCCTTTGGCTTCTTGACAATTACGAGTGAATTTCGGGAATAAATATTTTGACGTCTAGACCGGAAGCACTAGTCATTTGAGGACGAGTGAGATCGACAATCTATGATGGGACAGCAGAAATTAGGAACTTGGCATTAGGTTGTGAGAATGCAGTTCGGTAGGAGTTGGATGTGGCATGGAAGCCAGAAGACCAGATTCAGACATGAACCTTTCTTCCAAGTCCCACCAGAATCAGCCTTCAGCATGTGGCTCCAGTGCACATGGGCTGAGGGTGAGCCTTGCTCCTCAGTGTCGTTGCTTTATTCCCCTTCGTGTACATCTTGGCCTGGCAAAGTCCCCAGCTCTACCCGGTCCCGTTGAAACCTAGTCCCAGCTCTACCATCCCATTTCTTGTGGGGCAAGTCACTCAATTCCTCATCTATAGAATGGGAACAATTCATATCTGCTGTACTTGACTCAGTGTTCCTGAGGGAAATCATATGAGATTATTCATTCATCCTCTCATTTATTGAGCAGTTGCTAGATGACATCATACTGTGAGTGAGATTGTGAGAGACACAATGATGAATCTGACTGGCTCTTTCCCTCAGGGATCCAGGCAATGTGCGTGGCAAGGCAGGTCTCTATTCCAAGGTGGAAATCATTAGTCCAAGAGAGGTCTCGATTCTGGGCTATGGGAGCTCAGAGGGAAGATAGATTATTCCAGAAGGAGGTATGAAGGAAGGCTTCAGAATGGAAGCTGCAGCTTTTGAGCTGAGTCTCAAGAGTTAAAATGGAAGCAGTTTGGAAACAAAATTCCTATGCAAACATTGGGCATAGGTTATAAATAATAACTAATTTATGAAATTCACTGTGTTCCAAAGTAACACCTGACTAAACTTACGCAGACTTCAAGCAAATGATAGATAGCATTTATCTAGAGCTTGCGAGGCACCAGTTACTGTATCCTTTACATTTGAGAGCTCATGTCATTTGAGCCAAAACCCTGTGGAGCAAGGTCTAGTATTATCCCCACGTTACAAACAAGGAAGCTGTGGCTCTCAGAAGTTGAGTTCCTTGCCCGTGGTCACACAGACGATAAATCGTAGAGCCAAGATTTAAACTCAGGTGGTCAGAATTCAAATATTGCCTCTCCGACAAAGGAAGAGAAATAACAAGGTGACTGCTCAGATAATTCAGTCCCCTCAGAACTGTGATTTTGAGAGATATGCATGTTGGATCCTGGTGAATTACAGCACAACCTATCCGGGAAATTACATTTCAGACTGGGAAGGTACAGGAAGAAAACGTCCTTCCTCATGGGTATAATCTCAAGGAACTCCGGAGTAATTTTCACTGTGGCCAGTAGATGGCAGAAAGTGACAAGAAAAGGACTGGAAACCACAGCGGGACACCCAGCTGGCTCCCAGTTTACACCACAAAATGTATTTTGCCTACAGTACGGTTTGTTTAAAGTAACAATTTTTTTCCTCAGAGCGAGCTAGCCCCCGAGTACAAACTGTAATTGATTGAAACTCTCCAGTCACGGAGTCCCAGTACCATGAGGAGGGACTACCTCAGCAGCTTCCTCTATAAAACTTTCATCCACCTCTGGTCAGTGCTGACCAAGCCACCCCGGGCATCATCCCCAGCCTCTTTTTTTCCTGCAGGAAATCTTGGGGCTGTGCAAGTGATAATGCCTGGAAAGTACTTGGCAACATCTGAAGAGTTCTATGCCTGCTGAGTTAAGACGAAAGCCAGCAACGTATTCCTTCAACAAGGTGTGTTAAGCCCCTATTGTGGGCCAGGCTCTAGGTTCAACCCAAAGCTTGCGGTTGCTATATATCTCCTCCTGGTTCCGCAGCTGCTCACTACTGCAAAATGAGCTAGGAAAGTTAGTGCTGTGGATTCATTTCCTGAGTAGCTCTGCCACAAAACTAGGAGAAACCAAAGATATCCTGGAAACTTGAAAAGAATTACAAGATATCTGATTGTCATCTTAGATGATAGAAGACCTAATTATTAAAAAAAAAAAATTAGCATTCAGAAGCTATAAAGGAAAGTATATTATTAAACTTGATTATATAAACATTTTAATCTTCTGAACTGCAAAAAGCATTTTAAAAGTCGAAAGAAAAAGACTGCAAAACATATGACAAAGAACTAATATTCTTAAATACAAATATGCTAAGAACTCATAAATTAATAAAATTTGTATATCAGTAACCCTTTTAAAATCAGTAATATGGGAAAAGGCAGGCAGGTCACAGGATTTTTTTAAAAATGAGAAAACAGCCAATAAAATGTTGGAAATTGGCTCAATTTCATTTATAACTAAATAAATGCACATTTAAATAGCTTACTTTTGAGTGTAGCCCTCTCAGGCTATTGATAAGTATAAATTAGCAAAACTTTTCCAAGAGCAATTTAACAGCATTTAGAAACATGTCTGCATGGCCTTGACTCAGAAATCTGTTTTCTCTGCTTCCCTCTCTCCCTGGGAGCACTCACCCAGTCCCATATTTTTAAACATGTCCTATAAGCCAATGATGCCCAAACTAGCCAGCCCTGACCACTCCTCTGCCCCAGGCTCCTTTCTGAACCGGTCCCCCAGCTGTGTGATAGACACAGAAAACCTCAGTCCACACAGGGACTCTTCTTCCCTGCCCCACCTCCTCAAACTTGTCCTTCCTGTCCCCCCCTCCCACCCCTTCTCAAGTAAGTAAGCATTTTAGCAAAGTCTCCAGACCCAGGAGTCATCCTTGGTACTCCTCTCTCTCTTTGACCATGCCAGAAACATTTTCATCTTGGGACCTTTGCGCTTGCTGTTCTAGAATGTTCTCTCCCTTTTTGTGTGATGGAAGCTCAGATGTTCAGCCCAATGTTCAGGTCTGTCATCAGAGAAGCCTTCCCTGACCACTCTCCCTGAAACAGCAACGCTGTTGCTCTCCACTTCCTCGCCCTGCTTTGTCATTCTTAGCACACATTTTGACATATATATGCCTATTTATTATCTTTCTATCCACTAGCAGGTAAATACCATTAAAACAGGACCCTTATCTGTCTGCAACACAGTGTTCCTAGTACCTAGAACACTTCCTGGCACATAGCAAGCTCTCAAAAATAGGTGTGGAATAAGTGAATCTAGGACTTTATCCTATAGATGCTCATTGCAGACTATATATATAATATTTATAAATAATCTGTGATGATATTTAATATATATTCAATTAAATGTGCCTTAATAGGGACTAGTTAACAATTAAATGAATTATAATTTTTTTAAAAAAAACTTCAATTTCCTCATATGGAATATAGAGGGGATAGAAGTTTCTACCTCATGTGGTTTTTATGAGACTAAAATAAAATGATGCCCAGTAGTTGGTACATAGACACACCCAATAAATGCCAGTCACTGCTTAGCAGTCATTTTCTTTAAATGAGTGAAATCAAATGTTCTGATGTGGAAGACGTCCACAGCATGTCGTTAAATAAAAAAACTAAAGTTGCAAAGCAGTATGAATACTAATATGATGCTAGAAAAAAGCCCAGAAAATATCTGGGAACCACCCCTCAAGCCGATGATGACTGTGGCAGCTACCTATTGCAAATAAAGTTCTCAGAGAAAGACCTGGGGAAGAGAGCAGGAACCAGGCACATTACTGTTTTATTTAAATATACTTCTGTATTGTTTGAATGTTTTGCAAAACATATTTACTACTTTTACAATACATTTTTTTTAGTTTTGAAAGAAGATGGTACATGGAAACCAGAGGAGTCAGAGCTTCTCAGAGAACCACTCCATTGTCAGGCTGCAAGAGGGAAATGCGTTGACCTTCCGGAAAGCTGAAGTCAGCTAGTAAAGGGATTTTGACCCCAACTTGACTTGCATTTTCAGAGATGAAATCTGATACTATACTAAAAGTTTGAGACAAATGCATTCCACTCAAGGCTGGTGAGAAAACTTTAATTGTTAGATTTGAATTTTAAGCAAGCTCACAGGATGACGATGAGGATTAAATGAACTAACAAGTTTGAAACACAGAGCCTTGTACATAATGAATGTCCATTAAATACCAGCTGAGTCAGAATCTGATGCAGAGAGGAACATGTGTAAGGACCGGAGAGAGTTATTAAACTACATTTACCGTTTGCTTCTTTCACTGACCAAATGATAATTGAGCATCTACTATGTACAAGGCACTGGGGCAGGTATAGGACAGAGCAGACAGACTTCTTCTTTGCCCTCTGGAGAATGCCTTCTCTTAGTTCTTACACAGCTGCAGGCTCCTGGGGTTAGCCAGGACTTGGGGAAGCTTGGTTATTCACGTATCATGCTGTATTTTTTGTCTACAATTAAGTATATAAAGTGATAGAAACTCAATGGCTATCTTTAAGCTTAGAAACTTAATCTGTGTCACAAGTGCTTTCTTGAGCAATGAAATGGCATGAAAGTTGTCCCTAAACAGCAGTATTTCAGAAGGGTAATTTGGATGAAATAACATACTTCACAAATGTCAACAGGTTTATTGAACCGTTCATGTAGCATAAATGGCAGCTATGAGGGCTCTAAGGATACAGGTCCACACTTTTGGTGCAAAGTAACCCATCACCTAAGGAGGGGACTCTCTACAAGTAAAATTGAAACTCACGTTGCTACACTCATGTATGAGAATCAAGGCTCCCATGGACCCTTCCGGAACATTGTTTACTTGAAGAGGCCCATGCATCACAAGCACCGGCCCAGGGAGAAGGCTTCAATGGAGGGAGGCAAATTGGGATACAATTTCAACATAACCTCCCTGAGCAGCTTCCCAGGTCCAAACTTGGGGGACTCTCCCAGGAGGAGCGTAGTCCGCACAAAAAATCATACACGTTTGCAACTGTCTGCTTACATGAGTTTGTTGTGTTGGCCCTCCATCCATTCATTTCACAAGAATTTCTTTAGAATCACTGCCATGCACCTTTTTGACTCCTCTCATGAGGAACAATCCAGCACCATGCTCAGAGAGGATGCTCCCAAAACCATCTGTAGATGTTCGGAACAAAAACAAGTGGGCTTGAAAAAAATTTAGATAACTCCTTTGAACAGAAAACATTCTAGAACTTTGCTCTGTGTTTCTTCCACACTACCTTGTGTCCAAGCAAAGCACTGAACAGAGGACACGGCAATAGCAAGGTTGGCCATGTTATTAATATTTGTGGAAGGGGGCTGAGCAAGGCTAAATTGAAGGCCATTGAGACAATTCTGGGATGGCTTCCATGGAAGCAGGAGACAGGAAGAAGCTAGTTCTGGTTGCCCAGTTTTGGTGACGCTTCAGAACTAACCTAATCCCATCAGCTGCTGCCCTTATGGGGTGTCCTTTCTACCTTTGGTTTAAACTAAACCAGATCTCACCAAAAGTTGGTTTTGTTTTAAATCTTCTCCCTCCTTCTAAATAATGAGCTAAGTCCATATCACCTGATATAGGAAGTTGCCCCCAAAGACACTCGGTAAAACTCAACAATAAGAAGATAAACAACCCAATTAAAAGATATACACCCATTTGGTGTATGCTTTCACCAAAGAAGACATAAGGATAGAATACAAAAAAATACTCTACATCGTATATCATCGGGGAAATGCAAATTAAAACAACAATTTTACACACCTATTAAAATGGCTAAAATCACTGACAACACCAACTGCAGGCAAAGATGTGGAGCAACAGGAACTCTCATTCATCGCTGGTAGGAATGCAAAATAGTACAGCCACTTTGGAGGTCAGTTCGACATGTTTTTTACAAAATTAAACGTACTCTTACCGTAAGATCAAGCAATTGCACTCCTTGGTATTTACCCAAAGGAGTTGAAAACTTATATCCACAGAAAAAAAAAAAAAAACCTGCACATGGATGTTTATAGCAGCTTTATTTATAATTGCTAAAACTTGGAAGCAGCCAAGATAAACTTCAGTAGGGGAAAAGATAAACTGTGGTATACCCAGACAATGGAATATTATTCAGCACTAAAAAGAAATGAGCTATCAAGCCATGAAAAGACCTGGGGGAAACTTAAATGTATATCACTAAGTGAAAGAAGTCAATCTAAAAAAGCTACATGTTCCATGTATGACTCCAACTACATGACATTCTGGAAAAGGCAAAACTGTGGTACAATATTGTGACTCATAAGAAAAATATATGTTTGGTAGTTCAGATGACAAGAAGATATTTCTTGTATATATTTGGGCTTTGGCCATGGTTCTTGGCTCATAGGTCCCAAAACCTTTAGAATTTCCTAAATGCTGAGTGTTCAAGGTGCCTTTTTTATGTTAATGAGGTGACTTGGGGGGGATGGTAAGCATCTAAGGATGGGGGCTGATTGCTAGCGGAACCAGTTCTGTGATTAGAGGGTTGGAACTTGCAGTCCCACACCCCTGACCTCCAGGGAAGGAAAGGAGTTAGACTTTGAATCAGTTCCAAATGACCAATGGTTTAATCCCTCATGCCTACATAATGAAACCTCCATAAAAACCCAAAAGGATGGGATGCAGAGAGTTTCCAGGTTGGTGGAAATGTGAAGAGAGCATGCCCAGAGAGGGCGTGGAAGCTCTGCACCCTTTCCTCATACCTTGTCCTCTGCATCTCTCTCATCTGACTGTTCCTGGGTTATATCTTTTTATAATAAACCAGTAATCTAGTAAATAAAATGTTTCTCTGAGTTCTATGAGTTTCTCTAGCAGATTATTCGAACCGAAGGAGGGGGTCATGGGAACCTCTGGTTGATAGGCAGTTGAGTAGGAGCGGGGGTTTGCGATGGGCTTCTAAGTACTGGGTGGGGGACAAGTTTGTAGGACTGAACCCTTAATCTGTGGAATCTGATGCTATCTGTGGGTGGATAGTGTCAGAAATGAGTTGAATCGTAAGACACCCAGCTGGTGTCTCAAGAATTGCTTTTTGATGTGGGAATCCCCACCCCTACATTGGAAATTGGGTCCAGGATTCCATTTATATGGATACAGTAAAAAAAAAAAAAAAAAAGTCAGTTGTTGTCAGGAGTTACAGGGGGAAAGGATGAATAGGCGGAGCATAGAGGATTCTTAGTGCAGTGAAACTATTCTGTTTCATACTATAATGGTGAATTCATGCCACTATAACTTTGTACAAACATTTGAGTTTGTACAGCACCAAGAGTGAACCCTAATATAAACTATGGACTTTGGGTGACTCTGATGTATCGCTGTAGGTTCATCAGTTGTAACAAATGTACCGCTCTGGCGGGGGATGTTGATGATGGAGGAGGCTCTGCATTTGTGGGGCAAAGAGTATATGGGAAATCTCTGTGTCTTCTCCTCAATTTTGCTGTGAACCCAAAATTGCTCTAAAGAAGTAAAGTCTAATTTTTTCTTCTGTAAAGCTTGTGGTTGGTGAAGGGAACCCAAGGAGAAGAGAATGGGAGACAAGTCCTTAGCTATTTCTTTAGACATTAAAGAATACTTTCCAAAGCCAAGCCTGCTGTTCATTTACAGAAAAGTATGCCCAGATCCCAAAATTCTTTAGAAACATTTCTGTTCATTTCCTCCCAGATGTCTTACTTATTACTAATTCTAAAATTAAGTGCAGAACTTTGACGGTGAGAATGATATTTCTGTTCATTTTGTAAAGAAGATATTTGAAGATTCCTCTTCTCTATAACCATATACATTTCAAACGTAAATCTTGAGTTAAAAGATAAACTACCCCTCATACGCATCCCAAAGGATTTCCATTTAAATTAAGCAATTCCTGCATTTAACCTTCATTTCTTTGGATTTTCCCGACGGTCTGCACATCATTTCCGGCCCTACCCTCAACTCAAGTCTCTCCCAGCCATCTGTATCTGTCTTAGCAAGCAGTTCTTTCTAAGGGCAGGTCAGACAGGAAAAGCTTCCATCAACTCAGCAGGAAACTGGTGGACTCATTTTCTACCTCCTTCATTGACCACCACTTTCCCCCCTGCCCCCAGCATGGAAAATTCAGCATAATTGTGGGAAGAGATAGAGAAGGATGAGTTAGCTGTGGAGGAATACTTCACGGGAAAGTTATGGGAGGTCTGGGAGCATTCATATTACGAGGTAGTCAGTCATTCTACAATCTGCCTTTACAGAAGCCTTAGATGGAATAAGGGGTCATCAGCTGAGTCAGTCACTCAATACTCTGATCATCTATCTTGTGCCTTTGCTGATGCATGTGAGAAGTATCATCACAGATTTAAATTGGAAGACTTAAACTTTGCAAGAAGCTTATTTCAATTGGATTCATTTTACTACAATCGTTGAGTACCATTTTAGCAAACGCCTACTGTTATTGCTAAAGTGCTGGCAGTGTAAAGATGAATTTAAACAAAAAGTTTTTTTGTTTTTTTTTTTTTGCCTTATGGAAACTAAGAAACTCCAGGCTACTGTTCTGAAAAACAGTCTCTTCCGGAAGAAATCATCATAGAAATAATTTAGAAAATTTAGGACAGTAGAAGAAAATAACCAACACGAGGCTCATCCTGGTAAAATTTCAGAATACTGGGGGCTAAGAGAAGATCCTAAAAGTGTCTAGGAATGGGGGGAAACAGAGGATGTATTTATAATGTAATAATACTTATTAAGAAGGTTTAGGAATCATTGTAGGACAGTAGTATAATGCTTCAAAATTCTGAGGGAAGAATACTTCCAGCCCAGAATTCTCTACCCAGTTTGAAACTAACAAACAGATATGAGGGTAGAAGAAAGACATATTTAGACATTCAAGGTCTCAGAATTTTCCTTCCATACACCCTTTCTCAGGAAGTTTCTAGATCAAAGAAGATGATGGATCCATGAAGAGGGGGATCTAACTCAGGAGGGACACAAAGGGAATCCCCAAGATGTTGGTGAAAGAAAATCCCAGGATGACAGCTCTGCCCCAGCTCAGAATGCAGCAGGTCAGAGTGCCCTCAGAGAGCTGTCTCCTAGAAGAAATGGACAGAATTCCTGGTATGTTTGAAGGAAAACCAGTCACACAAGAAAAGAAACATAATAATGATATACTATATAGCTCATGTGTGAATGCCATTCGTATAGTCAAAATAATGTAAATACTGGATGTGGATCTAACCCAAAGTGTGATTTAACTATACTGGGAAAGTGAGTGGGCAGGAAGCAATAAGTGTATGATAGAAGTGAACAGTCTTCCATGGTGAGAATTCACTGGATGATGCCTAACTGAATATTAAGAAGTCGATGAAAGTAAGAAAGGAAAAGCCAAATAAGCTGAAAGTGGTTAACAGGGAATGGTAAATAAAGAGAGAAATGCGGAAGGCATTGGTGGCTTTTGTAATAAGCTTTGCAGAACCATTTGACTTTTACACTATGTGTGTGTATCTTTTGTTAAAAAGATAAAAATATTTTAAGGACACATTGTCTTCTAGAGAAATTTCCATCTTCAATGGCCTAGAACCACTGCTATAGTTTTAGAAAGACCATATAAAGTAGCAATCAAAGCATGAGTTTTGAGTCAGACATAAATCTTGGACTCAAATCCTAGAGTGGCCAGCTAGTAAATTGTGACCTTAGGAAAGTTAGTTAACATTTTGAGCCACAATTTCCTCATCTGTAAAGTGAGGATATTATTATTGTCACTGATAAGGAAGTGGGTAAATGAATAGAGAAGATCTAAATAATGGAAATAAAGTCTTAGCTGTGGATTAATTTATCTGACTCTCTGAAGCCTGCTACCCTTCATAATTCAGCACCTAGTACCTTCCCTGGCACAGAGGAATGGCTCAATGGGTATTTGTAGAACAAATGAATGAATGAGTGAATGAATGCATACATGTATACAACTCAGCCCCAAGCCTCTCTGGATATCCTAGAACTAGTTCAACCACAGGGAGAGGAAATGCCATGAACCCTAGACTCATGGACTTGGTACCTGAGGCAGAATTCATTAGTTGCCAACAAATAATGTATCTTTCATTCCTTAATATTTGAATTTCAAGTTTTAGCCAGACACATGGTTGCCCTTGTGGAGACTACATTCCTCTCCTGCTGGCGCTTCTTATCTTCTGCTATTAGGACTTCCTGCAACACTGCTTCTTCTTTACCTGTTTAGTCTCCTTTTCCTGGCCTCCAAAGGCAAACTCATCCCACTATTGACTGAGCCCTGTTTTGATGTGCTGCCTTTGGCTGTCAGGACCAGTTGTGATGGGGCCAATATGGTGGGAAGATAAGCAATTCCAGGGGAAGTGGACATCTGGCTGGTGCCATTGGGGACTTCTAGATTCAGCCAAATGTTGATGTCTATCCCAACAGATTTTAAAATGTCCTTTGGAGGTTTATGGCTAAATACAGTAATCCAGGTGACTTTTACCCAAAGTAGAACTAAATGACCTAATTCCTTGGTTGCTTTACTAGTTTGTCTATTGAAAAATCTCTATTCCTAAAATTTATTTTAAAATAGGCTAGTTGTCTAGGAAGGTTTTAAGGATTTCTCTTCCTCACACACTGAGAATACTAGGATTCAAGTTGCAGGCCAACTCATGCACCTACCAACTCAAGCCTCTGGAACTCTTCAATATATCCATGATGGTAGAAGTAATAAAACTGATAAGAACTACAAAATGGATAGAATCCCCATGGGAAAGTGACAAAGAATCATTTTAGGTAGGAAAATCTCTTCATATAAAGCTTTCCTACATCAAACCTCAAGACAAAAACCATAGAAAGCTACTAGACCCTTCTGTGTCATTCACTAGATACCACTTTCAAAGAATAGATTCTATTTAAAACAGAAAACTTTCTTCTCCACTGTATTAGTTTCCTAGGGCTGCCATGACAAAGTACCACAGACTGGGTGGCTTAAACAACATAAACTTATTTTCTCACAGTTCTGGAGGCTGGAAACCCAAGATCAAGGTGTACGCAGAGTTGTTACTTCTAGGCGTCTCCCCTTGGCTTGCAAACAGCCCCTTCTTGCTGTGTCCTCACATAGTCTTTCCTCTGTGCACTCACAACCCTGCTCTCTCTTTGCATATGAAAATTTCCTCATCTTACAAGGACACCAATCACAATAAATTAGGACCCACCCTAACAGCCTCATTTAACCTTAGCCTTAATTATCTCTATAAAGGTCTTATCTCCAGACCCACATTCTGGAATACTGGAATACCTGAGGGTTAGGGCTTCAACATTTGAACTGGGGAGGGGACACAATTCAATCCATAACATGCACTTTTCCTCACTAAGTGAATAACTGGGATCATTCACCATATGGAGAAGGAAGAAGGTCATTTCACTCACAGGAAGCAGTGAGAAAACCTTGAGCACTAGAATGTGAAATGTTGGAGTCTATGTGACAAATGGCAAGAAGTGACATGCCCAGAGTATCAGATGCCCGAAGAAGAGGAAATCATGGGAGAGAGGAGTGGTTTGTAACCAGATCCTGGAAGGTAAGGAATTGGAACATAGGTTTTTAGGCCAGGAGTGGTGAACTCAAATGTTTGTGAGGCCCAGGGAGGTTATGCAAATGAATGGAGCTGGGAAGTGATGCAGGTGCTTGTGTACAGTTAGAGTATATTGGAGACAGTGGATGCACATCACACAAAAAGGCGGTGCCCTCACTAAACAGGAAAGGAGCTGCTCAGCTGCAAGCAGGCCCAGTGGCAGCCATTATCACCAGGGCTTGATATTCTCCCAAGAAGCCAAAATCCATGAGAATGTAAGTTGGTGCAGTCACTGTGGAAAACAGTATGGAGGTTCCTCAAAAAACTAAAAATAGATTTGCCATATGACCCAGCAATCCCACTCCTGAGCATATACCTAGAGAAAACCATAATTCAAAAAGATACATGCACTCCTATGTTCATAGAAGTACTATTTACAATAGCTAAAACATGGAAACAACCTAAATGTTCATTGATAAATGAATCAATAAAGAAGATGTGATATATATATATATATATATACACACACACACATAAACACATACACACAATGGAATATTACTCAGCCATAAAAAAGAACAGAATAATGTCATTTGCAGCAACATGGATGGAACTAGAGGTTATCATACTAAGCGACGTAAGTCAGACAAAGACAAATACCATATGATATCACTTATATGTGGAATCTAAAATATAACACAAATGAACTTAACTATGAAACAGAAACAGACTCACAGACATAGAGAACAGACTTGTGGTTGCCAAGGCGAAGGGGGAGTAGAGGAATGATGGATTGGGAGTTTGGGGTTATACTATATAAACTATTATACATAGGATGGATAAACAACAAGGTCCTACTGTTTAGCACAGGGAACTATATTCAATATCCTGTGATAAACCATAATGGAAAAGAATATATAAAAAATATATATATATAACTGAATCATGTTGCTGTACAGCAGAAATTAACACAATATTATAAATCAACAATACTTCAATATAAAGAAGTCAAAATCTAGATTTTCATTTACAATAAAAATCTAGATTTTTATTTTTATTTTCCAGATGTTTAAATGATAGCTTAAAATTTTTTTAAAATATTATTCAAGTCAATCAAAACTCATTTGCTGACCAAATTTGGACCACAAATCATGAGTTTTAATCTTACTCTAGATGCTTCTGAGTTAGAAAGTAACATGAGGGGAAAGAATAAATACTCGTATATACGTAGCACTGTTTCAGGTACTGAAAAAATTTTATTTTAATTAAGCCTTACAATTCTAATAGGGAGATATTATTTTCCTGTATTCTAATGAATGAGAAAACTGAAGCTCAGATAGTCAGGAGCTAAGGCTACCTGGCCAGTCAATGGAAGAACCAGGTTCAAACCCAAGATGTATTGGCTACAAGGCCCTTGCACTTCCACATCATTCCATCTTCTATATTAGCTCTTCCCAACCCTGGCTGGCACATGGAAACCACCTGGGGAGCTTTTAAAACTCTCCATGCCCAGATCACACCTAAATCAGATAAATCAGAAGCCTTGGTAGTAGGACCCAGGCTACAGAATGTTTTTAGACCTCTTCAAGGTGATTCAAGGGGAACCAAAAACAATAATCACCTGAGATCTTGTTCAAAATGCACCCCAGATCTACTACATCAGAATCTGCGTTTAACAAGAGCTCTATGCAATTTGAATGCACATTAAAATTTGGGAAAGATGGATCTAGGAGGGAAGCAATGAGAGCCTAAAGTAGGCTTCAAAAGTCTGGCTTCATCTTCAATATTTTGCATTTATTAATTATGCAAACTTGGGGGCTGGAGGAGAGAGAGGATTGGTGGGGGAGAACAGGAAAGAGAGAAGAGGAATTTACAGTACCACAATGAGTAAAACACACCCTTGGGTCTGAATGCTATGCTTTTACTTCTAGTGAGTTCTCAGGTGCCTCGTTTCAGTTCATTTGCTTTTGCTTTTTCCTCAGATTATCAGAAGATAACTGGCCCTCTCTTCTGTGAAAGAAAAATTTATTCATGATACTAAAACAACAGGGCAGACTTTATTCAGGGAGCCTATAAGATAGATATGGGGACTATTGCATTGGGGGTTTTGCAGTAGGGGAGAGAGATGAGCTCAACTCTGAATGCAATAAGGAAAATGGAGATTTTCTAGTCAATGAGAAGGAGGTGGAAGAGTGGGGAGGGGGAAGGGGAGGGGTAGAAATTTACTAAGAGGAAACATCACAGGTAAGAGGGGATTCTGGCTAAATCAACCTAACAAGGTTCTTGCTGAAGGCAGGTCAGGGTAATCAGACATCACCTGGGGGATGGTGGGGACTGAGGGATTTGGTTAGATATCAGGGGTGATCAGATGGGGGATTCTGCTAAACCAGCTTGACAGGAAAAGTCCAGGCCTAGTTGGGAAGAGAATTTGGAGGAGCCTGTCTAAAGTTCAGTCAAGGAGAGACCGTCACTTTCCAGCCTCAGACTCTTGTCTTGAGAATAAGGAAGCAGAGAAATGACCATCAGTTAGGTTTCAACTAACTGTGGACCCAACTTCATACGAACAACTGGCATCCCACAGACATTCACCACTCTCTTCGAGCCACTTAATCATCTGGGAGGCAGGTGAAAAGAGAAAATGATAATGGCCTGCCCAGAGCAGGCAATGCGGCCCAGCTTTGCAGGCCCTTCACCTCTTCAGCCCTCTAGGTTTCCCACGTGGATGTGGCGTAAATGAAGTCTGGAGCACATGTGATTCTTGGGCTCTCCTCTCTGTTACAGCCTCACTCACATGGCCCAGCATCCGCTCCTTCCTCCCCTCCTGATACCCCTGCTCGTTACTCTTCACTTCGCCCTCCTCATCCTCCTTTTCCTCCTAGTTAGGGGCCAGGAGGCCTGGCTCTGGGGAGGCACCCGTACTGTGTGTTTTCACCTCTTTAATCCTGCCATATTATCTGCTGTTCCTACCACCAAGATCTTTGACGGCTGCTTTCATTGTGTTGTCAGGTTCCCCTTTGGTGCCTAAATTAATACTAATGGGAAGCCGTCTCAGGCTCTGTGAGCTGTGTGCTTACTTTCCTTTCTGCTCAGTTTCTCCCAGTTGAATATTCCTCAGTCTGTGCTGTGTGCTTATCTGTCAGCCCTTTCTTGGTTCCATTTTAAAAGAAACCTGAACGTCTTACACACACGGTTTGCCACTCTAGGGCCTGGTAATTCAGAAAGGAGTAAGAAAGAAAATTATACTGAAACCTACCTGATTAGCCACCAGGACTCAGCCCGCTTGAAACTGCAGACCACTGGCTTTGCCCCTTTGCCTTGGATTGAATGAGTGAGTGTGCCCTCCAAACTTGCTAGTGTTTCTTATTAAAGGACTCTTCTAGGGGTCAATCCCTGTCATTTGAGGAGCTCACCAAAGGCTCACCTAACCCCAAATACTTTCTTTCGTGTCAGATAATACCTGAAATTTTACCTCTTTAGAAGATGTTCTTTTAGGGTTGTTTTTGTTTGTTTTCATTTTTGTTTTTATTTTTTTAGATTTGAACCAAAGGAATGAACACAGTCAGCATTGGGATGGTTTGCATATGAAAGTAATGATGAGTATTTATTTGGATTGGGGGACTCTGTTGACAGATAGTGAAAGCAAGATAGAGAAAGAAGGTTTTTTTTTTGTTTTTTGTTTTGCTGTACGCGGGCTTCTCACTGTTGTGGCCTCTCCCGTTGCAGAGCACAGGCTCCACACGCGCAGCCTCAGCGGCCATGGCTCACGGGCCCAGCCGCTCCGCGGCATGTGGGATCTTCCCGGACCGGGGCACGAACCCGTGTCCCCTGCATCGGCAGGTGGACTCTCAACCACTGCGCCACCAGGGAAGCCCAAGGAAGAAGTTTTGAGTGCTAATGTGGGAATGGGTGAGTGGGTAGGTGGGGACCAAGTGCCACTTCACAACTTTGCCTGTGAAGGAGGCAGCTGTGACCTTAAGGAAAAACATATTAGCCTCTCCCACTCCCCAAGATCATCTCTCATGTTTTCTTTCCCTCCCCAGGCAGCCAATATTCAATAAATACACATTAAAGGCTGAAAGTTATGGCCAGAAAGCGAAGAGAAAGTGCAACAGAGGGGTGAAAGTGAGAGTAAATTGGTCACCAATCTTAAATACCTTCTAGGTTCAGAGATACGAGCCACCACAGAACACAAAGATACAGCTCTTGCCTTTAAACTTACAGTTCAAGGTAGGAGGAGACACAAAAGTGAGACAGGGAGGGGAGAGCATACATATATATATATATACGCACATACACACACACACACATATATATACACATACACTCACATATAGTAATACATATTATATATGTATATGTCTCCTCAGACATCTCTTCATACCTTAGACTGTAAGTTTATACACATACATACACATAGTGTTCAATACATAGAAAGTCAAAATAATCACCTCTCTATCATTACTGATCAAAGTCTGAATCTCATGGGCTAGAGGAACTGCCCATCACCCACCATCTCCTCTTAGATTCCTTCAGCAGCCTCAGCTCAGCACAACTATCTCCTATTGTTTTATTATTGATTCTCCATCTCTTCTGTTTTGCCTTATATTCCTTAGTCACACGTTAACCATCCAGGATCTGTTCTCCAAGTCTCTTATCTTTTCCCTCATGAGTGTCTTTTCTGTGTTTTTGTTTTAGCTGGTTGGCTTTTATTTTTTGCTTTAAGATTTTTTTCTTCCACCTGGTCTTCCAAATTATTCATCTGAATATCAACAGTGTCCATCCTCTCCTTCAAATTGTCTACCTAGCATGTTGGCTCACAAATCACAGTTTTTTAGCTGGAAGTTCTCTTTTGAGCTATCCTTGAATTCCCTTAAGTGGTCTTATCTTCTTCATTAAAGTGGGTAAATATCTCCCAGGCTGCTCTGCTTTGCTTGCATTGTTCTATTTGATCTTCACTTATTTGGCTGAGGGGTGCCCTTGGATGTGTTATTTTTCTTTGTCTGCTCTTTGGGACCTCTCCTCGTTGTTGGAACTCCCATGGAGACCAAGGTCTTAATTGCTCTGAGCTGCCTGCCAGTCTGGCAGCTGTTTGAATCAGGACTGACAGCTAGGTTTAGTGTTGGGAATGATGAGGAAGTGGGCTGAGGTCAGGTTGCCATCTGCCCCAAATCCCCTAGAAATCTAGGGGAACTGAGTATTTAAATCACGCTCCACTGTATTTTCAGGAATCCTAAACTTACAATCAATGATCTGGATTTGAAGGCAGTGTTTTCTTCACCATCTGAGTGATCTTGAGTGTGTCCTTCAAAACACAGGGTTCCACTTCCTCATGTATAAACTCAAGATTAACCGTACTGCCCTACTTGCCTCTAAGGGTTTGTTATGAGGATCAGGTAAACTGGTAACTATCAATTGTAAACATTGATTTGTGCTTGCTACTATTCCCAATCCTAGCTCCTTTTCTTTCTTTGACTAAAGTAATAAGGATGGAAGAGTAAAGCACTTGAAAACAATTTGAAATGCGTGCAGCTCCTAGAACTCTATGGAGAATTGCCTACAAACTGAACACTCATAACATGTTTTTCAGGGAACTACTAATTTACCTCTTTAGCACAAACTGAAGACAGGGAGAAGGCAGAAGAAAGGCAACTGCTGAAACACACCAATGCCTGCTCCCTCCCCCCTTATAAAACAGGGAGCAGGAGAGATAAGAGGAAGTAGGGGAGAGGAGACGACAGAGATTAGTATAGCAGTTTGGGGATCAGAGAGATGATCTTGCACACCAGTTATCATTTATGTGAACTTGGGCAAGCTGTTTTATCTCTCTGAACCTATTTTCTCTTTTGTAAAAAGGGCAAATAATATACTAGTATTGCCATAAGGGTTTTGTGAAAATAAAGCCAAATTCCTGACATCATTAAATTCTCCATAAATGGGATTGAATCGTATATGTATTTCCTTTTTCACACTGCCCCCACTACGTATGTTTGACTTTACAGACTGACCTTTTTTCCTTTTTTTTAACTTAAACCCTCAACCCATTAGTTGCAGTCTAAGGTGGGAGTGGGGGGTGGAGAGGATCCCTTTCTTAAGTTATAAAACGACAGCCCTTCTGTGACGGGCTTCTGTGATGAGTCTTTCCTCTGTCAAGAATAAAAATAACATGAAATGAACATTCCCATTAGCTGAGTACAGGCCCCAGAGAGACTGGCATCTGTCACTACGTCATTGTGAGGACACATTGACAAGCAGGGACACAGAGTGCCTGGTGCAACACTGTAGGTCTAATTATAGAATCTTTACTTCCCTGGCCTATTTTGGTAGGGATGGCCCCCAGCACAGATCTGTGCAGACAAATAAAGCTTCTGCATCTTAACACTTGGCTTGACAGCCACAAGGCTTACTGAACACCTGCTTAGTGCTAAGTACCGAGCATTAGAGAGATGCTTTCATTTCAAAAGAAATGAAAGAGATGGTCAGTGCCCTTGAAGAGCTTATGGTCTGCATGGTCAAATTGCTTCTATAGTCTTGCCTTAAAAAATATATACATACATATTTTTCACACAAGTTGGATTTTGCAGAGGCTTATTTTAAAAACCTTAAATGTTGTTTCTCGATCCTCTCCATTTCATAGTTTAGGTAACTATGAGGCCTGCAGAGTATGTGTAGCTTGTTTATGCAAAAATTATATTATTTAAGGGACTAGAATAACTAAATGATATTTTCTGAATACAGATCCAGTGGAGTTCTTAACAATCATATTAACATCCTTCAGGCAGGCTGAATGGGGCCTGTGGCCCAGTATTTATCACATCTTTGTTTTCCTTTGCACCACACACAGATACAGAAGAAGACTGGCTTAAAGGAAAAAAGGGAAGCCTTTTCCAAAGGTGACAGTGCGTGAGCCAGCAGCCAGCCCCTGTGGTGGTGGTGGGAGATGTGCTGACCCCTGGGGTCTCAATCAGCAGCAGCCTGGCATCCACGTCCTTCCCCACTCGTAGAAGAGCTTCATGGAGTTGCTCCATCTTTGACCCTCTGAGCAATCATCCTTGAAAGAACAGGTAGAGGGCAAGCTCCCTGAGGAGGGGGTCTATCTTATGAACTTTTCTGGCTGAGACATTAGAAAAAGATAATAACAATTTTTTTGCAGAAACTCATCCAAAGCCTTCAAAAGGTTTTATTTTATTTAATCCAAACATCCATACCAACGTTAACTCCCCATCCTCAGAACTCTCCACTTTTCCTCTCACTCGGGCTATAACTAAGTACTCCAAGCAATGAGTGATGCCTGCAGTAGGATAGACGTTTCCACACTGATTGGTTCTGTGACCAATTGCTTTAGACTCATCACTGAACCACTCCCACCGCAAGTTTCCTAGTCTGTAAAGTTGGGATCACAATTCCTTCTCCAGGGACATTGCCTTGAGGGAGTAAAGGACCTGGCAGGAGGAGGCATTCAGGGAATGGCAGGACTTCTTTCCTCTTCACCTTGGTTTTCCCAGGTGACCTTCGTGTCGTGAGAGAAGTAGGTTCCTTTCTGGGGTCCTTAGTAGAAGTGTGCAGAGAAGCTCCAGGAAACCGCTGCAGACAAGGGCTGCCGAGTTCAGCCTTTTGCTCAGAATCACAGCCCTGGATGGCACTTAGCAGTCACCTGGACTTTTCCAGATGTGAAACCTCGGGCAAGTGCCGTAGACTGAATGTGTATGTCCTCCCAAATTCATATGTTAAAACCTAACCCCAAGAGGATGGTATTTGGAGGTGGGACCTGTGGGAGGTGCTTAGGTCATGAGGGCTCTGCCTTGTCATGTCATGTCCCATGTCATGACGGGATTGGCGCACTCATAAAAGAGCCCCCAGAGAGCTCTGTCACTCCTTCCTCATGTGAGAAGACAGTGACAGGAAGGCTGTCTGTGAACCAGGAAGCAGGCCCTCACCAGACACTGAATCTGCTGGTACCCTGATCTTCTACTTCCAGCTTCCAGAGCTGTGAAAAATAAATGTTTGCTGTTTAAACCACTCAGTCTACGGTATTTTTGTGATAGCATCCCGAACAGACTAACTAACTTTCAAACGGAGAAAGTACTAGCGAGACTACATCAAGAGGTTATTACAAGGGTTTAAAGGAGTTCACTTACGCAGTGTTTAGAACAGTGCCTGGAGCAGGGCACTTGCCAGGCCAGTGTTTACTCTTAGTGCCATGTCTCCAGGCTCAATAAAGGGAGCTGCTGGTGGAGATGCAGCTGTACACAGATCTGATTTCTTGCCCAGTGCTTTTCCCCAGACCCTGTGGCTCTACTTTCCTAAAATGCACATTCCTAGCTCTTTCTCTTACCTTGGAGAGGAATTAGATCTATTTCATGTAGCAGGGTAAATCGCCAGGTATAAATTTCCCACTGTCTGCAAATCTATGGTGAAATGTTAGCCCTAATCTGAATTAAGATTTAATCTAATTACATACAATGTTTTTCAAGACATAGTTTTGAAAATATTTAGATGGTAATAAGAATTTAAGGAGTCTACTGTGGAGGACAGAATGATGTAGCTCATATCTTATGCAGGTAGCCAGAAAGGAATTATAACATCTAAAAAATATGATCAAATTAGTACCCTGAAGCCTTAAGAGTTTGGTTAATCACCATTTGCATTAAATTTCTCTTACGGAAGAGAGTATCAGGTCCAGCCCAACTTCTTCATGCCCAAGTGATGGGCATGACTGCCTTGGCCTTGGCCTTGGTTTGGAAGGACAAGCCAATTTAAAAATGGGCAGAGGATCTGAAGAACGTCTTTCCAAAGAAGACATACAGATGGGCAACAGGTACATGAAGAGATGCTCAACATCCCTAATCATCAGGGAAATGCAAATCAAAACAACGAGATATCATCTCACACCTGTTAGAATGGATGTTATCAAAAAGATAAGAGAAAGGCCGGGAGGATGTGAAGGAAAGGCAATCCTTGTGCACTGTTAGTGGGAACGTAAATTGGTGCAGCCACTATGGAAAACAGTATGGAGGTTCTTAAAAAAACTAAAAATAGAACTACCATGTGATCCAACAATTCCACGTCCAGGCGTTTATCCAAAGAAAATGAAAATACTAACTTGAATAGATATATGTACCCCCAGGTTCATTGCAGCATTATTTACAATAGCCAAGATATGGAAATATCTAAGTGTCTGTCAATGGATAAATGGATAAAGAAAATATGGTGTGTGTGTGTGTGTGTGTGTGTGTGTGTGTGTGTGTGTGTGTGATATGGAATATTATTCATCCATAAAAAAGAATGAAATCTTGCCATTTGCAACAACCTTGAGGACATTATACTAAGTAAAACAAGTCAGAGAAAGACAAATACTGTATGATCTCACGTATATGTGGAATCAGAAAAGAAAAAAAAAGGCTTATAGATTCAGAGAACACATTGGTGGTTACCAGAGGCCCAGGGGCAGAGGGGGCAGGTAGGTGAAATGGGTGCAGGGAGTTAAAAGGTACAAACTTCCAGTTATAAAGTAAAGAAGTCATGGGTAATACTGTATCGTATATTTGAAAGTTGCTAAGAGAGTAGATCTTAAATGTTTTATCAAATCATTACAACGTACACCTTAAACTTGTGCAATATTAAATGTCAATTACATCTCAATAAAACTGGAAAGGGAAAAACATCCTTATGGACTAAATTGTGTTTCCCCTCTCCACCTGCCCAGTTCATATGTTGAATCCCTAACCCGCAACGTGACTTTATTTGGAGGTAGTTCCTTTAATGAAGTAATTAAGGTTAAATGAGGTCCTAAGTGTGGAGCCCTAATCCAATAGGACTTCTGTGCTTATAAGAAGAGGAGGAGACACCAGAAGCACATGCAAAGGCCCTGAGGACACAGCAAGAAGGTGGCCATCTGCAAGGAGAGAGGCCTCAGGAGAGACTAAGCCAGCAACACTTTGATCTTGGACTCCCAGCCTCCAGAACTGTGAGGAAAGAAATTTCCGTTGCTGTAGTCCCCCATCTACAGTATTTTGTTATTAGCTGACTACTACTAATCCCACCTGTGCCCTGAACTCTTTCTCTTCCCTGATCTTGAGAGTAGAAGCACTAACACACATACATGTATCACGGAGCGGGAACCATGAAAATAGTCGCCATTTCCGGCAACATAGTGTTTAAAATCATTTACATTAGCAAAAAGGAAAAAAAGAAGTTCTGCAAGGTCTTGCAAGTTTTGTGTAAAGAAGGAGGAAGTATAACTGAGGTATCTATCACCTACTTTTTTTTTTTTTTTTTGCGGTACACGGGCCTCTCACTGTTGTGGCCTCTCCCGTTGCGGAGCACAGGCTCCGGACACGCAAGCTCAGCGGCCATGGCTCACGGGCCCAGCCGCTCGGCGGCATGTGGGATCTTCCCGGACCGGGGCACGAACCCATGTCCCCTGCATCGGCAGGTGGACTCTCAACCACTGCGCCACTAGGGAAGCCCTATCACCTACTTTTTAAATTCATTTGAGTAACAAATGAAAAAGTTCATTTTGATGTTCAGAGGTGAAAAATAAATTGTTGTTTTGCACTATGTTTCCTGTTATATTTCCAGTTAGGATGTAAAATCTTGGGAATAAAGTGTTGGTTTTCCCAAGTGTTCATTTCATTCAAAGCAAATTAGTCAAAGAATCACAACCTGTATAAATCCATCATCATCAGGGCCCTTGATCTCAGGACACTACTGTGCTGAATCCTGAGATAAATCTTCATGCCAGAAATCCTATTATTTAGAAATACAACAAAAACAACAATCGGAGATGACATCAGGACGGTGAGAACATTACACTCTTCTTTGCGTATCAGAAGAAGCTAACATCCGCTCATCACTGAAGTGACAGTTCAGGAGCCTGAGAAATATCTGGTTGGCTCCAACATAAATAATCTTCTGTCCTCTGGGAAAAAAATCTTTTTTTCACTCCATGGCTTTAGAAAGACCATTGACATGGGCACACAAACATCTTCTGGAGATGGCATGGAAATATCATTCAGTGAGTTGAGGACAGATAAGGATGTGTGTTTACACTTGTGAAGTAGATCCTGCTTGGAGTATACCCAACACTTTTGTCAACACGTCCCTTCTCAATCCTTGGCCTCTGGCTTATTTAAAGGCTTTAGAGAGAGTATTGGTTGAGGGTGAGGGAAGTGAGCAGTTAGGTAGAAGAAATTGGCAAGAGTTCAATACAGATAAAACTGAAGAGATGAGGCAAGGCGAGAGGAAACATCTGGAGCACCTGGCAGGGGTCGTTTCAGGCTCCTCGCCTGAAGTAACTCATTACTGACTCTTCTTCATTGTTGGCTTGTAATCTGGTTTTTCCTGCTATTGCAGATTTGTCTAAAAACAATAGGAAAAGAGCAAACATTACCCTTTGTTTTTAAGATTCACAAGATATCCTCTCATATCTCACATGGAGATCCTACTTCAGTCATTCACAGCTACTTGAGGTTTCTACTTAAACTGCCTCTCAAAATACCACTTAACTTGGAGAACATGTAACAGGGAAACTACTCAGGGTGTCTCTGGGTCACTCATACCTGATCCCAAATCTATGAGAAATCCCTGCAACTGTGTTCCTTGGGCCTGACTAGGCTGAGTCAAGAGACAGTACAGTTACCTGGAATGTTCAGAGAAAGGAGTTGTTTAAAATATATATATATTTTTTTTTTTTATTGTGGTAAGAACACTTTACCCTCTCAAATTTTAAGTATACGATACAGTTTTGTTAACTGTAGGTACAATGTTGTACAGTAGATCTCTAGAACTTAATCATCTTGCTTAACTTAAATTTTATTCCCATGAATTAGCAACTCCCCAATTCCGCCCTCACTCCAGCCCCTGGAAACCACTTTTTCTCTCTTTGATTCTATGAATTTGACTATGTTAGATACCTCATATAGGTGGAATCATGTAGTAGTTATCCGACTGGCTTATTTCACTTAGCATAATGTCCTCTAGGTTCATCCATGTGACTTGGAATATGGATGTTTCAATCGGTAGAATCAAGATCCATTGGATACTGAAGCCCTGTGAACACAGGTAGACCTCTCCAGGCTCATCTAGCAGATGGTTTTAAGTCTCAGAGAAAGTCAGGCTCTAATACTGACCCTCAGTTAACCATGGAGCAATTACATAGAAGTAAGTTTGGTTGACTCATCATAGACATAGCTTTAGAGAACAAGTTTCAGATGTCTTTTTGTCATCCTGTCACTTTTATTTACTTTCTAAAAAATGAAAAATTTAGATACTTTTGTGACCCTTATCCCTTCCCTCCAATTCAGTTACCAATTTCTGTGGACATTTCAAGCCCAATAGGTCAACCCTAATATATATATATATATGTAAATATAGCTCTCTGATGACTAAATTAATTAAGTGGACATTTTATTAATAGCAAGAATAAGAAAAAGGAGTTCATGGGGATTTCAGTTTCAACCAATATCACATTACACTTAATTACACATAGAGCCAAGATGAAATTTATACCTATACATCTTTTACCATATGTTTTCAAGGCATTTCTTACAAAATATTCTCTATATCACAAACAATTGCTATTTATAAATTACTGAGTCAAAACAGGTCTCAGCAAATTCCCAACTGTCTATTTCATTGGAATGTTAGTATACAAAAGAGGTCCTAAAGTAAGTGGGCAAGTAGCTTACACCTGAAGATCCACTTTGGATATCAGAGATACTAACCTTAGTCCTATTTGTTGTAATAGCTCCCGTTGAATTTTTCTTTTGTACAGATACCATTTTTATGGAATAAGTCATTCTGTAAAAATAGACTTTATTTTTTAATGAAAATTATATGATAATAAAATACATCAATCTTCCTCTTTAATCTGCTCATAAACTATAAAAGTATTAAATAACTGTTATGTTACCTTCTTTCTCTGTCAGTCTCATTTATTTTAGAAAACTGGCTTTTTTATTAAAACAATATTATTTTACTTAGAAATGAGTGGTAATTGTGGGGATAGAACAGGCTGGATAGGACCCCATTAGGACTGATTATACAACACTGTCTGGGTACAAATAATCCCTCCTCTGCTACATAATGATGCTGGTGGGCTACGACTTCTCAGTCAAGGACATAACCCATATTAATAACAGCTATCCGTGTTGAGTGCTCACCTGGAGCCATGCAGTGGTATTTATGTTAACTATTCATTGAATATTAACAGCAAACCTACAAGAAGACACTATTATACATACTTTAAGATGAGGAAACTGAATCCTAGTGAGATTAAGCAACTTGGCCAGTTAGTAAGTGACAGAGCCAGAATTTGAATCATAATAACAGGGGTTCTCATTATAGCAATGAGCATCTCTGTGACCAAAAACTATTTTCATACGAGTAATACTAATACTTTTTTTTACTTTCTTTCATGTATATCCAGTCAAGTTTTCTAGAAGCTATGTAGGCACTGACAGCAGTACTCTGACAGCTAATAGAACGTGGACTTGTGTATTCTTGTATGTAAAAATTATCAGTTTTAATTTCCAATATCCATTCATAGAAATAACCCAAAAAACAAAAGCTCTTTGGAGTCCTCAATAATTTTTAGAGTGTGTAAAGCAGTTCTGAGACCAGAGAGCTTGAGAAACAAAGAATTATATTGGACCACCTTCCACAGATCAAAGATACTCCAACTTCAGATTTCAAGTAGCCTAGTAAAAAACAGTGATCAAACTAAGGAAACCTAGTCAATAAGGTATTACCAAAATTAGCAAACAAACAAAAACACAAGGGTTTGTGTTATATTTTATGTGGTGAGAATTTTTCATTTTAAGGTTGAAGAGAACTGGTGGGTTGCTTCCCATAGTTTCATGGCAGATTTTCATTGAATCATTGATTCTCACTGAGATGCCAAATGAGCTATCCTTGTGAGCCTCCACCTTGATGTCTAACAGGGCATTCCTCCACCTTGAGACACAAGTATAAATCTTAACAGCCAAGGGGGAGGGCGGGGAGGGATAAACCAGGAGTTTGGGATTAGCAGATACACACTAATATATATAAAATAGAAAAACAACAAGGATCTACTGGATAGCACAGGGAACTATATTCAATATCTTGTAATAACCCACAATGGAAAACAATCTGAAAAAGAATATATGTATATATAAGACTGAATCACTTGGCTGTACACCTGAAACTAACACAGCATTGTAAATCAACTATACTTCAATATGAAAAAAGTATGCAAGGGGAAAAAAATTTTTTTTAAAAAGCCTGGTTAAGGATCCAGACTCAGACTGCCTGGTTTCAAATTCTGGCCTATCAGCTATGAAAGCAGAGGCAAGTTATACTTACCCTGTCTGAACCCATCTACTCATCTACAATGTATAATAACACATATTATTACAACTATAATAATATGTTATGAGGTTATTAGGAGGATTAAATGAGATAATGCTTCTCAAAAGTGAATGAAATAGGGCTTCCCTGGTGGCTCAGTAGTTAAGAAACTGCCTGACAATGCAGGGGACACAGGTTCAAACCCTGGTCCAGGAAGATCCCACATACCGCGGAGCACCTAAGCCCATGCGCCACAACTACTGAGCCTGTGCTCTAGAGCCCATGAGCTACAACTACTGAGCCCACGTGTCAGAACTACTGAAGCCCATCTGCCTAGAGCCCGTGCTCCGCAACAAGTGAAGCCACTGCAATGAGAAGCCTGCGCACCACAATGAAGAGTAGTCCCCGCTCCCCACAACTAGAGAAAGCCCCCACACAGCAACAAAGACCCAACACAGCCAAAAATAAATAAATAAATATAGTTTTTCAAAAAGTGAATGAAATAAAAATCATTTAAAATGTTTAGCACATAGTAAACAATCAATGCACTTCAGTTATCATTACTCTTATTTTTGAGTCAGTTGGTAGCTACAATGTGGTCTTATTTCTTTTCTTAAACTCCATGCGGGCTTCAGTGAACAGTTGGTTCTTTCTACAGCAAGGAATTAATTCTTCCTCTTCTATCACATTTTTAGCAATAAAGTGACAAAATAATCAGAAAAAGTTTCAAGAGGCAGCTTAGCTGGTTGCTTCTCCCTTTTGAAGAACCATCTGTCAAAGATGGTGATTGTGGAGAAGATATAAATTTTGGGCCTCACACTAAGACCACTTGCTGACAACTATGGGTATGATGTAGAGTAGATCTCATCCTCCTCTGAGCCTCATTTTCCCTTATGAAAAGGAAGGGTTTTTTGTACAAAGTTTATAAAGATCTTTGCCACTGCGTCATTCCATGATTATATACTTACAGAGGTAAGCATTATTTCTCCCCTTAAAAATCAACAGACTAGGGGCTTCTCTGGTGGCACAGTGGCTGAGAGTCCGCCTGCCATTGCAGGGGACACGGGTTCGTGCCCCGGTCCGGGAAGATCCCACATGCCGCGGAGCGGCTTGGCCCGTGAGCCGTGGCCGCTGAGCCTGCGCGTCCGAAGCCTGTGCTCCGCAGCGGGAGAGGCCACAACAGTGAGAGGCCCACGTACCGCAAAAAAATAAAAAAAATAAAAAAAAATAAAAAAAAAAAAAAAAAAAAAAAATCAACAGACTATCCAATGTGTTCATGGAATTATTCTATGATATTATATTTAAATAAAACTGAGTAAAATTTGCAAACAAGAATTACAAGTATGACAAAATATCAACATAAATGTATTGTTCCTCACGTTTTCCAGATAATACACAGATTGTAATATGTGCATGGTGTTTTATCCATTTTCTTGAGAATTTCTGATTTATCATAGGAACATAATCTAATCCTAGACTGATTTCCCTAAGGGATTAGTCAACATTTATTGTAATGCCTTTTAAATCTTTAGGTTCATAAAATCTTATATCTCTCAATTTGAATCCAGTCTTCATTTCCTAGAAATCCTGGTTAATGTCAACAATCCCTTGAGTCCTTAAAGAGTAGCTGATAACTTGTGGAAATATTGGAAACAGATTAATTCTTAGTGATCACAGCTTTCCCACATGGAGAGCAGTATATATATATATTTTTTAATATTGATTTATTTGGTTGCACCAGGTCTTAGTTGGGGCTTCCTGGCTCCTTAGTTGCGGCATGCATGTGGGATCTAGTTCCGTGACCAGGAATCGAATCCAGACTCCCAGCATTGTGAGTGCAGAGTCTTATCCACTGCACCACCAGGGAAATCACCGAGAGCAACATATTTTTAGCTTTGTTTATTCACACATTTTAATGAGGAAAACAAAAACAAACTTTTCAGTAAGTCAGTCATCAAATATTCATTGAGCACTTTCTGTTTTATGATGTTACAATATTAATAGGTTAATTTATTCAATTCCTAATCCCATAAATCTAAATGGTGTAAATCTTTCCTTTGTTTTTTTCCTCCAGACCATTGTTATTTATAGAGATTGCATTTAGACTCATTCATTCATAAATGTTCTTTGGAGCATTTCTATTCCAGCTTTCTATCAAGCTGTCTTATATTTATTGTACTACTTCCTCCCTCCCATCTCTCATGGGATAATAATGTTATGCACATTGGGAAAGGAATAACCATCACTGACTTATTGCTGCCATTTTGGATACCAGAGCACCATTGCTAAAGAACTGAACCCAATCTACGACATTCAGAGGGAGGCTCTGGTGGCATTAGACAGACATGATGGGGTAATAAACATTTACCATCATCACCATTATCATCATTGAAATTATCATCAATCAATTGTAGTGATCTGGGAACTCCCTGGGTGGATTATCCTAGGATGACATTTGGGTCTGATTCATTCGTGTTCCTCTATTCAGGGAGGCTATAGGGGCAGAAGATCATGGAAAAGAAGACAACCCTATAGTCAGGCCTTTTCTCCATGGTTTTTAGAAATATACCCGGAAGCTCCTTTTTTGAGAACTGGTAAAAGCCTGGAAGAGGGGAAAATGAGAAAACACATAAAGATGTAAAAAAGAATTTGCAAATCAGAATGGTGATCATTTGAACAAGAGAAAAGGAAAAACAGTGAGAAAAGGAAAAGTATGCAAGGAAACCTGGGAAGGAAGTGGACAGATGGAAGCCAAAGGTAAGCTTGCAGGCCTTCTTCCAGTGTCTCAACGCCAGTGTGGATTGGTTTATGCAAAATGAGAATTCTGTGGAGTAATTATAACACCATACCTTCAGAAATCTTAGTTTAGACCTCTAACACTCTCTTCTATAGACTTTTAAATAATTTTAAATAGAAACTGGGTCTAAAATTGTACAAGAAAATGTTTGGAGATTTTGACTTGCTGCCTATAAATAAGAAAAGCCCCTGTTTAATTAGGAATTGTCTACATGGCCAACAGGGCCAATCAGATCAGAACAGAAAAACCACCAAAGCAGAATTTCCCCAAGGTAACATGGGTCTAAGTTCTTATTCACCCCACAAATGTCTAGGGCCTCTTTGACCTTGAGAAAATGCTAGGCCTCCCCTCACCGCCAACATACAAACCAAGCGGACTATGGTTCTCCAATGAACAGCAGCTTCGACGTCAAGGACCAGCCTTAAAGGCGGCATCAAAAGATGCAGTAGTTCTTGGCTGATGATGAACTATGCCTGGAAATAGGTATCAGAGCATTCTTGTTTCATGCCCTAAAGCACTACGTAGATGATAAAATAGAGGGTGCACCAGAATTTCCCAGGTTGCTTATTGAAGCTGAAGATTGCTTAGAACTCCCTGCCCACTCGCCAACCCATCCCCCAGCTACTGATTCCTCAGGTCTGGAGTGGGTCTAAGAGTCTGCACTTTAATCAACCTGTCCAGGTGATTTTGATGCAGATGATCTAAACACTTGAAGAAATATTGCAGGCATAGCCCCAGCATCTTTTTTTAATGTCTTGCTGTCTTAATGTTTGCCACATTTTAGGTTTTTCAAATCTATAAAGCTTAACCCTAGGAAATCAAAATCTTTACCATAGACACTAAACCCTCATGTCAACTTCAAGGAAAATGTGTGTGAGTGTAAGTGTGTGTGTGTGTGTGTGCGCGCGCGTAGAGAGAGAGATTAGTGCAGAAGATAAACCATTCAGAGTTCCTTCAGTTGGGTTCCTTGTGACTTCACATTTGGACTGTTCTCTAGCTGCCCCTGGTGTTATGGGAGGAGAAATACACTTCCCAAAGTGGTAGCTCTGCATGAGGGAAATTAAAGCATTATTGCCTGGGCATGGAACCACATTAGTAATTCAAAGTGATGTCAAAGGGGAAGGATTATGACTATTTCTATTTCCTGAAGGTAAACAAGCTAATTTACATTAGAAAAGAGGACCAGCCTGAAAAAATATGTATCTATAAAAACAACGTGTTGGCTTCCCTTCATTCATTCACACCGCACTCAGAGGAAGAGTGCAGGAAGTCGGCTGCGGACATGTCTGTGGGCCTCGGTTCTGTGGCAACAGCGTGTGTCTCAGGCTCTCTGTGGTCAGGGCTGAGGACCCACCTGGGAGAAGCTGGTGTGTCTGCCTAGATGAGACAGAACAGGGAGCTGGGCACTGCTGCCTGCCCAAAAGCTGGGAAAGTCCCCGGCACATCATAGGTTCTCAATCAATATTTGCTGAATGAATGAATGAACTCTCTGATTCTTTGGTTGTTTATGTTCTTTTTAAAAAGAACTTAAAATTTTAAGATCTTTGTACATGTACACATACACACACACACACACAAGAAATTTGAAATTTTTTATACCATTCTAAAGTTCCACCACTCTGTTAGTGTAGACATATAGATATTTTCATATGGTTGTAATTGAGTGTGTGCTATTTACAATTCAAAGGTTATTTCATGAATCTGGGTTTCTTCTCCAAGAATGTTCTCCATGGGCTCCAGGAGGCCTTTTGTTTCTCTCATCCATCCATGACTTCCTCTTCCACCTCCAGGACGATGCTGCTCTCCTCCAGACCTCCAAGAGGCTCATGTCCACCTGCCCACAGCCTGTGGCTTTCAGAACACTTCTCCATAAAACCGTATCTACAGAGAATAAAGAGGAAAGAGCTTACTTCAGTTGCCTTAGGGCTGCCTGGGAATTTTCCTTGGGTACATCTAGCCAAAGTGATTATGTAACCCCTTCCTCCTCCTGTGGAGCTATGTGAGTTTTAAGAAAGACTGATCACCCTCTCTCCTCAGCTCACCTGCTGTCCCCCAAACATACGCGTGTACACACACACACACACACACCCCATAACTGTCCAAGACAAGGTCTAATTAATTGCCTCTGGGAATATCCCCCCAAGCTTTCATCTTTCCTTCAGAAACATTCTTACCTGATCTTGCCATCAGTGACAAAAACTGTTGCCCCAATTTAAAACAAAAACAAAAAACCCTTGTTTCCTGTTTTCTTGGCTGTAGCTCCTTGCCAGTTTTTATTTTTTATTTAATGTGGTTTTAAATCCAAAGTGGTCCACACTATGTTCATTTAAAAAGAAAGGAAAGTGACTTCCCTGGTGACTCAGCGGTTAAGAATCCGCCTGCCAATGCAGAGAACACAGGTTCGAGCCCTGGTCCAGGAAGATCCCACATGCTGCGGAGCCAACTGAGCCTGTGCACCACAACTACTGAGTCTGTACTCTAGAGTCCATGTGCCACAATTACTGAAGCCCGGGCGCCTGGAGCCTGTGCTCCGCAACAAGAGAAGCCACCGCAATGAGAAGCCCACACACCACAAATGAAGAGTAGCCCCCGCTCACCTCAACTAGAGAAAGCCTGCTTGCAGCAACGAAGACCCAATGCAGCCAAAAATAAATTAATTAAATATATATATATATATATATATATATATATATAAAGAAAGGAAAAACTGGCATTTTCATCTTAGATTGTATATTTTAAAAAATCTTCATTAATAGTAATTTCCATCCCATGTGACTTTATCAGGTGCTGTCTGCAATCTTGCCCTCTACCTGTCACAACTGCCCAGAAGGCCCAGCAGTGTCCCTGTGGTGAAAACAATCTAGTGTGACTCCAAATTTTCCTATTTAAGAAGGACAGAAGTCACCATCTAATTATCAATGATGGCAAGAAAGCAGCTGGGTAAACGTGGCTCATTCAGGTAAGACGAACAGCTACAAATTCCCACATTACAATTAGCTAGAAGACTAACAATATGAGAATCCCATAATGACCAGGAGGATCATATATGCTACCTCTCACAGATTTTTGCTCTGTGTTTTTATTTTTTATTTTTTTGCGGTACGCGGGCCTCTCACTGTTGTGGCCTCTCCCGTTGCGGAACACAGGCTCCGGACGCGCAGGCTCAGCGGCCATGGCTCACGGGCCCAGCCGCTCCGCGGCATGTGGGATCTTCCCGGACCGGGGCACGAACCCGTGTCCCCTGCATCCACAGGCAGACTCTCAACCACTGCGCCACCAGGGAAGCCCTGTTCTGTGTTTTTACTCCTTTGCTTCTCTCCTCTCTGACCTGTCAGTGTGAGTCTCAGAAGACAAACATAATGGGGATGGGGAGAATTATTGTGAAAAACCACACAAGATAATGAGGCAAAGCCACACAGTACACAAATGCAAGAGATTACAACAACAGTCACTGCTTCCTCTGAAAAGTGTATGAAACAGTATTGTAAACCAAGCATGATTTTTTTTGCCTTACATGATCATTGCAAAGATGCATTCTCTGTACTTCTAACAGGTAAAGTCCTGAAACTCCCACGTCCTTACTTAGCTATCAGAGAGTTAATGCTAAGTAAACACTTAAAAGTATTAAAGGAGCTTTTTATCTTAAAGATTCTTGAAGATGGAAGGGTCTTCAGAGCTCATCTAGTCCACTGGTTCTCAAACCTGCTTTTGCTGGACCTACAACTAGAGATCTGATTATGTGTATGGGGCAGCAGCCTGGGAGTGAATTCATTTGAAAAGCCCAGAGTTGATCTGATATCCAGCCAAGGTGGACAAATTGAGTCCAAACATCTTATTTTTTTATACGAGAAACAGAGAAACTAAATGAATTGCTAATGAGACATTTGAATCTCTCCTGAAATAAAATAAAGGGTTTTCATTATTCAACAAACATTTATCACATTCCCACCATGTGCTCTGCTCTATATTAGGCAATGATAGGATGAAGACAAACAAGATGTGAACTTTGCTCTCAATCATCTTACCTTGTCAAAGCAAATATCACCCTCTAGTTATTAAATGAGTTAACACATTTTAAAAGCATTTGCACACAGTGTATGTTAGGGAGATATAATGTGTAATTATGGCTTCTCTGCATTTGGACCCTGGAATTCTATGTAAAGCAAATAGCTCTGCACTGCTTTTTCTTTGCAGGAAATTGTGGTAACCGTTTTAACATGTAACCGAACACCTAAGGCATCCATATCGCCAATTTCAGAAGATTGATAAATGACTTCTGTATAGCCACTGAACTAACCGGCCAGAAACCACCGTGGTCTTACCCCAGTTGACCTTTGTAAATAGACTTGCTCATCAACGCAGAGAAGGGCAAATGAAGAGACTGTAGGCTTCAACCTCTCCAGAACTGTTCTGCTGCCTCTGCCTGCTGTCCTCTGCAGAGGACACATGAGAACAACCATCTCGGTACGTGTTGAGATTCTGAACGTGGATGTCTTTCCAGCAACAAATCAATGCTTCTGCTCAGTACTGTCATCTCAACTGCCCCATTTGTACTAACAGGCTCCACTGTGGAAACTATGCTGCTTTGGGTATTGAGCTGGCCAGCCCTCGAGTCACCTTTCCATTCCCATGGCTAGTGCGGACGCATTTACTCCCTAAGAGAGTGCTCTGGAAGATTAGGAAGGCCGTTCATTTTCCGCTAACCACACAGAAACACTGCTGAGCCGGCTCGGGCTCACCGATGCCTCAGACAGTTCTGTCACCCAAGTTTGCTTCTCACTCTTCTACGTCTTTTCTTGTGCCGTTTGGCACAGTGTCTCAACTCCATAGGATTGAGAGCCAACTAACTTTTGGATTTTTTTCATTTATCTTTAGATGCTCTTGTTTTCCATTTAGGGCAGAATTTTCCTAATAAATGCTTAAACAGCAACTCCAGAGTTTCAAGTGACTTTTCTATGCCAGAATAAACTCTGACCAAGTAGTTATATGAGTAGGTCCTTGACTGGCTTAGGAAAAATCCATTTTATTGTTAAGAACAAATGATAGAAGGGAAATTGCATGTTGACAGAACCATAATGCTCAGTAAGGGAGCATTTGGGATATTATATTTCGGGGTACAATGCTAACATTTTGAGAACAGCATCCCAAAAGACAATGATCACCCTCTTCTACAAATTATCCTTGTGTTCCATTTTCTACGAAAAATCTTGAGAGGGATGGACCATAAGTCTCACTTAAAATTGCCCAATGTGCTTGTTTTTATGAAGGAATATAGATACAAATATGGACTTCAGGCTCCCCAGAGGTGAATGACTTATGCGTTTATGAGGTTCAGTTACCCTACAGTTGACTTTGCTCACTTCTTTATTCTTGTCTGTATTCAAGATGAATTAAACATAAATGAAATTACCCCAGACTAGGATGTGGTGGAAAGTTTAGCCTCATGACAAGGAATCCTTTTCACAGCAGTTTTTGTTTTTGTTTTTGTTTTTGTTTTTGTTTGCGGTTCGTGGGCCTCTCACTGCTGTGGCCTCTCCCGTTGCGGAGCACAGGCTCCGGAGGCGCAGGCTCAGCGGCCATGGCTCACGGGCCCAGCCGCTCCGCGGCATGTGGGATCTTCCTGGACCGGGGCACGAACCCACGTCCCCCGCATTGGCAGGCGGACTGTCAACCACTGCGTCACCAGGGAAGCCCCTTTTCGTAGCAGTTTAATCATGCATTCCCCCCTAGAGGCAGAGTGTGGAGATGGAGGAGCTTCCTCAGTGACGATTCCTCCATCGGTCACTCTCTCAGAGCCAAGGTCTTATCTCAACTTCGCTCTCCAACACGACGTACCAAGCATCCGTGGCCATCTTTCAAGCTCTTTTCCTGTTTATTGCCTTAAAACTGGGAAATGGCTCACCGAACAAAGGCAGTTCCCCAAGGCCAAGCAGTAATAAATATTCAAGCCAATGTCTTTCAAATGCTATTGTGAATCATCTTTCCCTCCTTCCTTCCCATGGTTCAGTCATCTTGCTGGCTCCAAATGTTCACCTTTTGTGTCAGGCCTCAGCTGCCTTCAGTTTACTGCCTAGGACTGCAATTGTCTTTGTCTCCTTTATCCGCTTCACTGTGTCTTGTTTTCCTAAAGTATCTGGCACCCACTTTTCCACAACATTGTTCCAGGAAAAAAAAAAAATAATTTGGGGAGGCAGCAGAAATACAGTTCCAAAGGCCACAGGGTGACATCCTCTCTCACCTGATCTTTATTCATATCTGGGTTTTAATTGCATTTTTTTTCCATTTCTCAAGCACCAGACACCTCCCTTCCTCCCTGACAGGAAGGAGCATTTTATTTCTCATTCAAAATGCTTTCCTACTGATCCCTAATCTTCAGAAGCTCCAGAGGCCCCTTGTTACCTGTTGGTTTTTCTCATATTGGTTGATCTGTTGGCCTTGCTGTAGTTTATTACCTTTTCAACCTTTTTTTGCCTCTTTCCGAACTTAGGCCAGAACTTACAACCTGCTGTCTTTTCTCATCTTCACTATCATTATCCCCAGACCGAGTCTTCCCAAAACGGATTTTTTATTTTTTTTTAACCAACCCCGTGCTCTTTAAAGAAACAAAGAGGAGAATTATGCAATGGTTTCCACCGTCCGAGTGTCTGTGGCTTTGTTTGAGCGAGAGCTTCAAATCCAAAGCACAAACCCAATTGAGGAGAGGAGTACCCGTGTTGAAGCCCACCCATTGGCCAAGGACACAATCAGAGGGTTATTGGCAGGTATCTTCTTATCTCCCTGGTGCACTGAAAAAACTCAATTCATTAAAATAATAAAAAAAGATCTTGGTCCCTCATGTGAGCGGCATGTGATTTTTCCATGAACGTTCGGCTCAGAAGGCATCGTGCCTATTATACATTCCATTTATAAATCAAACGCCCCTCGCCCAGCGGCTGCACGCTGACATGTCAGCGAGGTTTGGGTCAGCCGCATACACTTCCACGTGCACAGTAGATTAAGGCAAAGAGACAGGGAAGCGGCTCTTTTTTGCCCCCCTTTTCCACCAGTAATAGGCAGCTTGAACGTTAAAATTGGGCTGAGACTCCAAAACCAAAGTCCCATGAACCATAGAAGCAAAGCGACTTGAGATAAAAGAATCTGTCTGTTCTCTGGGATCCATCACCTTCCTTTCTCTCGCCTTCATCATGTTCACTGGAAAGGAAAGGATACACATGTGTGTGAATTAAAGAATATATCTAGGAAAAGATGGGATCAAACCCAGCCCAAGAAAGACTTTGGTTTCTAAAGCTTGGGAAGGTGGTTTGGAGCCTGGAGTCTAGGTCTCTGTCCATGCCCGGAAATGAAAACAGAAAGAAGACTCGCAGGTGGCCCATCAGAAGGCCGCGAGGGCCCCGCTGAGTAGCTCCACCATGAAGGTAGCACCTTCCAAGTCAGCCCTGCCAGCTTGTGAGTCACTCAGCTGTTCCTCACTTCACGTGGAACTAGTTTCATCTCGTAGCCTCCCAACCATGTCAAAGGCAGGCGATTCACCAAGACCTGCTGGGGAGATTTTGTTAAAATATTTCCTACCCAACAAAGTCCATCAAAACTTTCCAGGGTTTGCTCCCTTGCCCTCATTCCCATCACCCATTTCCCTATTACCTTTCGTCATGAATAATAGAAAACAAAATGAGAGGGGAGCAAAGCAGAAGAAATCTACCTGTAATCTATATTTCCTTTGGACTTTTTTACCCACTGTACTCTGAATGAACAGGGAAGAAATGAGTTCAGGGGATTTAAAAATCTACAAAGAAAAAAGTGAGATTCTGAAATTGTACAGTATCTTTGGAAAATGACTACATATCGTGGGTATTGATCCTACCTATAAATGAGGGAAAGCCAAAGGGGAAAATGAGATATTGAAAAGTGGTGGTAACATAATTTATTACCTATTTTTTTCATATGTCATGTCCTAAGACATGGATCTCCCTGTTCCCCATGCTTTGAGGGATACAGAATAAATAATTCAGTAAAACCTCTTAAAAAGGAAAAACAATGAAGATGATTAAAATAGACTATAACAAGTTATTTTCCTTAAAACAATGAAATACTGTCAAAACAAGTAGCCCATGGCTTGGTAAGCTAACAGGGTATATCTCTGACATTTCCCTTCCAAAGACCCTAGAGTAGTCATCTAGAATTCAGATAGATTTTAAGGTAAATTGGTCATGTCAGAAATGTTTCATTGAAGAGTTTAATTATCATATAAACCAGTCTTTTTCATCTTTGGTTGACAGTAGAACCAGCATTTAATGTAGTTTTCAAAAAATATAGATTGTAGACAGGTTGAGCAAAACATCAAGGGATAGGGTTTGGGAAATATGAATTTGATAATAAAAAACCTCAGACTGTTGCAGTGTATATCAAAAGGTGAAAACCACTGAGGTAATGACTTGGCCTGTGTACAATTTAAGGGCTTTAAATAATAAATCATGTGTGATTACTTGAACATGTGGTTGACATTTCAGGTTACTTCTCCTAGTAACAGGAATGGATCAGTGTTTTCACCTGGTCCCCTTTTATGGCATGACATTTGCTAAAAGTGGTAGCACTGAGGAAGGAAAAGCTGGTTGTCCTCTAACTGTAGGTCAACTTCCCGCCAGCAGAGAGAGATTATACAGCCTGGACTCACCAAACAAAGCAAGCACAGTATGGCCTGCCTCATCCTTTAAGGCCTTTTAGAGCCGGCGTAACTCTTAGTATTAGAGGCAATGTTTATTACTGTTTTCATTAAATACAGTAACTGAAATGAGGATATTTTTCTTAGATGGTACATTATGTATATCCACTGAGCATTTTTATGTTATGATCTGACATCATTTTCAGGATAGTTTCTAATTCTTTAGTTAACTGAGTATAGATGACTTATGTTTTCAAGGCAGTTATTCATCCAGTTTTGCAAAATTAGCTTCTGACTTGGCCTACAGTGTACAGTGTGTTACATCTGGTGTATTATGTCTGCCACTAGAAAATTATTCTTGAGATTTTTTTAAATGTCCAATAAGACTTGTGAACTTCAAAATAGTTTACTAAGAATGGAAAATTATGTTAGCAATCCTTGTGTTGCCACTGATTTATTTCAAATTTAAATTTTATATTTATCAAAGTTATATATACATATTCCAATATTTCAAATTCATAGTTCAAAGCCTTACTATTTTTTAAAAAAAGAGTCCTCTGACCCCAGGACTGCTATCCAGAGGCAACCTCTCTCAATTCTTTTAGCTAATATACGTTAATATCATCTTTCAATAACGTTTACTTGTATGTCATGAATTTTCAAGATTAGGCATAAACAATTGCCTTCTCACTATAAAAATTCAGGATTTAGCTTTTTACCAACAATGATGCACCCATCACCATCATATATATCATCATATGTATATACTTTCCCTTCCCCATTCCTCCAATATAGTTACATCTTAACTTTTGATTAGTTTATATTCAGTGTTTATAGTATTATTACTATGTTTATCCTAATCACAGCTGAACTACTTTATTAAATAATTTTTTTCTCACATTTTAACATCTCCGAAATCTGGATGTGTCTTTCACTTATGGTTAGCCAGATAGCTATTGTAATAATTGTCACTGTATATGCACAAGTCTGGTCAAAGCTGTTGATAATGTCATCACTTCAGTTGAGATTGTACATAAGAGGAACTACACATGCTGAGTTTAACTGCCACACAAAATATCTTCAAACTATTACAGTATGAATTGACATTAAAACAAAAAGTTATTGTGTACCTAAAAAGGCAAAAAAAAAAAAAAAAAAACCCAGAGTAGTGGAGCATAAATTTATTATTAGTGAAGCAAATATCTGTCATTGGAAGAATGACAGCAATTCAATATTTTCTGGCAAAGCATAACCTAGTGCTTCGTGTAGATCTAAGAAAAAAGATGCCTACAGGTAGATAAACTATGTTATGTTGATTAATAAGAATATGGGAAGGTACCTTATCATGGTAATGCAAATGAAGACAGGAAAATATACCAAATCCCTCCATACAGAAGGAAGAAATTTCAAAGCAACAAGAGACTAATGTCATTGATTCATACATCACACAGGACTAACACTAAGTAATTGTGTCATCATTTGATTGCAGAGATTTTTCTTTCTTAGTAGTCTAAAATGTTGGTGGATTTTATAATTTATAGCCTCTTAGAGTCAACAAAATATGGAATGTAATAAATTATGATTATATTTATTTTTTTGAACATTTTGTTTTCCTTAGAGTTATTATTTCATTGTTTTCATTTGTATTGTTTTCTAAATGTTTACCACAAATTCACCCACAAATTGTTCTCTAAAAGTATAAATCTCTGAAAGAAATCAAGATCAGAAATACTCCCAGTTTCATCTGATTAGTTGCAATCTGAACTGGGTGTTCTGATGTCTATTGCACAGCTGATGTCCTATGATCCTACATCACTAACATCCTAGGAAACGTCTTTCTCCTTGAGTATGTGTCCTAGATAACATATCATTCCCTTTGATTTATTTCCTTATTTTGGTATACCACATCCCCTAGTTAGTTCTGGGCAAAGGATTCATAGACTTCATATTTTTTGAGAACTTCTATGTCAGAAAATATCTTTACTCTGAATGATAGTATGGCAGGATATAAAATTCCAGGTTGTAAATCATTTGCCCTCACACTTTTTACATTATTCCATTCTCTTCTAATTTCCAGTTTATTATTAACTCAAATGCTATTCTGACCTTCTTTGTATGTGCCTTGGTCTCCACCTTCTACTCCCTCTGGAAGCTTTATGGTTTTCTCTTTGTCTCCAGTGTACTAAAACTTTATGGTGATCTCTCATAATGTAGATAGATCTATTTTCATCCATTATGCGAGGCTTTTGGTGGGTTCATTCAATTAATAATAGAAAATTTCATGTTTCTCTGCTGATTTCTATTTCTTATGTTTGTTCATTTTCTCTTTCTGGAACTCCTATTATTTAAACATGGGAATTCCTAGACGGATATTCTAAATTTAAAAAAAAATTTTCTATGACTTGTCTTTGTCAAATTGTTCTACTTTATTAGAAATTTCCACTATTTCATCTTTCCCCTTTATTTTTTTATTTCTGCAATCATATTTTTAATTTCAAGGATTCTTTTATAGTTTCTGAATTTTTTTTATAGCATCATGTTCTTATTTCATAAGTATAATAACTTCTCATATTTCTGAGACTAATTTTTCTCCTCACAGCTTTCTTCTCTACACATGGTCTCTATTTCCTCCACATTTCTTTTTCAGTTATTTGGCCTGTCTTTCCTGTTAGAAGTTTTCCTCAAATGTATCTGTTCATACCTTATGATGGAGAACGAAAAAAAAAAACAAATTGGAAGTTGTAAAAGAGTGAGGCTTCCTGAATGATGGACTTCAATCTAAGATAATTTTGCTTGGCCTTTTCATTACTGGATGCTATAAATACTTTTGAGTCTGTGCTCTTGGGCTAGTCAGATTCCTCAGAGAAAGGACTTCCAATCTCCTGCCTGGCTCCTGGCATTTATCCCCTGTTGAGGGGATAAAGTTGAGATTCTCTCCTTTTTTATGATCATTCTAATCATCTGATTTTAGAGGTTACCCCCCCCCTCAGCTGTGCTGGTGTCCTCCAGTCCAGAGCTCCTTGGGTTCACCTCTTCAGAAAATAAAACTCTTCCCTTCATATTTTGGTGTGGAGGAATGGAGAAGGGGGGCAATTGCCAGTATGAGAATACTGATCTGGGGCTTAACGGATTCTTTAACAGCCTGGCAAACAATTCTGTTCTCAGTCCCATCTATACCTTAACTTTCAAAGACACCTTTTGCTGCCAGCTCCTGCGCCTTTTGTGGTTTGGAAGGTTCAAATCCGGTTGCTTCTGTGCTTTTTTCCACCGCAAGCTTTCAGTTTTCATGGTCTAATATCTGCGCGTTGCCTTTCTAACTTCCAACATTGCGTCATTGTTGTTATCTGCTCTCATGTTCTCTTTGTCCTTGATGATCTATGCCTTTAAAAACACCTTTATTTTCATTTTAGTATCATTTTTGGAGGAAGCTGTGGTAATCACATATGTTCAATTCATCAACTAGTTGAAGCCTCCTGTCTCCCATTAAACTGTGACATAAATATGATGTCTTTCTCCGAATCACCCATATAATGAAACTTGAAGGTGTTAGAAATAAGCTTCTATTATAAAAATTTGTTAAAAAACATCAGTGACAGAGAAATGCTCATATAAAAAGGATTTTATGTATCTGTTGCTCTGGTAACAGAAAAAACAAGGACATTATACATGCAACAAAGACATTCTCTAGAGATGCAACAAGGCATTGACTGTTTATATTGACTAGTAGATGAGGAAAAGTAAACGTTTTTCATCTTGTCTATGTCTCCTGAGTTTTAGTTAATTTTTTTTTCATAACTAGATATAGTCGGTTTTCTGTCACTACCAAGTGGAAAAAGGCCCTGAGCGAGAGAAATATAGTCTAGGTTAGGAAGCCGAGTCTCAACAATAAATCAAAGTGGAACATCGGTCGAGTTTGGATCATCTGCATGATTCAGGCCCGTAGATTTTCTGTGATGGCTGTCTCCCCAACAATGTGCCACTCCACCCCTGCTGTGTAGCAGCCCACGTGCTTCAAAGGGTATTGACCCTCTGACATCTCCAAAGATGTAAGCGAGTCAAGGGAATCCAATCCCTGGGTCACTGAGTGACCTGGACCTTAACACCATCCTCACATGGCATTCTGCTGGTCACAAGGATTGACACTAATCTCAGATGACTTGCCTACTAACCGAAGAAGGCATTCCTTCTCCTGAGGCATTTTCAAGAAAGCAAATAGCCGAGCTATCTTGGCAGCCTCTCTAAGCCTGTCAAAGCCAGCTTTGGGTTGAAGACAATACATTAGATGGCAGAGCAGAGAGGCAAGAAAAACCCCAATATTAGAGTTTTGATAAACAAACCCAGAAGCCTGAGTACCTCCATATTTTCTATTATATACGAGTCAGTAAACTCCCTTATTTTTAAAGTTGGTTGAGTTTGGGTTTTTCTTTATCACATGCCTGTATTTTCTAGATTGCCTAACCACTATTATACAGTTCACTATGAAAAAAAAAAAATGCTCCTGAGCTTGCCCACATTTACCCAATTAACTATAAAAGAGTATAAAAGTAGTTCTGACATTAAAATTCAGATCTTGACAAAATGCATTTATGCCATGGGCTTATTTGCAGTTGAGTGAACTCTTCATCTTCATGAATTGTCTTTATTAGATAAAACAACAAATATGTTTACATATTTTTATCTTTGCCTGGAGACAGCATTTCCTTCTCTCTCTCTCTCTCTCTCTCTCCTTGATTAGTAGTAGTTCCGCTCAGGCAAAACTTTTAGAAGCCATTTACTATATCATCAAAATGAGAACTGTCAAGTCATAAGCATTAGAAAGTGAGGAAACGATAATCATATTCCAACAAAACATTTTATTTAGATTCAGAAAATAAATACAGTTGAGGATTACTCCACTTCAAGGTTTACTTGAAAGCATTTTTGAACTTTACTGCCCTAAAGATGAATACATCATTGATTAAATAACTCTAGTCTAAAGCAGCTCAAATTGTAGCTGTCCTAGTGTCTACATAATGCAGACATTTATAGAAAATCAAACCAGATAATGGATGAAAATTAATGTATTTTGCAAATGTGATTATTTGATGGACTACCTTCAGTAATTTAGGTAACTGTCAGTTTTCCCTTTTATTTTGGGCAGTGTAATATATTTCTAAACAAAATGAGAAACAAAACAAGTATAAACACATAAAACAGAATAATTCCAAGGCACAGTCCGTAATATTCTTCTCTTCTCTATTCACACTCACTGTCTTGGTGATCATACCCAGGCTCATGGCTTTAAATAACATTTGTACACCAATTATGAGCAGTTTTAAATCCCCACCCCCGACCTCTCTCTGATCTCACAACTTCTATCTCCAAATACCTTTTTGACATCTCCATCTGGATGTCTAATCATTTAAACTCAGCATGACCCAAACTCGACTCTTGCTCTTCCCCTCAAAATCTGTCTGACTTTCGTCTTCCCTAGTTCAGTGCAAGGCAACTTCATTTTTCCAGTTACTCAGGACAGAACACTGAGTCACCCTTGACTCATCACTTTCTCCCAAACACAACATCTAATTTATCAGTAAATCTCTCCTGTTGGCTCTACCATCAAAACATACCCAGAATTGGATCACATATCTCCACCACCAATTCCATTTGCCTATGTGGAGTCACTGTCACCTCTTGCTTGGATCATTGCAATAGCCTCCTAATTGGGGACCCTGCTCCCACCTTTGTCTCATAACTTACAAGATAGATCCTTTTCAATGTTAAGTCATGTCATGTCAATTCTCAGCTCAGAATCATCCATGGCTTCCTATTTTCACTCAGCATGAAAACCAGCACCTTCATAATGACCTCTATGAATAGCCCTCTACTCACTCTCTGACTTCATATCCTTCTATGAATTCCCCCTTGATCACTCAGCTCCAGCAACACCAGGCACACCCTTCACCTTTGATGGTCTTTCTTCCCTTTCTTCCACTTTCCTTCCAGATCAGTGTGAGGTCATATGTGAATGAAACCCACCCTGGGGAGCCTATTTAAAATCGCAACCTTCTTCTCTGCTACCACCTGTTCCAATTTCCTGCCACACTGATCTATTTTTCTACTTTTCCTTGACACTATCACTGTCTAACATTCTCTGCACTTTACTTAGTTATCATGTTTATTGTCTCTCTCTCCTGTCAGAAGATAAGCGCCATGCATTTAGGGATCTTGGTTTGTCCACTTGTGTATCTCAGACACCTTGATCAGTGCCTGGAAGATGGTGAACATGCAGTACATATTTCCTGAACAAATAAATAGGAAACATAGAGTACTATACATGCCTTACTTGTTGGAGACAAAAATGGAACAATCCTAAGACTGAAATTAGACCTTTTTTAGTTTTATAAAGGACTTTACAATTCACTTTAACTATTTTCCATTGCATGGAAACATGAATATTTTTTGAAAATACATACTGATGCATGTAATACTAGTACTAATAGAAACTCATTAATAAATAAGCTTTAACATCTCATACACCCACACATAACACATGTCTACAGATTTCAAAGCTTGCCTATAGGTTCCAACCCCAGCACACTTCTCTCATTTGTCCTAACTCAGTCCAGGCAGATATATTGGCTATATCCTTGGCTGGCTTTTACCTTGAGATGAAGTTTATTTCTCCTCTAATTTTTACTCCCCCAATTGTAAACATACAAAAAAGTTTTAAAAATAGTATATACCCCTTTATCCATTGTTGCCAATTTTTAATATTTTGCCACATTTGCTTTCTTTCTTTCTCGTACATATTTTAATTTTTTTCCTGAACACTTTGATAGCAATTTGCTGATATCATGATATTTCACCCTAAAATACTTCATTGGGCATCACTTAAGAACATATCCTATATCACCACAATAAATGAATCATACTCAAGGAGTTTAACATTAATATAATATTTTTACCCAATATAGTCCATATCGAAATTTCCCAGTAATGTTGTTTGTAGTCTTGTTTTTTATATTTAGGATATAACCATAGACTCTGCATTATATTTAGATGCCATATCTTTAAAATAATTCCTCCTCCCTCTCACCTTCTCCCTCCTCCTCTGCCTCTCCTCCTTTTCTTCTTTTTCTGTCTGTGATGTCATTGACATTTCAAAAGTGTCCAAGCCAGTCACTTCCTCATTACTGGATTCAGGTTAAAGATTTTCAGCAAAACCTCTCCCTTAAAATTAGGCACTTGATGGATACTTTAATAGCTATAAAAGTGGTAGTTCAATGAAGTGGTTACAAGCCTAGCCCATGCAGCCAGACATACCTGGATTTAAATCCAGCTCTACCACTCATGTACTGTGACAAATATTTAATAGTTTTTTGCTTCAGCTCCCCTATTAGATGGAGATGATCATATTACTCATAGCGTTATGTAGATTAAATATGTTAGTGTATGGGAAGCACTTAAATAGTACCTGGCATTTGGCAAATGCTCTGTGTTAGCTCTACTTAGTTTTCAAAAAATCTGGACTGATTTCTATTTAGTTGCTGAGAGGGGGACACAGGAAAACTATGAAAGGCCTAGCTTAGAATTTAATTGTCCCATTATTGTTTCTGAAAGTTCAGAGTGTTTTTTACCTCATTCCCTCTTGACAAATGGCATTGGTTGGAGATTCAGAAAGGAGAGTAAGGGTGGCATGTGTGTGCAACCCAGGGGAAAGGTTCAGAGATGAGCTGTCATCATCTGACACGCCTCTAGAGGGCAGCAGAGGCACTAGCGACTCTCGGCTCGTTGCAAGTGAACCCCACGTGAGTCACTCCATAACCGGGGTAGGAGGTTGGCTGTACTTAACAGAATAAAGAGGTGTGCGATTCTTTACTTGGGAGATGGAGCAAATAACCACAAGTAACACCGACGTACATTATCATTTTGGTAAGAAAGCTAAACTTAGATTTAACTGTTTCCGAAGACTAAATATATCACACTAGTGTGCGTGCCTCATCCAAACCATGGTAACATGAAACTCACTAGTCTGGTTCCAGCAATTTAATTCTTAGCAAGCAGCTGAGTGCTAAGAGTGACTCTGATATAATTGCTCCCAGTGCCAGCTCCCCATGGGCAGGGAATACCATCCTCTCCCAGCAGAACAGAGAGCTCATCGGCACGACTGCCACCTCTTCTTCTTCAGTTTCCAAACACGTACAGGGGTTTTCTGCTTCATATCAACTTTGACCTTACGGTTAATGTTTCTAACTATCAGAATTCAAGTGTTCTCCTATAGCTTAGCTATTTCCAAGTGTTGAAATAGAGGTCTCCTAAAAATCTTTCAGAGCATTCAAAAATTGATTAAACTACAAATAATCAATTATCAGCAACATTGTTGGCACATCCTCAACATTTCAGATGAACAGTACAGGGTCATGGGTAAGGTCATGGACTCTGAAAGCAGATAACCTGGGTGTGAATCCCAGCTCCACAGCTAACTAGCTGTGTGGTCTTGAACAAGTTAATCTCTCTGTACCTCAGTTTCCTCTTCTGTAAAACGGGGATATTGATAGTACCTACCTCATAGGGTTGTTAGGAATATTTAAGGAGTTAATATATGTAAAACTCTTCGAACAGTCCCTTGTACTTAATAAGCACCATAGAAGTGTTAACATTTATTAGCTAGGGTCTCAGGATCTTTGCCAAGCATTCAAGCCTTTCCCTGCCCCCTTCTCCCCTTCTCAACAACCATGGTGGCAGAGCAGCAACTAGGATTCAACTCACCCACAGAGCATTACTCTGCACAGGTATCTGCAAAAAAGGAGCATTTCTCCTTTCACCCAAAACACACGGGAAGAAAACTGTACAACTTCAGCATCTCCTAAGCCTTCTCCTTTAAGTGCCCTTGATCCATCTAGTCCCTTTCTATAGGCTCTGCATCATCTTCTCTGGACCAGCAAGGTTCTGGCTGATTTTCTTGATGGAGGTTTGGTTATCACTTATTTCTCTCTTGGTCACCTGCTCTAGCACGGCCATTCTAACCTCTTGAAGGAATACTTAATTGGTCACCCAGCACTATGCACTAGCTTTTCCCCTCTTTTAACCAAGCAGAAAGAGATAGACAAGAATTATACATATTCCCCATGTTAAAACAGAAAAATAGAGTTCCTTGAGTAAAAATAAAGTGAACTCCTTTAAAATTTTTAAAAAGAACTTTAAAATGTTTTGGAAAACAGATATTGTTACACCAAAACCAAAACAAAATCACTTTAGTTATTTAGAGAGGAAAATAAACTTTGTTTAAAAAATGGGAGATTAAGAGGATGATGAATATATAGAAAATCAGATCAGCATTTTGAACTGACATTATCTTATGTAAAAACAGGATCTGTGTGAGTACATCTCATTAAGAAAGACTTGTGGAATCACTTTTTACATAATTTTCTGAGAACCAGGCAGGTTCCATTGGTTAGAGTGGTTTGGGAGCAGTACAACTACACCAACTGTCTAGGGTTTTGTTTTGTTTTGGGTTTTTTTTTGCGGTACACGGGCCTCTCACTGTTGTGGCCTCTCCCGTTGCGGAGCACAGGCTCCGCACACGCAGGCTCAGCGGCCACGGCTCACGGGCCCAGCCGCTCTGCGGCATGTGGGGTCTTCCCGGACCGGGACACGAACCCGTAGTCCCCTGCATCAGCAGGCAGGCTCTCAACCACTGCGCCACCAGGGAAGCCCCCAACTGTCTAGTTTTTTAGCTTATCCTCTGAGCTTACCTTAGGCTTGGGGGCTTGGGTATCTGAAGCTTAGCTCAACAAATTATTGATTGCTCCTCAGATATACTTTCAGCACTTCTAGAAACCCAATAAAATCAAAATAGTTTATGCTATATAGTCCATTGTGAAAATTGTAGAAAATTGTAATAATACCATAGCACACTGTAAAGGTATGATCTTTCCATTGTAACATAGTGGTTTAAGTACGCGGCATTTGGAATCGAACTGCAGCGTTTCAAATCCCAGCTGTTCCACTTACAAGCTTTGAGATCTTGGGCAAGACGCAGTGGCCTCAACTGTCCCATGGAGATAATAGTACAGACATACCTCGTTTTATTGTGCTTTGCAGATATTGTGTTTTTTACAAACTGAAGGTTTGTGGCCACCTTCGTTGAGCAAGTCTATTGGCACCATTTTCCAACAGCATTATTATTATTATTATTATTTTTGCGGTACGCGGGCCTCTCACTGTTGTGGCCTCTCCCGTTGCGGAGCACAGGCTCTGGACGGGCAGCTCAGCGGCCATGGCTCACGGGCCCAGCCGCTCCGCGGCATCCTCCCGGACCGGGGCACGAACCCGCATCCCCTGCATCGGCAGGCAGACTCTCAACCACGGCGCTACCAGGGAAGCCCTACAGCATTATTTTTAAATTAAGGTATGTATTATACGTTGTCTTTTTAGATATAATGCTACTGCACACATAAAAGACTCCAGTAGAGTGTAAACATCACTTTTATATGCACTGGGAAGCCAAACAATTTGTGTGCCTCACTTTGTTGCTATATTTGCTTTATTGCAGTGGTCTGGAGCTGAACCCACAACATCTCCGAAGTATGCCTGTACCTACCTGTAGCAGACAATGTAGGCATTTCTGACCCATCGCCTTTGGTAAGCAGCTGATGCTCTTCCTTCATGGATTCTCCCTCCACCCCACATTCCCTGCCACTCCCGTTGGTTGTTAACCAGTAACTCTGGGGGAGGGTGGAAGCCAAGCTCCCTTTCCTAGCAGTTACCCCAGAGTTGCCCCCTAAAGACTTTGGCCTGGGCTTCCCTGGTGGCGCAGTGGTTGAGAGTCCGCCTGCTGATGCAGGGGACACGGGTTCATGCCCCGGTCCGGGAGGATCCCACATGCCGCAGAGCAGCTGGGCCCGTGAGCCATGGCCGCTGAGCCTGCGCGTCCGGAGCCTGTGCTCTGCAACGGGAGGGGCCACAGCAGTGAGAGGCCCGCATACCGCAAAAAAAAAAGACTTTGGCCTGATATGCATCCTTACTTGGCTCAACTCCATTTCCTGTCCTGCTTCCCCCACTCCATACTGGTCTCTTCTGGGGCCACCTCAGGGATAAATCCCTTCCATTTGAACCTCATCTCAGTATCTGCTTCTGGGGACTTAGGACTTCACATTTAACACTCATAGAGTTTAGAAAGGATAGAGGAGGGTAATACACCCAAAGCACCTAAAACAGCATCTGGCATATCGTGAGTGCTGTGTAAGTGTTAGCTGTTGTTCTTATCTGAGGTTGGACCTCTAGTACCGAGAAGAGCCGAGGGAGCCATACAAGGACTTCAAACTAGCATAAGGCCACAAACATACAACCTCTTGAGAATTGTTGAGGGAACTGAATAATCCACATAACTGCTTTCATTTGCATCACTGGTTGCACCCGTGGCCTTAATTACAAGGGAATAAGTGCTTCCGGCTGAGTTGTAATATAAAGAGGCTGCCACTGTGTGCTCCCATGAGACCCACCACAGGCATTCAATTTAGTTAATAAGTATGGGTACTGAAGACTTGAACGTTCTCACTCCCATGTGCTACTTTTTTTTTCTTTGTAAGTGAAAAGTCTTTGGTTCCTCCTTTAACTGGGTTTCATGGAGTAGTTTCAAGGTTGCTTGTCTGAAAGTAAACAGCAGGAGTCTTAAGAACTTAATTTTAAGAAATTCAAAGAGCAAACGATGCACTTTGTTCTTCGAGTTTCTTAAACCTATATTTCATATCCTTTCATAATAATTTGTCTTTTATGGATAAAATATACACAAATCACTTAGAAAAAAAGACATCTAAAATGACCTTGGGAGACCAAGTTCTGTTTTTAAATGGCAGGCACAGGGTATATTATTAAGATTTCTAAATGGTAGCATTTCTAGCACAGCTCAGAAAGAGCATTTACCATTTCTTTATTATTCAGTTCAAATATAAGGGCAAAGAAAGTTACTCATAGGATTTCTTTTTTTATGGTTTTCATTTATCAGCTCCTGGAAAAAAAAAAAAAACTGATATAGGCAAAAATCCCAACATGATAAAACCAGAACTAAAGTAATAGTGGTTGGGGGGAACCTCTAAGTGAATTATTATGATCCTAGGTCCTAAAAAAAATTATTCTTCTCTGGTTCTCTCATCTGACCCCACTACAGACTGGCTTTTGTCCACTTCACAGCACTTGAGCCATTAATGATCTCTTCCAGGACAAATGGAATGTTCTCTCTTCTACCCTTATTCACTTTAATCTATTTGTCGCCTTTGTTCGACTCAACCACTATCTTCCTCCTCCTCCATAAGCCTCTCCTAATTTTGTCTGATCCTTTAGTATTTCCTTTCTTTTCAATTTTATTATATATTTTAAAAATAAAAATGAAAATGACAATTAGAGGTGAGGGGAAAAAAGCACCACCTCCCCGAAGCCAAACACTGTTATTTCATTGGATTCCTCAGGTTTTTCTCTTATTGGTTTTCACATACTATGTATAGGATTTTGTAAGCTTTTTCTACCAAATTTTTATTTTAATTATTTCACATATTGCCATATAATCTCCATAACCTCCATCCTTAATTCCTTTGAATAATCCCATCTCTTTCTTTGACTCGCTCCTCTCCCCAACACATCTGCTGATGAGCCAAAGACTACTTTATATCCCACATTCTCCTTTTACATTCAACTGTCTCTTTTGTTCTAATGATATGAATACTATTAAGGAAACAAAACTCCAGGGTCCCACCAAAATACTTGTACCAAAATACTACTTATTCTGAAACTTAATCGGGCAATTCAGATCAAAGATGTAATCTTCTGAAATGCCTAAAACATAGGCATTTCTTTCCTCTAAAAAAAAAAAAAAAAACCCAAGATTTTTTCAGAGTTCCTAGAAAAATGACAGGTAGGTACAAGCACTTAATTAGTAGTTTTTAACAAGATACTAGATTAGCATTTTCCAAATTCTGCTCCAGATAAAATCAGTGAAATACTAATAGATGTTCTATTTCACAAAGGGGAAGGGAGTGAGAGACATTTCCATTATTAAAAAAAAGTTGGAAAATCTTAAATTAAAAAAAAATTTAAAGGGTTTCCTTACTGAGAGAATTTTCAGAGCCTTTAATATATTAATCCCAGCACCTAGCACAGTTGGTAGGTGCCCAATAAGTATTTGCTTAATACATGAATGTGCACTGTGAATCTCCAAGAAATAATACTACATGTGACATGTAAATTGCTAAAGAAAAGCAATTTATTTGAGATATTTAAACAATTTAAAAGATTGTTTATTGCGGCATTGTTTAGACTAATTAAAAACTCCAAACAACCCTAACGTCCATCAACTTAGAGGTTGGTTGAATGAATTATGGTGCAATAAAAGGCCATGTAGCCATGACAAATTATAATATAGGTTAATATTTATTGACACTAAAAGATGTCAATGACATATGAGAAAAAGTAGATTCTAGAACACTGAAATTTTGTATGCTATCTGTCTAAATAGACAGATATATCATATATACATATTATATATATATATACATGATGACAAGGATATACACCAAAAACTTATAGTAATTATTTTTGGTTGGTGCAATGATTTTCACTTTGTATTTTATATCTTTATTATTGTGTATGATGCTTTGTGCAATGAACATGTCTTATTTAGTCAGAAAAAGCAATAAAGCTATTTCAATATTTAAACAATAAATAAATATAAGCAGCATCGATTGAAATTACACAGCACTTGGTGGCTATCAGTATAAAACTGCAGATAATAAACCAACCTTTTAGAAAGCTTTTCCAAGCTGAAAATTTTATCACAAAATTATTTTTAAATACTCGATCTTGCTAATAGCAGCAATAACAAAATTGGTGAAACTTATACTTAGAATCTATTTACTTCCTCTCATCCCAATTCTCAGTGTTACTTGAATATCTAAAGAACAATTTGAACTTCAGTGAGCATCTTGGGAGCAGAAGACAGCACCTGGGGCCAATATTGGATTGGCTCTCTCCTTGTTAACTATTACTGTGAAGAGGATCTGCAACAACTTTAGCTTCAATTTCCTGAACTGTAGAATAAAGCTTAGGGACTAGATGATATGTAGGATTCCTTTAGCCAAAGTTGTATGATTTTATCTAAGATGTCTCATCTTAACTGTAATGAAATGCAGGGAATGCTATACAATGATTTAAATTATTTTTCTATCCCCTTCACCGATGGTAAACATTACAATAAATCATCAAATAAATATATACACATATTTTTACATCAGTTTCACACAATGTATCAAAAGTTTTATAAATTTGTATGTGCTTTACCCAGCAATTCCACTTTTAGGATTTATCCTAATGAATTATTCAAGAATGTATATAAAGATTTAATTTGACAAAGATGCTCAAGATTACAATAGAAAAAAAAACGGACATCGACAGTATCCAACAGGAACTAGTTAAATAGATTACTGTACATTATAGAATACCACAATAGTCATTAAAATGATGTAGAAAAATATTTGTCATAGAAAGAGATTTACAACATGTTTTTAATTTGAGAAAGCAGGTTATAAAACAGCATTTACAATACAATCTGTATTTGTTGTAAAATATTTATATGTTCATAAATAAAGGTATGGAAGGATCTACAACAAAATTTTACCTGGCAATCACTGGGTTTATATGTGTTTTATAAACTATATAAAGTTAATATACATTGCTTATGGAGCAATAAAATCAGTGGACTTATGAATTTTTTCCATAGTTTGTTTCCCTTAGCACTCCGGATAACATAAATAAATCACTTATTGTCAAAAAAAAAAATATGACTCAATAAAACTATATCAGTAAATTCTTGCTTAAAATGGTAATGTTAATAACACCATCATCAAAGATGCCTAATCACTTTTCTAAAAATAATAAAATTGTGATAAGCACAGAAATGAATTTTTAAAATGCCTTTGAAGAAATGATAGTTTCAACTGAATGTGGCCTTACATTTCTTGATCCACAGTAGTCTATACATTAGATGGTACAGACAAGCCCCAGGGTTCATGACCAAGAGGAAAATAAAGAAAATCAAGGTGCCGTAATTCTGAATACTTAGCATTGGGTTATTTGAAGACTCACCATTCTGCACTAAGGAATAATTCCAAGTAGTCTCTGAAATGACACTGTAAAGCCCTTCTTAACATTCACACCTCTGAATTTCACAAAATAGTATAATTTATTAAAAAGCTGATGGCATCCCGAGAAGACTGACAATTTTTATTTTGCCTAGAATATTCTAAAGAATATCACTTACAAATATTTGCAAATGAAGCAACTGACAAAGGATTAATCCCCCAAATTTACAAGCAGCTCATGCAGCTCAATATCAAAAAAACAACCCAATCCAAAAATGGGCAGAAGACTTAAATAGACATTTCTCCAAAGAAGATATACAGATTGCCAACAGACACATGAAAGCATGGCCAACATCTTTAATCATTAGAGAAATGCAAATCAAAACTACAATGAGATATCATCTCACACCGGTCAGAATGCCCATCATCAAAAAATCTACAAAGAATAAATGCTGGAGAGGGTGTGGAGAAAAGGGAACCCTCTTGCACTGCTGGTGGGAATGTAAATTGATACAGCCACTATGGAGAACAGTATGGAGGTTCCTTAAAAAACTAAAAATAGAACTACCATACGACCCAGCAATCCCAATACTGGGCATATACCCAGAAAAAACCATATTTCAAAACGAGTCATGGACCAAAATGTTCATTGCAGCTCTATTTACAATAGCCAGGACGTGGAAGCAACCTAAGTGTCCATCGACAGATGAATGGATAAAGAAGATGTGGCACATATATACAATGGAATATTACTCAGCCATAAAGAGGAACGAAACAGTTATTTGTAGTGAGGTGGATGGACCTAGAGACTGTCATACAGAGTGAAGTAAGTCAGAAAGAGGAAAACAAATACCGTATGCTAACACATATATATGGAATCTAAAAAAAAAAAAAAATGGTCATGAAGAACCTAGGGGCAAGATGGGAATAAAGATGCAGACCTCGGGCTTCCCTGGTGGCGCAGTGGTTGAGAGTCCGCCTGCCAATGCAGGGGACACGGGTTCGTGCCCCGGTCCGGGAAGATCCCACATGCCGCGGAGTGGCTGGGCCCGTGAGCCATGGCCGCTGAGCCTGCACGTCCGGAGCCTGTGCTCCGCAACGGGAGAGGCCACAGCAGTGAGAGGCCCGCGTACCGCAAAAAAAAAAGATGCAGACCTACTAGAAAATGGACTTGAGGATGTGGGGAGGGGGAAGGGTAAGCTGGGACAAAGTGAGAGAGTGGCATGGACATATATACACTACCAAAAGTAAAATAGATAGCTAGTGGGAAGCAGCCGCATAGCACAGGGAGATCAGCCAGGTTCTTTTTGACCACCTAGAGGGGTGGGATAGGGAGGGTGGGAGGGAGACGCAAGAGGGAAGAGATATGGGGACATATGTATATGTATAACTTATTCACTTTGTTATAAAGCAGAAACTAACACACCATTGTAAAGCAATTATACCCCAATAAAGATGTTAAAATATATATATATCACTTACAGCCTCCATCATTTAAAAAGAAAAGATATTCTAAACTTAAAAAGATCCTAATCTCAGATTTTTTTTTTAAGTCCTTTAGGAAAAGTCACTTTAGCTTTATAAATATAAGCAGTACATTGTTCGTATTTGTCTCATTTTACTGTAGACTTGTGAAAGTTGAGCAGGCACTACCACTACTTTTTGAGTCAGTTATCTAGTAAAGAGGTTCCTGTTTAAAAAAAACAAAAAACAAACCCCAGGACAAACACTATGTGTATTTAGTCAACTATTCAGAAAGTTGTTGAGAAACGATTCAGAGGATTTAAGAAAGTGAACTAAGTTTAATATTATTTAGGTTAAGGACAATTTTTTTCCACTTGAAGTTCATTTAAATAACAATACAGTAAAACTAAAATGAACTTAATCATCTTTCTTCCCATTTCCCAAACATGTCATTTATGTGTTATATTTACAAGGTTTGTCATATTTTCATAACACCTCTACTATTATTTATTAAATATTTTTCCTTTCAGCCTCTCTCCTAGGCAATAATACCTATGAAACCAGAGATCTGATGGGCAAGTGTACACATTTAACCATTCTGCCATCTAAAGGATCTTGCATATTTGTCTCCACAAACACTCACCTAGTCTAACTTCCTCATTTCACTGAGGAGCAGCATGTTAAATAGTGTGCTTTTTGCTTATGTGTTCATGATCTTACTTGAAGTGGATGGCAGAGCAGTAGATGGACTTGAAAAACAATAGCAATGCACAGAATCTCTTCATGGCCTGTCAGCTTAATTGTCTGTAACATACATATATAATTTTAAAGATACTGCAAGTTAACCTAACTCTATTACCAATTTCAATTTTTTTTATGGTTCTTAAATGGCTCAACACTCTCTACCTGGTATTATCCATTCATCCAACAAATATTTCTTGGGTGCCCAACTTGTATCTGGCACTGACTGGGTAAAGCAGTGGGTAGAACAGACAACATTCCTTGCCCTCATGAGGCTTACACTCTAGTAGATTTTTGTTGCTTTCTAAGTGTATGTCATGTTTCCTCTTCTAGATTCTAAGTCCCTAGAGAACAAGATCTGAGTCTAATTTAACTTTGACTCCTCCATAGCACCCAAGGGAGCGCTTTGCACTGTTATATCAGTAAATAATTGACTAGGGAAGGGATGCATAGCTCTTTGGTTTGTTTGACACTTTGACCCTGAGAACCACACTTATTAATCATTTTCCCTTTTTTACACATCTATTCTTTTTTCAGTTTTCAATTTTTCTGATTTCAATTTACAAAATCCTGAAGATGAGAAAAAACAGAGAGAAGGCTTGTGGTGGAGGAAAACTAGCAAATGATGGAGCAAAAATGCACATTTCATCTGTTGCATTCAAAGTCCTATAACTCAGAAATGTGTCAGTGAAATAAATGCCTGAATGTTTAAATTTGCATAAAAAGTAGCCTTTAAAATATATTCAGATAAGAAAATGTTTTGACCTGTGTATACTTTCCAAAATCATTCAAAAAATTATTGGGGTCTTAAATTTGCTGTATTTAAAAACACTGTTGCATACATTCATTTTGTATCAGGTAAAGTCACAAATCCTGTTTTTCCAGCTTAAGAAAATATATTGTATTTAACTTAAATTTTCATGATTTAATAAACATTTAATCTTACTAATTTTTAATGCTTAATAGGAAAGAAAACTAAACCAAAGTTTTTTTTCAAAGTGTTGCCATAGCTCGCAGTTGAGATGATGAGTCATTTTTGCACGGATTCTTCTTCAAGAATTCAATTCACAGCTATCGACTTTTTCCCCCCTGTATTTTTCTTCCCTCTTATAAAAGAAATAAACTATACTGATATATTCAAATTCTGTGTAAAGATTAAACCTATAAGAGGGGTAGACTCAGGCTTTAAGGCTTTAAATATCATATCTCATCTCTTTTTTTGGTGGAACTCTTCTGCCCTCACATAAATCGGTGGGGATTTTACACGTAGCACAAAACCCTGAAAATCTGGCTCCGGGGGAGTTGTTCAAGGTCATGGGCCTTTGGTAACAAGTCAAATTCTGTACCCAGCACCCCTCCTCCAGCCACTTAGAGACACTGCTTCCCCCCAAATAAGAAAGTTGTTAACAGTTCTCAGTAAGACGGAAGTATGCAAAACCTCTAAACTTTGTTACAGTCAGTACTTTTTTTAAATGGGGAAAAAAAGGTAGCAAGAGATAAAGGAAAGAGTTTACAAGTCTAGATCAGGACCAACTATGTCAGTAATGGGCCTTTTCTTGGGTCTTTGCTGCCTTTTTAAAAAATTATTAATTTTTTTATTTTATTGAAGTATACTTGATTCTTAACCACTGCGCCACCAGGGAAGTCCCTTGTGAAGACTCTTGTGATTGCATTGAGGGCCCACCTGGATAATCCAAGCTAATCACGCCACTCAAGATCCTCAATTTAACACAACTGCAAGACCCTATTAAACCATAGAAGGTAACATTTACAGGTTCCAGGGATTTGGGCCTAATATCTTTGGATGTCATTATTCAGCTACTACAGAACTGCTTGCATGTGTGTTGGTCTTTTCACCTTTGTATAATAAGGGTCTCTCACAGTGTAAGCACATCATGTGTCCTCAATAACTGAAATACACGCAGAGGTATAGTGGTATAGGCTAGAGGTCCACTATCAGTGGTCATTGGTATTCCTGCTTTGCTAAGGCTTTATTTCCCCAGGCCAGAGTTATTTCTTTTATGTGCTAATCTGTGGTTGGAAGGATATTTTACTCATGAATCAGATCAACTTATAGGTTAGAGAAATTAAGTGAAAGGGGCCTTCATACTCTCATCGCTTCTTCTGAGCTACGGTGAGGCAAAGTAACCAAAAGCCGTGGGGTGAGAGGTAGTGGAAAAGGTGGAGGGGCCCTGGCAGCTGAATGGCGACTTTCCCAGAATGTGAGAATACGGCGTAGCTGGCTGACAAGCACGAGCTGCATTAAGAGTTCTGTCATCGATCTACAGGGCTGGTGAGTTGCCATTCCTTGGCCGTTTATTTTAAACACAGTATTCTTCATAAGGTAAGCTCCTAAATTCATGGCTATTACTTAACTGACCATTTCTCCATCTCGAGTCATTTGAGTTCAGTACAGGCATTTTTCTGAAATGAGGCTGTTTCTTTTTCAGTGTTCTTAAAATCATAGCCACCTTCACCACAAGAATAAGTCTGTTCCAGCCACCACGCAGTTAGACAACTCAGCCGTTACACGATTGCTTTGCCCAGCTGTTGGAAATCTTTTTCAGTGAAAGAGGAAAAAATGACTGCAGTAAAGTGAACAAGCAGATTCCTGTGCACAAGTAATCCTTGAAACAGTCAATTGTTTACTGCATTATAATTGTTTGTTTACTTCTACGTTGGTTTTTCATCTTTGTGCTGGTTACAGCCGCCAGGAATCAGAAAGTGAAAAAAACTATAGAGTCCCCAAATATATCCAAGATTTGCCTAGGGTGGTGTGTATTTGGAAACTTCTGAGGCTTGAGAAAATTCTTTCATTAACGTACAACATCCATCTGTAATAAAACACAATTGTCAAAATCGATTTAGGTGATGGCGACTGGCATAAAGCTCATCTAACGTAGTCTGGCATCTGCCAGAGGTTTCTTTGATCAGAGAGGACTCCTTGTAGGTTGTCTAACAGGACCTACTTACCTCCTAAAATCATCTAGAACACTTTCCCTCTAGCCCTGCTCTAGTCACCCTTTCATGGCGGTCATACTTCTTGCAGTCAATGAAACTTCGGACGTGTATTACTAAACCAAACTTGGATCTGCTTGCCCATGCACCATAAAGCCAATCTACTGACACTGGGTTGTGGTGAAGGAAAGTGCAGCATTTATTGCAAGGTACCAAGCAAGGAGTCTGGGTAGGTAGTGCTCAAAAGGCCTGAACTCCCCAGTGACTTTCAGGGAAAGGTTTTTAAAGATGGGGGCGTTGGGGTTGTGGGGACGCATGCTAGTGGACATTCTTCTGATTGGTTGGTGGTGAGGTAATCGGGAGTCAACATCATCAACTTCCTGGTTCCAACCAGTCTGGAGTCCACGTGCTTGTGGTGAGCATGAAGTTAATTAACTTCTACCTGGTAGGGATTTCTGTATCTGCAAAGCAGCCCAGAGGATATGGCTCAGAATATTATCTATGTTCCTTGAGAAAGAACTGAAGATCCTTGACTTTGTTTAATGGCTAAACTATTACTATTTTGTCATGCTTGACTTTTCCTTTCTTTCTGCATTTTCTCACTTCTCTGATTAAATTGACTGGGGGAAGGCCTAGGAGGCTAAAGTTTTTATACAGACAAGAGGCAGGCGGGGGACCCTGTGGGGGTGGGGTCTGTTCTGAGAAGGCTCCATAGGGTCCTGCTCGATTACACACGCTGCTCCCTCTGCTTAGAATGCTTGTCCCTCCTCCTCTTCTCTCAAGTTCTATTCATCCTTCAGATCTTAGTTCAGTCATTACTCTCTCTGAAAAGCATTCCTAGATTAGGTCATATCCTCTAAGCACTACCCTAGCACTTGAGACTGTTGACAGTTTGTATTTGTTTATATGATTGTCTGATTAATGTCTGCTTCCTCTGCCAGACTGTACAAAGCTCTGTGAGGACAGGGAATAAGTCAGGTTTTTTTTGTTGTTGTTGTTACCGTTATATCACCAGCCTTTATCACTGTTGCTGGTACACAGTGAGCATATCATAAATATTTAAATGTTGAACGAATATGTCATGGAATCTCACACTAGCTCTGCCACTGGGTTATTAGGCAAGTTATTTAACTTCACAGGGCCTCACTTTCCTCATTAGTAAGAAAATGCCTCTTACATTCCCCAAACTCTAGGATATTTATGGTTCCTGTTTTGAGCCTCCAAGGTTTACTAGGCTAGAAAGCCAGCACTGTTAATTGCCTGCCGTGGAGAAGCCATATGCCAAGCTAGAAATTAGAATTACCCTCGACACCTTTGCCTTTTTCCCTAATGCCACCGCCTTGATTCCAGCTTTCCTCCACTCTCATTTAAAATACTGCAACTGTTCTCTTTACCAGTGGTCTTGTGTTTGGTCCCCTCCTCTTCCAGTCTATCTGCAAAGCTGCCAGCAGAACTGTCTGTAACACTGGACTGATCATGGAGCCCCTCTGCTTAAACACTTTCAGTGACTTCCACACCCCCTGGGACAAAACTCATCTCTTGAGGAGATGCCCTTCCACTGCTCCTGCTTCACCTCCTGCCCTCTCCTTGAGAACTCATGCTCTACTCAGAACTCCTCAGGGGGCTGCAACTAGACACCTGTTTCCCATGCAATTCTCTCAGCCCAGAAAACTCTCCTCCTCTCCTGCACTTACAAAGTCCCATCTACCTTTTAGACTCAGCTCAAACGTTACTGGAATGTGACCTCCGCCTTGACCAAACCCTCATTCTCCAGGCAGAGTTTGTCACTCCCTGCCTGTATTCCCACAGAACACTTTGTACAATCCACCATAATAACACTTAGAGAGCTGTCTTTGTTTGCAGAGGGACATTTGGGTTAAGTACATGGGCCTCAAATTCAGACTGACTGGAGGTTGAAACCAAATTCAGCAACCTAGTTGTGTGGCCTTGGAAATTATTCTGAGTTTTAGTGTCCTAGTTTTGGAAATGGGAGATATATAACACCTAACTCACTGGGCAGTTGGAATTACAGATTAAATGGGATAATGTGTTTAAGGCACTTAGCACAATGCCTGGCCCGTAATGTTCAATAACTAAGGGTAATTGCTGTTGGATTGTGAACATGTCAAATGCAAAGAACCAGGCCTACATTTTGCCCATCTTTGTATCCCAGTGACTGGCCATAGTGGATGCTCAGTGAACGCTTCTTGAAGTGCCTAAATGGGAAAGTATCCTTTTCTTTTTTTTTTCAGGTAGGCCAGAGGCTTATTCATTTTAGGAATTTTACTGACGTGTCAAAAATTCTCCTAACCTTATGATATACTCCAAATCACATTTATCTTTCCCTTTGCTAAACCAGTCCTTAACTTACACATGCAACATAATGAGATCAAACTTGAGTTTTAAGTATTAGTGTTTTTTTGCTAAATTCTCTCTTCATACATTGAGTCCTTACTGCACGCACGTCAATTTCAGCCTTTACACATTCCTCGGTGAAACAGATTATATCCTTCTTATATCGCATGCAAGTGTATAGGACTTAACGTGCTCAGCCCTGTTCTATGAGCTTTGCGTGTCTTAAATCCTCTATGAGACTTATAACCTAATTGACTTTTCTAAGATGACAGTGCGTGGTCAAACCCATTAGAACCACCGCAAATTCTAGCCGTGTGTTCTGGCCACAGCATGGCATCGCCCCCAAGTCTAAGTCCCTTGACTGCAAGGTTATCTCCTTCCTTCTCCGCATCGCTGCCTGTATGCAGAGACTGAGTGAGCAAGCCTGACCAGTGCATTTCCTTTTCCGTCTACGTAAGTAACTTCCACCAGAGGGGCAGAGGCAGAGTAGGTTCACAATGAATACTTGAGAGACTCTCTGGGAGGTTTGAAGTCTCACAGGGTTTAAACACCTTTAACCTTGGGGAAGCACACTTTAACCCTCAGCACGTCAAACTTTGCTATTGCGGTTTCTCTTCGGTGTCCCCTGAGGACTCCTTCTAGGGTCCTTGACAAGGACAGAGGAACTGAACTTAAGGTTGAATAGCATCTTGGGCCCCCCCCCCCGCCCCGCCTTCAATTAACGAAGCGCGGGTCACGCTACGGGCTTCTCCCGGAGGCGTTGGATACCTGACCCCCGGGCGACCCCATCCCGCCCACCGGAAAGCCGGCAGCGTCCAGCGCTCTCCGTGGAGACGCCGCGGAGGCGCAGACGCCTCCCGCCCTCCTTCCAGGAGCCGCCTGGAATGCAGATCCTGGTAGCTGCCACACCGGAAGCGGCCCCGGGCGCGTGCGAGGCGGCAGCCGAGGGTCCCGCACGCGGGGCGGGGCCGCCGGGCAGGTCCCCCGCCTCCCGGGGGCGCGCGAGGGCCGGGCGGGGCCGCCGTCCCTTCCGGGGAGCGGTGGCTGCCACCGCGTCCGCCGGGCAGCTTCCCACCCCGCCCCCCCGCGGCTCTGGGTGACGCTTCTCCAATAACAGCTCGCGGGGAGCCGTAGCTGGGGGCTCCGCCGGCGCCGGGGACCCTCCGCGCCAGCCCTGCCGCCGGCATGAGGGCCGAGGGCGACGGCGGTCTGGAGCGCTTCAGCAGCCCCGGCAAGGGCCGGGGGCTGCGGGCCCTGCAGCCCTTCCAGGTGGGGGACTTGCTCTTCTCCTGCCCGGCCTACGCCTACGTGCTCACGATCAACGAACGGGGCAACCACTGCGAGTTTTGCTTCGCCAGGTAGGGCGGTGCGGGCCGGCGGTGGCGGGCGGGAGCCTGGGGCGCCGCACGGACGGGCGGGCGGACCGCGGCGGGAGGAAGTGCGTGCGGACCGCGGGGTCCTAGCGCCGGCGGCTCGCGGGGGAGGGGGCGGGCTGCGCCCTTGAACCCCGGACCGGCTGTGCCACGTGCGTTAGGAAAGACCAGCCAAGTTCTCGCCGCACGTCCTGCACGGCATGTTTTCCGAGTCGCTCCCGCGGGATGTGCAAACTGGCGAGGTGCAGGGTTCTGCCCTGACACGTGGGCTTGGAGCCAGGCTTCTTCCCAGCGCTGGCATGCACTGCCCACTCGGTGCGTTGCCAGCGGGGCCCCAGGTTCGCGCAGCCACAGCCTGTCACCTTTAACTTGTGCTTCCTGCGATGTGTTCTGTGCCCCACAGTCTCTTCTGCCGCAGACTTGCTGTGTTTCCTCCAAGGAACTTAATGACACTTAATATTTCATGTAAAGTACATGGCCCCTCTTCTTTCTTGTCACCCTCTGCACTTGGTATTCGGAGAGAAGCCAGAGGAGTACTGACCACACACCCGTGGTTCAGAGGGGCTGCACTGGTGGGACGTATCTAGCCCTGGTTTGGGACTGGGAAAACATGGCTGCTGGGGGGATGAGGCAGAACGTATGGCTGGAATTGGTATTTAATTGTAGCATGTCATGTATGTGTGTATATGTGTATATCTTCACATATACCAACACATAATTATATCTTCAAGCCTTATGATAGTTTCAGACCTGAAAGTCGTGTTAGAAATCATGAATGCAACACTCTTTCCATTTTACAGGGGAGAAAACTAATGCCCAGAGAGGAAGTGTCACTGTGTATGTCTAGTCACACCCATAGTTAAGAAAATGAAGTCTGGTGTCTTCAGTTCTGCCCATTTCCTACCTAGTTAAGTGCTCAATAAAATTACTGAGGCAGGAAGCATGGCATTGGAGTTAAGTTTGTACAGGGTCTTCCAGGACCCTGCTTTACTTTCTTTGAACCTCAGTTTCTTCATCTTTGAAGTGGAGATTCCTGGGCTAGATTAAGCCCACCTGAGGTCCTGCGGGTACCTTTGGAATACAGGTCTCAAGTCCAACACACGCTGAAGTACTCAATCTCCGAGACGTGTTCCTCTCATTCCACGGTAAGACAGAGCAAAAGAAGGGACAAAAGCTAAATACTATAGTAGTCTTGTCCAGACTCCCTGCCAGAGCTGTCTTCCGCTTGGGGGGACCTGGAAAGGAACTAGACACAGAATCATGCCGTGGGCAGCTTAAGGGCTGTATGTGATGTGGCTCTTTGAATTGGTGAGCCAAGAGCTAAAGGGTCATGGCACCACTTTGCGACGTTTGAGTGAAGTGAGCATTGGGTTTTCCCAAAGTTAAAAAGGCTGCTGTGTCTGGTCCCTTGATCTTCTGAGCCTTGCTGTGGCTCAGAGTCTGAAGCAGTGTGGGTGTCTGGAGTGGCAGGAGCAAAGCAAGGTCACCCAGCACAGAAGGGGCCTCCCTCCATCAGGGATCCTGGTGATTCCTGGGGTCCAGCGTGGGAGAGAAGACTGCGGTACCAGGCACATAGTAGGTGCTCAGATGGTAGTTGCCTGACCACTCCTCCAGTGAATTAAAGATCAAATCCAGCTGGGTTCTCAGTGGAGAAGCAGAGCTGAGAGATTCTTCTCTTTTGCTGTGAGCCTCCACACTCTATCTACTACACACACCCCCGACCTTAGAACAGGAAGGTACAGTCAAGGTGCAACTTGGCAAATCACCCTGCTATATGGGACAGTGTTTGCCTTTGTTTTCCCTTTTTCTGAATGACGTTCATCAGTGTCACTGTTGCCTTAGATCCCTCACCAGGGCTACCCCCTCCCTGCATTGGGGTGGGACTGCTGTACCTCCCCCAGCTTTTCTCTGGCTTAGGTGAACTTCTGTCAACATCCACAGCTCCTTTCCTCTTTCCCCAAGGACTCATTTGAAATCAACTAAAATAACACACAAGAAATGATGACATCATGATACCTGTGAAATTAGAGATATATTTGTACTCCACTCTGGTTTCCATTAAATGCGATTAGTTTGGAATTAACGGCTAGATCATTCTCATAGATTTAACACCATTTCCTCTGTCAACTGTCTGTATAGACCGAGGACAAATTGTTCTGTCCAGCTGTACTAGAGGAAAGCATATATGTCCCCATGATTCCCCCAGGGGGTAGGAGCAGAATTCTCAAATACTGAAGCATACAGGGCAAAATCCACAACATCCCCTCCCCTCCCGTAAAAAGAAAACTACACCTTATCGTTTCTTGTACCAGAAGTTGAAGGTAAATAACGTTGCTTAAGACAAATGAGCCACTACAGATCTTCCCTATCATATTAATTGTATCAGGGTTTGACTTACTTTGAAGGAAAATAAGTGATTTTTTTCAGGAATAACTATGTTCTATAAGTTGAAAAATAATGGGAATTCTCTTAAGTCACAGTGGAGTGGGATTCTTACTGTCAGGACAGTGCAGACAAAAGTTTGTATTTGTGTCACATTTACTCAGGGTGACACTTGGGAAGATGTGTATCTTGCCTCAGCTGCTAGAAGGCAGCCCCTAAAAATATAAATGTCTTCCAGTAGGGAGCTGTCCTCATCAGACCTCTCAGATGCGTTTTATGTACACACACACACACACACACACACACACACGTTGGCCTGGCCAGCATTTTGTGGCACATTTTTTACATTATATTTCACTTGGTATTTGACATCTCTGAACACTTGCTAGTATTTGTCTCAGAAAGGAAAAAATCTGTAACCCTGGGTTCCATCTGAATATTCATTGTGTGTGCAGTTCCTCAGGAGGGCGGATGTACCCCTCTTGATCTTTCATTCTCTTGGCTCATGGGTCATTTAAAGGCAGGAATTTTGTCTTTTTTGTCTGTTTGTTCAGCGTATCAGGGCAAAGTAGGAAGGCCCACTTCACCTCCTTGGACTAGAGCTGTTGGAACCTGGTTTCAGGAAATTTATATTCTGTCTGGCTCAGTCAGAGTGGTTGACTTAAATATTAAAGTGTTTGCACGATCAAAATACTGTGATTGAGATGGCCTATTTCAGCAGTTATACAGGTGTAATGTCCCCCCGATTTCTTTTCTATAGCAGCATTCATCTCTTCCCCACTGTTTTACCAAACTGAAGTCATCTTTAGTTGATCTTAATCAGTATTAAGAGATGTGAACCCTTGATCCTGTTCTTAAGGTTCTCTGAAAGAGCCCTGGGCCTGAAGCTGCTCTCAGAAGGGGGTGTCATCCCCAGGGCTGCTGTGATTCTGCTTATTCCAAGAACATTCTCTGAGACTTGGAGAGTCTCTGAGGAGAGAAATGGCTTCAGATTGTTCTCAAATTATCTTGTTCTCTGAATGAAAAATTGGACACATATGCTCCAATAAAGGATTCCCTCCATCTTTTTACATGTATTTTTAAGAAATGGGTAGGAAGATTAAAATACACAGACAACAGATTTCCTCTAAAAAAGTTACATGAAAGAGTATAAAGTTAAGCCATCTGTATAGTAGATAATGAGGTATTGGGTTGCCATTTTCAACATTTCAGTATTTCAAGTTTTTTGTTTATTTAGAGACTACAAAGGAGGGACTTCGGGGCCAGATTGACTGGGTTTGAATTCTGGCTTCATCCCTTCCCGATGGTTTGTCTTGAGGCAAATTATTTAACCTGTCTGAACTCCCGGGTTCCTGTGTCTGTAAACTGTGCACATTACCACCCACTGAGCTGGCCCTGAGACAGTGAAGTCAAGTGCCTAGCACGGCCCGGACACTTCGGGAGCTGTCAGAACTGGCCCGGTGTCTTGCTCGTAGGGACGTGTTTGATAAGCTCTCTTGGCTAAATGTTAAATAGTGTGATAACATAGTCTCACTTCAGGGACATTTTTTTATGGTGGTGGCATTGGGGTGGGGAAAACTGGGAAGGAGATACTGTATCTTGTTGGCCAATGGAGTCATCATTCAGATGGCATGTTGACCCAGAGTTAAAAGTGGCAGTTCTCAACCTTGGGCCCCCCAGCATAATAATGGGCGTCTGGAATCAATTTTCAGTATTTTTCGAAACCTGACAGAACTGATATGATTAGCCTACACAGATAAAGCTTTTTGAAAAAAATGAGGCTCGTGTATCTCCAAAGTGCTTAGATACTTTAATACTCTTTTACCGTGGGATTAAACAAATATTTGAAAAGAGAAATGGAGGAAACCAGAATTTTCCACCTAGCAAGGATACCATGGCTCCTCTCTGCTCTTTGCTTCCAGCATGATTCTTTCAGCTGTGGCAAGGAGCCGTCCTGCAGGACTTCAGATGTGCCGAGTGCCAGAACACGCACATTTTTCATACGCGGGAGCATAGTTTCTGTTATAGCTTATCAGGGCTCAGTGACCAAGCTGTACATTTGGAAACGATTTGAGATGAAAGAGACAGAACGGCAGCAGGATATCCTGAAGTGAAATTCAAACCCTGGTGAGTTAAAACCACCATCTAACACCTTTCCCTCCCAAAAGCAATTGCACAAAATCCTCTCACAAAAATGTGAAGATCCCATATAAAATGACGTTCCTTTAAATCGTGTTGCGCTTTGCAGCTCACAAAGCATTCCAGATACATTCTTATTTTGATCCTCCCAAAGATGGCCTGTGTAGAGAAGACCTTATCCCATTTTATGTAGGAAGTAACTGAGGGCTGGAAAGGTTGTTTCCTTGAATTTCACATTTTTGGGGTCAGATATTGATTGAGCGCGTCCTAGGGCCAGCCTCTGTGTCCTTTGTGGAGGGAACCATGTCTTCCTATTCTGAGTGTTGTTTTCCTTCCCTGCCCCTTTTGACCTGAATCTACCGTGTGGTTCACACCTGGACACCAGGACTTAATTCACTTCTGATTTCTCAAGTGAATGCAATTTTTATCACCTCTCTTCTTTTGCTTCCCCTTCCCCCAAGAGATAATTCAACAGATTAACGCATTGTTTCTAACAGTTCAACAAATAAATTGTTTCAGCTGTCTTGTATCTTGTGCTGCTTTGGGTTCAGAGGTTTTTTATTCCAATGCTTTGGAATTTGCATAAGAGCTACATATATTCTTCTGTATTATCCACTATTACCTGATAAAATGTAAAAAGAAATACAAGGCTTTGGTCCTTTTGTGGGTTTGGGACATTTTTCAATATGCTCAAGTTATTTAAGACAAGTTTACCATCTTAGTGTTTATAGCTACGTATAAAGAGTTTGTTTCTGTGCCCTCTGGTAGGGCAGCATGAGAGTATAAACGCCCTGTCCTTTTTTTTTTCCTTAAACATACCCAGTCTTCAGAACTCTACTCTGTGCAAGGTTAAATGGGCATGGTTTGGAAACAGAATTCATGGTGCAGCTTTGCTAAGAGGCCCCAGGATGGTATTCCTGTAGGACAAGCGTATGGCACACTATCTGTCAGAAGATTCTTTTAAAGATCCTCAGGAATGTCTTAAATTTCTTTGGGAAGATCCAGGGCTCAGGGCTGTAGTTGGGCAGCAACTGGTCTTCAGGAGAACTCAGAACGGGTGAGAACCTGGGACAGTGACGTTGTCTGTTGTAGAATTTGAAATAGCAAAATGCAAAGAAAGTTTCTACTTGATTTTGGTGTTTGAGACGTACCTCTTTTGCCTGAGGTTTATTATCCCCTTTCTTTTTCTTGTCAATGTAAAGAAAATATGAAATAATTACAATTTTAAGCCACTTTATTTCTGCTTCCCAAGGAGGCAATCAATAATTACAAATATCCCTTATGTAATTGGAGTCATCAGTAATAACTGAGGTCACTCCCACCCATACACACACCTTGTTTTCTGAACGTCAGAAGTGGAGTAATCACATTTCTGAGTTCAAGGCATGCTTTCATCTGATCTGCGTAAGGACAGTTTGACTGAAATGAATTTCTCCTCTGTTATTGATTCTGCATTCCCATTTCCTGTTCTCTCACAGACAGCCCCTCTCTGGGTTTGCCTATTTGTCTTTGCACCTGTGAGTATATATGTCCTGATGACCTCCAGGGAACTAGACAGACATGGAACAGGCCACCCTGATTGTACTTGACCAGATGCAGACTTTGCACCGTCCTTTGGTCAGCCTGGCGGCTAGGTGGTTTCTGGAGCAGTCCTCTTGCCCTGGAGAGGGGCCAGCTCTGGCATTAGAGGTTTCTCAGTCCCCTCTCAAGGGATTCGCAATATCAGCCTCTGTACACCACCATCACTCTCCCACTCACATCCCCAACCCTTGCATCTCTGGATTTCTAGCAAATCTGTGGTAGTTTAGGGGTGCAGCCCTCCAGCGGGGAATTGACTGAAGTAACTGCCTTTTCAGGGGCTGAACCCATGACCTTGGCCTCATTAGCACAGGCGCTCTAACCAGCCACAAAGCCACACACCTCACTTTGTGTAACTTCTGCTGACTCTGTTCCTACCACCCTCGGAGGCCTCCTTTTCAATTGCAAAGGCGTTCACACCAACACAATAGAACAGAAGGAAACCAGATCTCTTCTAGACTTCTCTGAAGGCCAGAAATATGCAATTTAGCAGGAAAATAATACCAAAACGTCTTGAGGGTTCAGGAAACAACTTATCTTTCTAGTCCATGCACTTGCTGAGAATCCAGCTGCGTGTCTCAGATTTTTCTTCAATCAAAAATTTAAAAATACTATGGAACTCCCCGTGCCAATTTATTAACATAAAATCTAGGGACAAAGTGGAAGGTTTCAGATGACTGAGTGGAAATATGGCATGTATGTTATTAACACGGATTGGGTTTGCTTTTTAAAGAAGGAGAATCCATAAGTGCTTATCTTTGGCAAGTTTATAGTCCCTAGAAACCAAAATAAACGCTCGCCTGTGATAGCTGAGCCACCGGCGTGTATCAGCAAGTGCACTATGACGAACAAGGCGTCTCAGAGCCCCGGGAATCAGCAGTCACCGTGGGGGAGAGGAAAAATAAGGGCGACTCGCTTACCAAGAAGCGAATTTCACACTGAGGCCTGAAGACATAGGCGTATCCTGGGGGGAGAGGTGGAAAGAAACCGGCTGACCAGCAAGATGCAGTTTTTCACCTGAGTCAAGTAAAATCTCAAGGATTTTATATCCAGGCACTTGCAAGGAGTTATGTTGCCATCTGTGGCAAAATGAAAAGATCTTGGACGGGAGGAGCTTTTTCTCTTCAGTCTGTGAGGACCAGGAAAGGCTTTTCAAGGGATATGGGCCCTTGGGCTCACATCTTGTTGATTTTCCTTACCACAGCAATGTTTGTACAGGAACCACCCTTGTGCAATGGGAAAAATCTCTTAACCTGTCAGTTGCACAAATCTGTAGCAGAGTGATGATTGCTGTTCACGGTGATAGCTTCACATGTTCTTAAAACCTCAACAGTAAGAGACATTTAATTGTGAGCAGATGGTAAACTCCCTGAGAGCAGGGATTCTTTTTTTAATGTATTCAGCAAATATTTATATTTATGGAGCCCTCGCTGAGTTCTGAATCCCTAGGAAGCAACTGTGCAGAAAAGGGACACCCTCCCTCCACAGAGCTTATATTCCAGTAGGTTTTATTCATCTTTATAAACCCGTTGTCGACTGAAGAAAAGCACAACATGAGAGTTGTGAGTTAAGTTTTATTTGGGGCAAAATGAGGACTGTAGCCCGGGACACAGCCTCTCAGAGAGCTCTGAGGGACTGCTCTTAGCAGGTGGGGTGTGACGAGGTCAGTGTATATGCGATTTTGGTGAAGGGGCGTACATGGAGTCAAGCACACATTTTGGCAGAAGGTTCCTGCCAGTCTCAGGAGGGTTGCTGCTAGTCACGACGAGCAGATGTCTCTGTTAATCATTTCAGTGCTTTTCTGGATATGAGAAGGTGTCAGAAATTGGGCTCATAAAATCTTCTAAAAATTTCTAACTATCTGAAGGCCTGTTCTGCCAGTTCTTTCCAGAGCACAGAGCGCCTCGTTCCTGATCTCCACCCTGAACTCCTTTCGGGGGTGTCGAAGGTCACCGACCGCAGTGGCTAGTGACCTCATCCTTGTAGAGGCAGATGGCAAGTGACAGTTTTTAGTTGACACTGTAGTGCACTGAACTTTGTCATTTTAGCAGATTTTTTTGTTAAAGGCATAAGGTTTTGGGTTGAGTGTTTTCATTTTATGGAACCCTGATAAAGTATGTCATAAAGAAAGCTCTTAACAAAGAAGTTTAATCACACACGCTGGTTCATGACTTATGCAAACTAAGGGAGTGCTTTGATCAGATAATAGTTTGGTCTAATAAAATTGTGGCATCCCTGCATTGTGTTAAAACAGCAGCACTTTGGGTAGACATTTTTTAGAAGTCGATGAAATTTAGTCTACTCATACACCTGAATAAATATATCTAAATACTACTTAAAAAAAAAAACCTTTAGGGTTTTTTCACCTTAAAAACTTTCAAGCTCCCAAAGTAGTAGAGATTTAGAAACAGCCTACTTATTTCACTCAATATTTAATTGATTTCGGCGCATGTTCAGGCCTTTCAAGGCACCTAGCTGCTAAATATTTTCTAGGCACAGAGGGGGAAAGCAGCCCACTGCCACCTTCTCTTTCTGTGCATCTTCAGAGAGTGGCCCTGGTAGAACTCCACTGTAGGGTCAGTGCTGCCTGCTGGCACGCTCCAAGGGCTGGGCATCTGGGGTGATGTTTGGGTCCACCTTCCTCTGCAGTGTTAGTTTCATTTCAGCAGCTCCAAACTGCTTATAGTGGTACACACACACACACACACACACACACACACCACACACACTCGCATGTCCTTGCACCCATAGCACCTTGTGCATACTTCCTTCATACACTCGCTCCTTGACTCAGGAACCAGGTCTTACTCAACTTTGTAGCCTAGCACTTAGCCTGAGGCCTGGCACCCCATAACCTCAGTAAATATTTATTAAATGAATAGTCTCATTTCTGCAACTTATTTTACTAGCGGTTCTTTGGACAGGCCTCATCACCTATCTATATATGTACATCACGTACCAATATATATACAGCTCTGCTTGTTCTTGGAAATTAATCCTTATAAATAACCACAGAACCCTTCATTGATCCCTGTTTTCTTCAGGACAAAATCTTGACTGCTCAAGTCCTCCGTATTCAGTGCTCTTCCCACCCTGCCTAGCGTTATCCCTCGCTACTTTTTCATTTAAACCCTAAACAAAATCTGAGTGGTCTTTCCAGTACCCCACAAAGGTGCTGTCACTCCTCATTCTTCCCAATGTCCACTTGAACCAGGAATGCTCCTCTGTGCATTATTCCCCTACTTACCCTCTGACTTCTTCCCTGGTAGGGCTTCTACTCTAAGTCTGTTCATCCTGAACAGAGACCCAGCTCAAATTGCATCTCTTTTTTTTTCTTTTTCGGGCCACACCACGAGGCTTGCAGGATCTTAGTTCCCTGACCAAGGATTGAACCTGGGCCACAGCAGTGAAAACACCAGGTTGTAACCACTGGACCGCAGGGAACTCCCCACATCGCAGCATCTCTTTTTATGAAGCTTCCTCTTCAATACTTCAGCCCACAATCTCTTCATTTTATTTAGTTAGTACTTTATTTTACTCTTTATTTGTATCTGTTCAAACGATATATAAGTTGGAATTATCAAGGTCCAGTCCAAAATCGGGGTAATTCACCTAAGTAGATTGACAATTCGATTTTTTATTGTTTGACTGTAGGAAAATGAAATGAAGAGGATGAGAGTGTCACCTCTTAAAATTCTTCTGTAACCAATTAAGGTGCACTTTCTTGCAAGATTTAGAGCAGGTCGCATGTTTCTGGGGCCAGGAGTCAATACTCACGTTTGGCGGCAGAGGGCCTGACCGTATTCTGGAACTCAGGCTTATCATTAGGTTATAAAGGTATTTTTACATGGTCTGTTTCTACTCTGTGACCAGAATGTTGAAGTGAGGGGTGTTGTTAGGAACATTTTAAGCTTTTAAATAGTTACATTTGTATGACTTTGATTTTGTCCTTTTCCTTGATATTTAATCACCTAGGTGTTGTAGAACTTAGGGCATCGGCAGTCATAGGAGGATCTAGTATTGTGCTCGTTACAAAGTACTGTTGATAACATCTGTCATTTATTGTCCCATTGGAAGAAATGGTGGCTGTTGCTTATTGTCAGTTCCTATATGAGAGGACTCATTGGTTGTTTCTTTCCTTTTTTTTTTCTTCTTTAAATTGCATATTTATTTTTTCAGCTTTAAAAAAAACTGTGGCAAAATATACATAAAACTTAAGCATTTTTAATGCTTTACAGTCAGTGGTATTAAGTAAATTTGTGTAACCATCACCATCTCCATGTCCAGAATGTTTTCATCACCCCAGACAGAAATTTTCTATCCTCTAAACACAACTTCCCATCACCCCAACCCGAGGGGCCGCTCTGAGAAGGGTCGCTCTGGAGGGAAGCCCCTCCTCAGGGCCCTGCCTTTCCCCAGGACCCGGTGCCCCACTCGGCTGGCACCTGCCAGACACAACACCAAAACGCAGCCCCCAGCGGCAGCCTCCTCCCTAGCATTTTCTCAGACTTAAAGCCGAGAACAAGTTAAGCAATTATGTGCTTCTTTAACCTCCTCTCTCAATAGTGCACCTTCAGAATGAAAAAGTGAGGTGGACAGTTACATGTGATGTAGCATCCTTGATGGGATCCTGACACAGAAGAAACACATGGGGGAAAAACTAAGAAACTCTGAACAAACTATGTACTCTAGTTAATAATGTGTCAATATCATTTCATCAATTGTAGCAAATGTACAACTAATGTAAGATGTTAACAATAAAGGAAATTGTGTGTGTGCATGGGTGTGTGTGTATGTGGGGGGCTGTAACGAGGGCACTCCATACTCTTAACTTTTCAGTAAATCTAAAACTGATTGATTGCTTGCCACGTTGCAGGGCGTGCGGGATCTTCGTTCTCGACCAGGGATCGAACCCGTGCCCCCTGCAGTGGAAGCTCAGAGTCTTAATCACTGGACTGCCGGGGAAGTCCCTAAAACTGTGTTTTTGTTTTTGTTTTTTTTCTTAATATAGTCTGTTAACAAAGAAAGTGAGGCAGGTCTGTTGTGATGATCTCGTGTGTCAGAGAGCCCCTCCTTTTGAGGGCCAGACATCCTAACGGGCGGTGGGTGGCTTAGGTTCTGGGGAAAAGGATCCCAACGTGGCCACGCCTAGACTGCCCAGGGGCAGGCCCTGCCCTGTATGGTGAAACTCACAACTCTGAGCCCGTGGTTCCAGCATCATAATTATGCTACCTGTTAAGGTTTTCCAGACACTGGGGCTGATGATGGAAACAGAGGGGACACGAGTGATGGGTGGGTCTCATGGAGGAGGGCCGAGTCCCTTCTGGAGGCACGGCACAGGCCCCCTTGGGGTGCAGGAGCCACCTGCTGGAAGGCCTGCGGGTAGAGCAGGTTGACACCTGGGTCCAACCCTGGCTCCTTCACTCCAGGCTGTGCGGCCTCAGCAAAGTCTCCCTGTCTACGACACTGACCCCAGACGGCTGCTGGAAAGATCTAGGAAGACAGCAAAAGTCAAGTGGTTCGCACCCAGAGGGTGCAGGCCCACCGCACACCCACTCTCTACGGCTGGTGCCTGAAGTCAGCCGAGGAGAGGGGCGCTGCTCTGCTCTGCTCGGCACGTGCTCCATGGCCAGCTTTCTGGGCAGATGAATGGGGTGCCCGCTTCCCCGGGCCGCTGCGTCCCACCAGGCCTTCGCCCCGCTTCTTACTTGGCAGGGCATTACATGCACCCTGCTTCACCTAGGCCCGAGGCAACCCTGTTCCCCTGGCAACACTGTACCCATGTCACAGGCGAGGAAACTGAGGGCCAGATCACGTTTTAGGCGGGCTCTTAATTCAGCAAGTGTTCGAACTCGACTTGCCCACGGCCGTGTGCGGAGGCCGAGACGGGCCGGCAGCCCGCAAGCTTCTGAGTTTAGGTCTCTCCGGCCCTTCGCAGCTGTTCAAAGATGCCACCGTCACCTCGGTCAAGTGCCCGGGAGTTGGCTCGGTCACTTGCCCTATGGCCCCTGTTCCTTTCCTTTTGACTTCTCAATCGGTAGGCATCAGAGAAGTCAAAGGCAAATTGCAAGGAAGTGTCATTCTCATCTCCCACAAAATCTGATACAGAGTTTCAGAGGAGAATGTTAAATATAAAAGCGCATACATCTCTCCTGGCAGGATTCAGCTGTTAGGGATTTTACAGGGCCTGCAAGATGAGGCTTGGTTGTAGGTGTTGTCCAGTGGCTGAAAAGAGTAATATAATGTTCACTGTTCAGTAGGGTCAGCAGTTCTCTGCTCTATCCATACGTCTCATGAATGTTTTTCTTTCTAAGGCAAAGGTAAATTTCATCTCAACTAGCGCCTGCATTAAAACAAATCCTAAATTAGCATCCTCACCGTTTTTTTCATTGCTGAGCCTGACTTCTCATGAATCAGTGATGTGGAGAGTCGTGTCTACAGTATTTCTTTAGCTTTACTGAGGAATAATTGACAGATATGATTGTCTGTATTTAAAGTGTACAATGTGATGACCTGATATACATAGAGGTTGTAGAGTGATTACTAAGATCAAGATAATCAACACATCCATCACCTCACCTAGGTAACTTCCTTTTGTGTGGCAAGAATGCTTAAGCTCAACTCTCAGCAACTCTCAAGCATACAATACTGTATTATTAACTGTAGTGACTGAGCCATACAGTAGATCCTTATTCTTCCTACAACCGAACCTATACCCTTTGACCTGCGTCACCCCATTTCCCCCAGGGTCATCGTTTTATAACAAGGTCAACCATTCAGTGCTGACCACCAAGCCCAGCTTTATCCCTGTAAATCACAGCTCCTATTCCAATATTGGGGAAAACCTATTAGTTGCTGCCTTACTGCTCTAAATATTTCCCGCCTCCCCGGAGGCCCTGGGCTCTAACTTTTAACAAGCCTCAGAACAAAGCCTGATGCCCAGGGGAAGGTTCAGCCCTGCTCTGGGAAGACGTTCCCACAGCAAGTGGTCCCATTTTCACTGTTACATTGTGGATTAAAGTGCTATGTGGAGCATCTTTCACTCTTACACAAAAACCAGTACCCTGAATATTATCCTTGTCCCCTGACCAGGGTTATAATAGGGTTCTGCCACAATTTCTCCAATTTTTATTTCTCTCAAATAGAAATTTGCTAGTGTAACCACCCTCTCTGGGTGGGAGGCTAACTTTGTTTCTGATTGTCTTATTTCAACCCGTGGAGAAGTTACATTGCGCCACTGGGGCTTTTTTCCTTTTCTCTTTTTCATTTGGCTGGGACTGCCTCTGTTCAACAGAGCCTACTTGTCATTTCTTCTGTCACCGTTAGTTAAAAGTAATTGTTATTGCAAACCCACTCCATGCCAGTATCATTCTCTTTCATGGGGAAAACCCACGAAGCATTCATTTCAGTCGCAGAAAGGAGGGAGCTTGCAGGATCAAATCCTTTTGATCTCCACCAACAGCGCCTGTGGCAACGCATTTAACTAGCAGGAGTTGTTAATTACAACCCTAACTTGTTGATCTTCGTGGCTTCCGAATTTTTAAAGCAAGAAAATTAAACACGGCGTGTGTCTCCTCCAGTAGAAAATGACAGGAGCGTGTCTTCTAAGTTCTGTCCCAGTCGCTAATAATCAGATACTTGCATTTTCCTGTAACATTTCTTTCCTCCCTTTGTGGATAGAACCATTTCTTAAGTTCAAAGAGCCCTTCCATTCACAGCAGGGTAGATGTTTGCCTGTAAAACAAAGGCTTTAGAAGCATAAATCCTCTAACTATGCGTCTGAGTGACATTGTCCTGAAGATATTTCAGGAGTTGACATCACTTAAAAAAAAACACACACACACAAAAGAATGAAGGCTAATTAAAAGTCTAGTAGTCCTAGGCTTCACGGGTTATTTTCTCATTTAATTTGCCTAACAAACCTATGAGGTAGAAACTGTATCTTTACAGTGGAGGAAACAGGTTCAGAAAGGATTACTAATTTGCCCAAGATTGCACAGCACCTCCGGCACCAGCAAGAAGAAAGGACTTGAGATGGGGAAGTAGGAAAAGTAACTCATCGTTTTCATCCTACATTGTGAAGCGGGAATCAGGAGGAGGCGGAAAGAAAGCTGAGCCTTCCTTTTTTAAAATTTGCACCTGGCTTCTAGAATATTTGCTTGTCATAGTTCGAAAATACGGGGTCTGCCACTTTATTCTGACCATCATCAAGGTAGCTAAACAACCTAATACATCCTGTGTGTGCCAGTCATTCTTAAGAAGAGTTACATTGTAAAGTCTGCATTGCAGAGAAGAATGCTTCAGCACTCTTCTTCGGCAAATTTAGCACTCAGAAACACTCAACCCAAATGGATGACCATAGGCCTAGGCCAGTGGTTCTGCATTCTGGAAGCACGTTGGATCCGGGTAGTTCTCTAAAACTCCCAGCACAAATCAGTCTGATGAGAACTGCTAGACCCAACCCCACCCCCAGACGGGCCCATGCAGCCGAGGTTGAGAGCCACTCCAAGAGGTTATGAGTGTGATTTCACCAGTAACTTTCCTTTAGTTCCCTTCCTTTTCAGTTATTTCACTTCATTCCTCCAAATGACCTTTATTTATCGTTTCTTTGAGGGCAGTTTTCTTTTCTTGGTTTTTGCAGTCTTTCCCCAAACCTCCTGGACAATTCAGATCAGGTTACTTTGCAAATGAAAGATTTACAGCTGTGTCTTCTGCAGGACCAGAGTTTATTCTAAAAGCCTGTATATTGCTACAGTGAAAATGGATCTCCCATATGAAGTTTCTCTCTGGCCAAACTTTGCAGTCAGCAGTAGTCAAACTCTCACAGGAGCTCTCTCTTTCTCTCTCAAACACATACACAGTGCATGTTCCAGCTCAGCAAATTTTAGTTTGGGTTTCAACCATTAGACTTACGAAACGTGTACATCTCTCCCTATGAAAAGCTATGGGAAAAACTGAAGCACGTATCAGGATAATTTAAACAGAGCTCCCATCCCTACCCCATTTCATCGAGAACTGCTATTACCAAATAGATCAAAGTAGATTCTTATGCTGTTCACTCTCCGTAATTGGCTTAGCTTCTCTCCTTTTCTACTGTGAAGGTAGTTTGGCTCAGGGGAATCTTTGCTAAGAAAATTCACATGTGGCCAGGTAGATGACTCCATAAGCATATATACAGTAAAATCTGCCTCTGAGCCAGACAAGGCTTTTCTGTTGTTTGTGAGAGCTGCAGTGTTCTATCACCCAGTTCCCAGAGGACACGGTCCTGCTTGGACTGGCCCAGTGTCTGAGAAACACCTGGATTTAGCACACTGAATGAGGCAGAGGGACCGTCTTTGCACAGACTGAATACAAAAGTAATCCTTATTTTATTCCAGTCTGCTTCAGGTGACATTGATTCCTCTGGAATAGTTGATTGAGAGACCCTCTGTGGGGATGCTCCCTCCCCAGATCTCATTTTCAGAAATGATCCTGGATTCTCCCCATTGCATCTTTGAAGCCAAGTAGCATTAATGGGATACCATTGGAGCTGGGACATTATGCAGACCAGAGTAAAGAATGCCTCTACTTATACTTTGTTATTACTGTTATCCAGACACATAGATTATTTTTGTTTTATGTCACAGTACTCAAGGAAGGATATTTTTGCACGATGGAGACATAGTATGTACCTTGATGTGTGAATTCTGATTCTGCTACCCACCTTCTGAATGACCGTGTTGGGTTAGCTGTTTCACCTCCAGGATGCTCAATATCTTCATTTGAAAAGCGGGAATAATAACTTCTTCACAGCTGATGGAACTATTGCAAGAGATCAGTTTTCAAACTTTTTGGTCTTTTTTTTATTGGAGTATAGTTGCTTTACAATATTGTGTTAGTTTATACTGCAAAGTGAGTCAGCTGTACGTAGACATATATCCCCTCTTTTTTGGATTTCCTTCTCATTTAGGTCACCACAGAGCACTGAGTAGAGATTCCTGTGCTATACAGTAGGTTCTCATTAGTTATCTATTTTATACATAGTCTCAGTATATGTATGTCAATCCCAGTCTCTCAATTCATCCCACCCGCGCCCTTCCCCCTTGGTAGCCATATCTTTGTTCTCTAAGCCTGTGTCTCTATTTCTGCTTTGTAAATGAGATCGTCTGTACCAACTTCAGATTCCACATATATGCGTTAATATACGATATTTGTTTTTCCCTTTCTGACTTACTTCACTCTGTATGATAGTCTCTATGTCCATCCATGTCTCTACAAGTGACCCAGTTTCGTTCCTTTTTATGACTAATATTCCATTGTATATATGTATAACGGAGGTCTTAAGAGCCCTCGCTACCCTTAGAAATTGAGAACTCCAAAGAGCTTTTTTTATTTACCTTGGTATTTGTCAATACCATATTTGTATTAATAATTAAAAATAAAGAATATTACAAAGCGTTTATTTATTTTAAAATGACAGCAACCGTTACTGTAACATTTTTTTTTTATGAGGACTGTTTTCCAAAACAAAAGAATTAATGAGAATAGTGGTGGTTTACAGTTTTGCCAATCTCTTTAATGTCTGGATTTCCAGAAAACAAGTGGATTCTCAGATATGCTTCTGAATTCAGTCTGGAGAATTAGGTACTTTTGGTTGAAGTATGCGAAGGAAATCTGGCCTCAAATATGTAGTTGGAAGGGAAGGAGTATTTTAATAACCTTTTCAGTTAATTGCAGATATTCTTTGATTCAACACTAGAACTCAGTAAGTGATTTTGTCTTAAAGACTAGTTGTAATGTGCAACCTGAAGCCATCTGTGAATTTTATGTACTCTGATACGTAAAATCCCTTAGTCTGTCTTGGACTTTGAATGCCTCTTTTACCCATGTGTAACTTTTAAAACATCATACACTGGTCATTTGGAAAGCATTGGTTCACTAAATTATGCAGACCTTCTAAAACTTTATTTCATCAAACCATATCAAAAAATCATAATTATGAAAACCACCACCAGTCTCATCAGACGAGAGACTGTCAAGCCTAGGGCAACAGACGTATGTTCCGAAATTTTAATTTTTGCTCAAAAGCCCCAATTTTATCATTGGCAACAAATATTGCTAATTATTTTCCTTGATGTGATGGCTCACTTCATTCATTTCCATAATATAGCTGCCAGATACACAAGTCTGAATAACCAGTTTGTCTAAAGTTGTTCTTTCAGGTAAAAGTGGTATTTCAAGAAAACAGTGGCTAGTTCAGTTTATGGCTCCAGGGATGGCCAAGAGCTCTTCCTTGAGACAGAGCCCTCATCCTTCAGTAGGAGCAGAAATGCTTCCCATTTCATCTCAGGATGTCAAAAAAAACACATACCAAAGAGTTGAGGTTTAGTGACGTTAATATTTGTTACTGCTTCATTAGGGACATTCTTTTTTTTTAAATTTATTCAAGTATAGTTGATTTACAGTGTTGTGTTAATTTCTGCTGTATGACAGTAATTCCGAGATATATATATCTATATACATTCTTTTTTTTTTTTTTTTTGTGGTACGCGGGCCTCTCACTGTTGTGGCCTCTCCCGTTGCGGAGCACACGCTCCGGACGCGCAGGCTCAGCGGCCATGGCCCATGGGCCCAGATGCTCCGCAGCACGTGGGATCCTCCCGGACCGGGGCACAAACCCGCGTCCCCTGCATCGGCAGGGGGACTCTCAACTACTGCACCACCAGGGAAGCCCTATATACATTCTTTTTCATATTCTTTTCCGTTATGGTTTATCACAGGATATTGAATATAGTTCTCTGTGTTATACAGTAGGACCTTGTTGTTTATCCATTCTATATATAATAATTTGCATCTGCTCATCCCAAACTCCCAATCCATTTCTCTCCCACCCCTCCGCCCCTGTTGGCAACCACAAGTCTGTTTTCTGTGTCTGTGAGTCTGTTTCGTAAGTAAGTTCATTTGTGTCATATTTTAGATTTCATTAGGGACATTCTTAAGTGATACTGGCTTTCCCCCCCTTGCTGTAGTGTGTGGAAGTGAGGAATACAGTGACCACTCGGACAGTTTGGTGCCGCTGCTTTGATTTGTATTAAAGCATCGCAGGTTTCACCCTCCAGGCACCTTACACCTCCTAGAGCGCAGATGTCAAGACAGAAAAGGCAGTAGTAGTATTCTGGAAATGGTTTTCACCTCACAGACTCCCTGAAAGGGTCTCCGGGCCCCCAGTAGTCTACAGACCACATCTTGGGAACCACTGGGGTGGACAGTAGGAATTGTGTAACCTCTCGCCAATCCTGACAAGTTAGCTCTTTCTGCCTGATCTTCATTGTTTGTGGCCGTGGACTTGGTGACTGGCTGGGATGAATGAAACCCGGCCTTTGGGAGATTTATCATGTTGATGAAATCCCACTAGAGTTCCTGAGCTCACCAGAGCCCAATTGCTGTTTCTCTCTCTGGGATGTTACCTTGAAACTGAAAACAAACCTTGGTTTCATATTAGCTTTACTGCTGGCATCTGTGCAGGAAGATCTCTGTATATAATCCTTGTTTTTTTGTATGGTGTAGAGCTAATAAAGACATTATAATTTCCTAGTCTTTTATATCAAGGGGTCTTTACTCTAGTTTCAGAGCTAGTCCATGTATAGACTTTAGGTGACTCGTGAGCCTTTGAAATTTCACAAAATTTGCTGTTGTTTTTCGGGGGTTGGGGAGAGTTGATAGCTTCAGATTCTCAGAGAGGTTTTGTGACCTCCCCCCTTGCAAAAGCAAACCTTAACTCATGGTTATTTCAGATGGACATTGTTATGGGTAGCACCTACCCATCCATTGTCCATTTCCAAACGCACTTCTTTTTGGAAAGAATTTTCAAAGTTCCCTCCTTGGCTTTGCCTGTCTGTACTTGCCATTCCTTTGGCATTCCTTCACGGTTCCTGTCACTTAGCACTTGCTCACAACTCACTTCACGGCTGTCTTCACGCACATCTGTCCTTTTCCTCTTGGCATAAAATGCAGGAGAGCAGGGACCGTGCATCTCGTCCAGATGTATCTCCTCGGAGGGTATTTCAGGCCGGAGAATACGCTCAGCCAAATCAGTGGGTTCCTTTTTGAACCACTGAGATGTGCAAACTTGGAACATTTATTTATACCTCAACCACAAGATGCATTTTTCTCCCACACATTCTTCAGTCTGCTTCTTGGAACCCAAGCGCTGTCATGAAAACTGCAAGGCAGTCTGTTTCGTTCCAACAGTAGCATTTTTGGAACACTTTCCCGATTCCGTGGGAGTAGTGTGGTGACTACCACTTGCTGATGAGACGCAGAGGAGGACTCTGCAGCGTGATTATATGTATATCATGAACTGTCAGCTCTCCGGGGAAGCTGCAGAAGGGATGGGTGTGAGGGGGCTCCGCTGCAGGGCAGGGGGCACCCCTGACAGTAGCAAGAGTGCTCTTCGCGGTGTCAGCATTTCTGTACGTCAGAAAGCTGGCTTCAGTGTGGTGGGTGAGAATCAGACAGTGGGCTTTACAGATAGTGCTCTGATTTAACCACGTGGTGGTTCCCCGCCTCAAAAAGTTTTTTAAGAGTTCTATTGTATGTGGTTTAACTTAGGGGCTTCACAGTTTTTGAAAAAACTGTGGTTTGTCTAACGCAGCAAACATACCAGCACCTAACAATTGGGAAACAGCAATATCCCTGTCCTCTGTGGGAAGCAGGAAGATAAATAATACGGCAATGAACAGGGAGGACTGACCTAATTATGACGAGGCAGAAGAATCGCTCAATAGGATACCGGCAAGGTGGATGTATATACCAATCAGATCTGGGGATATTTTATTCAGGAATATGTTCCCACTTGCTGGGTTGCATTGTTTTTAAACTTAGCTTCCCAGACAACATTTGAGCTCCTGACACCCTCCATCCTATCTTCTGCATCACTTGTGTCTCTAAATACTAAAAGTTGCCACTCACGGTGCATCTTCACCAGTGTGGGTGGACCCAATCCTCCATCTGTACAGACGCAAACTTCCAAGATGGCTTTGTTTATTTCTGTCCCTGTCTAGCAGGTGAGAAAATCAGGACATAAGAGCCTTTGACTTGCCCCAAACTATTGAATGATAGTGCAGGTGATGTTAACAGCTGTGGTGTCCCAGGCCAGGCTCATGAGTCAAAGAGTGTGTCATTCGTCTCTTTGGAAAGTGCCTTTCATGCTGTTGGGGTCGGTAAATGTCGGTGCGTGTCCTCTTTGACTAACTCACTCCTACTCAAGGGCTGAATCTGGTCAAACTCTCCTTTGGGAGAATGCCACCTATCAGTGGGAGAGCAAGGTAAGGTGACTCTTGGCTGTGCTTTCGGACCAGATGGCTGTTGCTACTGCATGAAAAAATGTGCAACTTCACGTTTCCCTGCCTCTCGACACTACAGTGCCCTTTCTGTTTTTTAAGGAAAGAAGGATTGTCCAAATGTGGAAGATGCAAGCAGGCATTTTACTGCAATGTGGAGTGTCAGGTAGGTGTTGGGCCAGCTGGCAGGGAGGGCCCTGTTTCCTCGGAAGATCGGGACCCAACATCCTTCTCGTCCTTGTCACGGCATCCCAGAGCCCTCCTGCAGCCAGAGCTACAAAGCCTCCTTGTGGCATAGGAAGTGGCTGGGTCCCCCTGTGTGCTGCCGGTGATGACAGGCAGCCAGCAGTAGCATTTTGGGGCCACACAGAAGATCAGAAATAGGGGGGCCATGTTGGATACAGGCATGTGTATCACTAAGGTTGATAGTCTGCCCCCCAAGACTACCAGCAACAGACGGAACATGCAAAGATGACTGGTGAAAAATGTTAAAATGCTATCTTTAAAATTGTTTAATCTTTACTATCACAGATCTGTATTTGTATATGTCCCTCTAGCAGGCCACACGCTGCACTTGGGCTGGTCTAACCCAGCCTGATTCCAGCTAGACTTAGGTGAGCCCCTGGCACAGCCTTTGTACAGCCAGAGGCGAGCTGCTCTGAACTTGGACCTGGAGACCTGGGGATGGTGCCTCGGCAGCAGTCGGTGCTGAGTGGGTTCAGGAGGCAGTTGCATGTAGACCATGGGCCATCTGGCTTGATGGATACGTCTCAAGGGAGTCTCGGAACACGGGACTGGGAAGCTCAAGGGGGAGTTTGGAGGAGCTCTTGGTAGATTCTTTGAGGGACGAGGAGTGGTGTCTTCCAGACTTTTCTACTTGATACTGTATAGTTATACAAAATGTTCATAGATATTTTACAGAAAAAGCGTTCCATGTTCCAGCAATTTGAATTTGGGGAGAATATGATCTTTGACTTCAGTATACCCTCCCCAAACTATTTTTTTAATGGAAACCTGCCGATACTCCTTGGGAAATGCTGATGCCATTAAACAATGGCTCTATATGACAGGGAGGATTTTCAACATATCTGTACCTCTTTTTGTTGTTGTTCTTCCCATACTTGGTGTCATTCCCGTCTGTCCCCTCCCCCCTCCCTGATCTGCCTCATTACCCACGATTTCATTTTTTTCTCTCTCTCTTCTCCCTATGCAGCTGGTCTCTGAAAGTCTCCAAAGAGCGTTATTTGGCAGCGGGAGAGGTTGCTAAGCTCCGATGTCTAGCATGTCAGTGTCATCTAACCGTAGAGCTCCTGTCACAGGGGCCCTGGCGGGAATGAAACACAGGCTGAGTCACTGGCTTGGGAAGGTCAGCCTTGGTTCTGAAGGCCACGTACATGGTCCCTCTCCCTGTGGGCTTCCAGAGGCTGTCAGCCTGTGGGGCAGTGAGAATATAGATGGGTTTGTCGTTGAGTTTTTAGGGAGTGTGGCTTCTTTTGAAGAGGAGAGATCATACTTTGCCCCTACCGATCATACACAGAGAATTCTGTGGTTGGATTGCTGCGACATTGGAGAGATCAGTGAGCCCTGGAATGACATGATTTGGTTCCAGGCCTGATAAGTTAGCTGTTTCTATGTTTAAGTTAAACACTTCTAGAAGAAATAACTCATGACGTTCTGGTTCTTTAAAGAAGCAAGCTAGTAACTCACAGACCGTTCAGACTATTGAAACACAGAAGACTAGGAGGACGTGGTCCCAGCTCTGCAAATGACTAGCTCTAGGAACTTCATAGGACATAGGACAAAGGACATCTCAGAGTCTCTGTTTCTTTAAATGTAAATGAGGACAGTGGCCCCTATCTTGATGAATTGTAAGGACCAAATGATTTGACAGATACGAAAGTTCTATGTAAACTGTAATGCTGTGTGCAGGCGTGAGGGCTTATAAATAATAATATTACAGTAACTCAGGCTGGACTGAAGCTTAGCTGTATGCAGAGAATAACGTATACAGCATATGTTAGATTTAAGGGACTTTTTTTTTCTTTTTTCTTTTATCTTGGAGTATAGCTGATTTACCATGTTGTGATAGTTTCAGGGGCACAGCAAACCGACTCAGCCATACATATACATGTATCCAATCTTCCCCAAACTCTCCTCCCATCCAGGCCGCCACATAACATTGAGCAGAGTTCTCCGTGCTATACAGCAGGTCCTTGTTGGTTATCCATCTTAAATATAGCAGTGTGCACATGTCGATCCCAAACTCCCTGACTGTCTCTTCCCCCCACCCGAGGGGCTTGTTTTTTTCACCTAAGAGAATGGATGGTTTCTAAGAACTTGAGATCCCTAATGGTGTACATTGTATGAGGAATGCTTGTTACAAAATGCTTGTTAACTTCTCTGATGAACCGTAAACTCCGCATTAATATAAAATATGAGAATCTGTGAGATGCTGAGCTACCTCGGGGTCTCCTGAGCGGGCCGCTGAGCTGTCTTCCATTAGGCCTCACCAGGTGGCATTATTTTGACGAATCATCGTGGTCCAGGCTGGGGTCTTGAGGTGGCCATTGTGGTCCCCCTGCCTTTAGGACCTAGTCTCCCAGATTTGCACACTCACAGTAATGGGTGCCCTGCTTGGAAGGTTCACAGTGATCGAGTTCATCAACCCACGTTAACCAGAATGCCTCTTTTTTCTTTTCTTCTTTTTTTTTTTTTTTTAAAGAAGGTTTTCTTCTCTTCTTTTAATTTTTTGGCCGTGCAGCGTGGCATGCGGGATCTTGGTTCCCCCAGCAGGGATCGAACCCGTTACCCCTGCAGTGGCAGCGAGGAGTCTTAACCACTGGACCACCAGGGAAGCCCCCCAGAATGCCTCTTTATTACTTTACAGCAAGCAGCTTGAAGTCTGTACATTCTCCTCCTATAGACAGATCGTACAGGTTAAAGCATAATGCGATTGCTTGTAGCAAGGAATCCCAGGATGTGAGGGGATACAGTGCTGTGACTGTAAGTCACGTTGAAGGTCTGGGCCAAGACAGCTTGCTGTGCCCAGCGTCGTGATGTGCAGTCTTCCCTGTGTGTCGCCCAGGTTCGGGGCTAGGACACCATGAGTCCTGGAGAGCACTTCTGCAATTCAGTTTTCCTGTGCTCTGTGAAGTATCCCTCGTGACAGAAGTAGCCTCCTAGAGGACAAGTGATAACACAGCTCCCAGAGCCACTCGTTTTCTAGAGGTGAGGCTGGATTTGACCTGTAAGTTCCGTTTTTGTTTCATCTGTCTCCTGATGTGGAAGGAAGAGGCTAATAGTCATTAAGGTGTTCTATCCTACGGTACTGAAGAACTGAGTAAGTGCAGGACACTGTATTACAATGAGATAGAATGGTCATAAAGGTTTAATCAAAGTAAGCGCCTAGAAATAAATGGCTGTATAAGGGCTTCATCCATAAAATCGTTAGGGAGGAATCTGGGGCATTTGCTCCAGATAAAAATGTATTCAGGGTTCTGCCCAAGGGACTGCTTGGATAGGATCAAAGTGGAGACTCTGCTACAAGTGGCACAGAACAAGAGCAGCAATGAAGAAGGTAAATGAGTGATTCTCCGCCTAAGAAAGCATGGCCCTCAGCTGCTGGTCGTTCACTGGGCGTTCTTCAAAGGCAGACCCCACCCACCTGGAGTCACACATCAGATGATGGGGTTGGAAAGGAGGTTTATCAGTAGATAAGAAAACTATGTCCACACTGGTTGGGTGACCCACCCAAGGGGACACAGCAGCAGAACCGAGACCAGACTGTGCAGGCTGCCTGGGGAGGGCTTTTCACTGCTTTCCAACACTGTGCTTGGGGGTGCTGAGGACCCTCCAGGAGAAGAGGCACTGTGGGAATGTGTCAAAGACTGAGAAGTGACCTTTCATTGAGGTGAAAGGGGGGAAGACCCCTTCCAGTGGTGTTGTCTTTCCAGAAACCTCTCCAAGAGTGTAAGGCACACATCCTTCCACAAACGCAGCATCTTAAGAGACCCTCAGCACTGTGTTTACTCTCCCCGGGCCCTCCTCTCTAATTGCAGGGCTTTAGGATCCTGCTTTGTTGTATACAGTTTGGCCCTGTCTTGTCCCATTTCCTTTCCTCTTCATTCACTTGGCTCAGTGGGATCCTCTGCCAGAGGAGAGATTTTAATTGACGATGCATGAGAGGGTAATGGGAGGAAATATAAAAGAAATAGAGAATTCCTTTTTAGTTAGGCTTGGTTTGTAACCTGTGTGTTTTAATGAACTATATTTATTTTTATAAATATGCCTGGAAAGCTAAGTGTATTATTCACTCACTTAAGACTTTTTCATTAAGTCGTACTATGACACGGTGAAGAGAATAGTTTTAGAAAGTTATTGCATAGAGGAATTGTGGAGTAGAACTTTCTAGGGTATTATTGCTTAACATTGACAAATAGAAGAAAACGATTTGTGTTTTGTAAATAGAGGTGATAGGATTATGAGGGTGCTTTTGAAAGTAGGAAGGGGCATATCCCAATGGAGATTTTAAAAGGCACGTGTGAGGCGCTTGTGATCAAAGGTTCGCGAACATTCTTGACTTTTATCATCGATTAGAAAGTAACTGAAGCGTAGAAATGTCCAAGAAGTGCTCCCATGACCCTGTCGTTGTTTGGGTGATTAGTGAGTGGGGCCAGAGTCATAGGGTTAGTCCTGGTTAAATTCGCTTTGTCCTCTTAACCCAGACACAGGAACCATCTTCAACAGAGCCACTCTTTTTTCTAAATGGTTAATATCACCAGTAGGAAAAAACGTGTAGGAATGAATGAGTGCATCCCAATCACTCTTTTATGGGAAGAGAAAACAAAGCAGATGTCCTTGTGATGGGGGCTCAGCAGTGTCTGTCATCTTGGTGTGAGATGGTCACTAAGCCCCTGATTCCCTCTTCATTCTTCCTCTCGCAGAGAATGGTAGTAGAGAGCAGCAAGTCTGACATTTTCTTACTGTTCCACATTTTAAGAAATCACCTACGCGTGCTGCTCCACATTTCAGGAAACCACGTGTGCGTGTGTACAAGTAGACATGGTGTAGATTGAAAGCCCCATGAGAACGAAAGAAACACCAAATGCGAGAGTTAGAAAAGGGGACGTCGCAATAAGAATCCGGTCTTCTTACGCAGGGAGGCAATATATCGTTTGCTCAGCAGAAAACTGGATGACATAACAGTCACTCTTTTCTTCCGGTGTTGGAAGTGCCGGTGTACTGTGAAACAATTTTGCAACGCTCTTTACGCATCTTTAAGCATTTTTGTCCATGTGCAAAAAGGAAAGTCATGCAGAGCTGTTATTACATTGGCTGAAAATGAACTAGAAGTTTAAAAACTGTACCAAAATATTCCCTATCTTACTTTTACGATAGTTAATTGTTCGAATTTATTGCACGAATAATCTGTGCTCAATATAGAAAAATCAGAAAGTAAAGACTGAAAGAAGAACAGAAAGAGTAGCCATACTTCATAATTTTATCCTTCCAGAGAAAATCACTAGTAACACTTTGGCATGTGTCTTTCTGAATCCTTCCTGTGCATTTATTCGTATATTACTTTCCTGGGAAATGGGATCCATTTGAGTTTGCATAAAATTTTATAAAGATTGCAATCAGGCAAGGAGGAACAGCTTGAATTTTGAAGAAAACTAGTAGAGAAAGTTTTGGGAAAACGGGCAAAAATGTTTTTTTTAAAGCATAAAGGGTTGCAAAATCAGTGAAACTGGCAGTACTAAAAAACCAGACAAAACACAAATAAAGCACTATTAATTGATAAGACTTATTATTCCTATCCATCAGGTTAGCTTAATTTTTTGTTTCAATTTTGTCCAATCTGATTGTTTATAATTTCTTATGGGCAAAATTGGGGCAGATTATATCAGGATATGCTCAGAACTTAGGGGCAGATTATATCAGGATATGCTCAGAACCTATCTGACATTTCTACTAGATGTTCTTCTCCCCCCAACAGTTTTTTTTTTTTTTTTTAACAATTAAAACTGAAAAAAAAAAAAAAAAGAATTAAAACCGAGTAGTGCCATTGTGGCACATCTCTGTCATTTCCACCTTCTGACAGAAAGTGAAAACTTATTACCTAGTAAATTTCCCTTGATGAAACTTACATGATTCTGCGCATCCTTGGATTTACCCAGCTCTCTGATTTAACTGCTCTGTGTGGGGCTGTATCACATTCTAGGTGCTCTTACTTTTACCTTGTGTTCGGATATAGTCGTAAACTACCTGAAGTCAAAGACTCCATCTCCCACCTCTGCCTCTACGGTCAGTCGAGGGCTTATTGGATGAATGAAAGAACCAGTAAATGAACAATTACCAGCGTTTGTTGAGAGCGCAGTGTGTGCCAGGCGCTGGTCTGAATGCTTCTTGTGGGTTAGCTTATTTGCTGGATCCCCACAATGACCCTTTGTGGTTGGTTGCATGAATGCCTAATTATCCCATTTGAAGGTCCTGTATTTGTTGGTAGTCTTCAAGCTTTTGTGTCTGATTATCACTGTTGGAAAGCTTAAAATCATAGACTCAGAATTCTGGACCTGCTAAATAACTTAGGGATCATGTTATTTACAGCCAAGGATATGGATGCAGAGGGATTAAGAGGCCTGCCTGGTGTCACATAGCTGCTTCGCTGCAGAGCGGGGGGTGAGAATGCAGGTCTCCCCGAGCCCCAAACCAGTGTCCTCTTACTTCACAGCACTCTGCTCGCCTCCAGACCGTGCCCTGGAGTTAGGTTCCCTTCCCTTTGAAGACATTAACATCAATACATGTCTACATTGTATGTTACTTTTTATTCACATTAATTTGACATTAATTCTATTAATAATATGTAAGTCATATTAAGAAATGTTAGTATTAAACTTATTTCTCCCAGGAGCTCATTGTTAAACACCAAAAGACACCACCTACAGTTCAGAAAACTAACATCTTCAAGGCCCTGCAGAGACCTTGTATTAGCGTTCCTGGGGTCATAGTGGACACGTGTGTGTTCCTAGTTGCCAGTTAGCCATCTGCCCCAGCTGGTGGTGCTCACTCCCCTTGGATATCCCAAGGCCAGGCTTGAAGCCCTCTTTGACTTTCCCTTTTTGCCTTGCATTTGGGGAGGGAGCTGGTTTGTCGGCTGGGAGCTAGACCCACCTGTTCCTACCACATTGCCTCATCACCGTGCTCTCATTTTAGGCTTTGGCTAAAAACAGATCCTCTTCTCCCTTGTGCATATCTTGTCATTTCTTTCTCCCCCTGTTCTTAGTTATATTTGGCATGGTGTTATTTAACTCTGCAGAACATCTTGGCACAGAACTTGAGCCAAGGGTCTGTGCCACGGGCTGCCTTAAATCATTGTGACATCGTGTCTTTCCTATATTTGGCATGGGGGAGGGGAGGGAGACATCTTCATTCATTCAGCAACTTTATTGAGTGCCTAGTAAACACCAGGCACTGTTCTAGGTTCTGGGGTAACAGGCGTACACAAAACAGACTAATAACGTCCTTTATTTTAGTGGGAGCGGGAGGGAGACATAGTAAACCAAACAACTAATCAGTGTGTAATATGTCAGGTGGTGAGAGGTACTAAGAAGAAACATAAAAGCAAGGAAAGGGAGAGTGTTGGGGAGAGTGCTGGTCTTGACAGAGTATTCATGGCAGGTACCTTGAAAAGGGGCATCGGAGCAGAGACGCGGAGGAGGGAGGGAGCAAGGTGGATGTCTAGGGGAAGAGGCGTCTAGCCAGGAAATACCGCAAGTGCCAAAGATCTCCTGGCAGGAGCAAGCGTGGTCTGTTCAAGGAGCAGCAAGGAGACGTGGTGGC